>NC_134353.1:657811030-658119602 GCF_048569485.1 Anomaloglossus baeobatrachus
AATGCTTCCCGGGATTTTCCATTGCCAGTGAAGGTAACACCAAGCAGTGGGGGTTAGCGCCAGTAGCTGCTTGGATTACCCTTAGCTAGCAATACAAAAAATGCATCGAGAGCCCATATATTTTTTTTATTTATTTATTTAAATAACTAAAAAAAAAATAGGCTTCCCTGTATTTTGATTGCCTGACATCACAGTACTGTAAAAATAAATCAGTATAAAAAATGACGTAGCGCTCTGCGGTATTTTGGATTCTCAGCGCAGATAAAGCAGACAGCTACGGGTTGCCACCCCCATCTGCCTGGCATTATCTTGGCTGGCAATCAAAATACAGGGAAGCCCATTAATTTTTTTTATTTAAAAAAATTGTTTAAAAAAAAATGACGTGGGGTTCCCCCATTTTTGATAGCCAGCTAGGGTAAAACAGACGGCTGTAGCCTGAAAACCACAGCTGGCAGCTTTACCGTGGTTGGTGATCCAATGTGGAGGTCAGCCCAGGCTCTTTTTTATAATTATTTTATAAATAATAATAATTACAAAAAAAGTAGGGTCCCCCCCAAATTGGATCACCAGCCAAGGTAAAGCGGACAGCTGTGGTCTGGCATTCTCAGGGTGGGAAGGTCCATAGTTATTGGCCCTTCACAGCCTAAAAATAACAGGCCGCAGGTGCCCCAGAAGTGGCGCATCCACTAGATGCGCCAATCCTGGTGCTTCACCCCAGCTCATCTCGTGCCCTGGTGCAGTGGCAAACGGGGTAATAAATGGGGTTGATACTAGCTGTAAGGTCACCTGACATTAAGCCCAGCAGTTTGTGATGTCATGGCGTCTATCACATACCCGACATCACAAACTGTCAGTACTAACAAAAAAAATAAACAAAACAAAATTTATTTGAAAAAACACTCCCCAAAACATTCCCTCTTTCACCAATTTATTGTAAGGAAAAAAAAATAAGGGGGTCCCACGACGACTTTGGACCGTCTAGAATATGGGGGAACACGCTCAGGGAATGTATCCCCCATTTTCTAGGAGTGCAGACCCTCCATGTGAGGAGTGTGGGTGCAATGATTCTGCTCCCACTCTCCCCAGGTCCACAGCAGCAGAGTCCATGTCGTAACTATTGCTATCAAAGCTGCAATGCCCTGCTCATGAGGTAAAGGCATGCCTAATCAGTAGAACTATTCTACATTTCCAAATATTGGTATTTTCTGATATTATTGCTATTCCACCTACTATATATTGGGGATAGGATCTTGGAGATGGAATACCCCTTTAAGTCCAGTTATCCAGCTGAATGAATACTAAACAACAGAGCTCGCTATTTAGACATGTTTTCTTGTGGCGTATAACGGACTCTCATGTTTGGTAGACGTTCAGCAGGGCAACTATAAAATCAAATACCTCCATTTGGAAATGTAGTATAGCTCTCCTGATCAACTATGTTCCTTACCTCATGAGCAGGGCATTGCAGTAGCTTACAGATTCATGGTTACCGCCACTCACTGTGTCTGAACACAGGAAGCTGAGCTGACAGCCGCTCTGTGCATGCGGCAGCGTCTATTGTGAAGGAGGGGGCCGCGGGGGATCAACGCTGCACAGGTACCGTGGGACACCGTTGAACACCGGTGGGGTTATAGGGGGTGACCTGGCAGGGCTTGGGGAGGAGTTTTCTGTCGCATGTGTCATGGCCAGGGCCGGATTATAGGCGGGGCAGGCGGGGCTGGAGCCCAGGGGCCCCCACCAAAAGAGCTTCTAAGGGGGCCCCCACCATACTTGGCACTAGGCACCTGTCAGCATTTTTTTTTCACACCCTCTCCCCCTCCGTAAAGACAGTCTAATAAATCAGCTGTGTTTTCGGGGGGGGGGGGGGGAGGCACCGCTATTTATTTGCATCTGCGTCTTTAAGACGCAAAAACAAACTGCGGGCACAGGACGCTGATTGACCTCGGAAGTACCAGCGGCCGCTTGAACTTCCGGGGTCAGAGGTGTGCTAATGCTCCCTGCTATGTGCTGCGGCCGTACCTAGAAGCAGGGGCACGGTGTGGTGGGCCGCTGTCTGCTGTCCCCGCTGCGCTCCTTACATGCCAGGCACACTAGCAGGAGCCGGAGGCAGCGAGCTGTGCCGGCTCTGCTGTGTGCCGGCTCTGCTGTGTGCCGGCTCTGCTGTGTGCCGGCTCTGCTGTGTGCCGGCTCTGCTGTGTGCCGGCATGTACACTGCAGAGGAGCGCAGCAGAGCCGATGACCGCAGCTTCCTGTTTCCTTTCCTATTCAAATGTATTTGCGTCTTTCAGACGTAAATACATTTGAACAGCGCGCCGGGACTGGGCCCCGCCCCCGACGTGCAGCAACGTGATGAGATCAGCACCTTGCTGACATCATCACAGTGCTGCCGGCGCCACACTGGGGACATGAGGAAGCGAGCGCTCCATGAAGGAGCTGAAGAGACAGGTGTAATTAATGGGGATGAGTGAGGAGGGGCAGAGGACACAACGGGGAACATTTGTGAAGGAACACAGCTCTGTGACAGGCAGAGGAGGAGCACTGTATTCCGAGGGAGGGGGGGAGGCAGGAGTGTGTAGGGATGGAGCAGTGTAATTTGTGTGTGTAGGGGGTGATGAGGGCTGTATTGTGTGTGGAGGGAGGGGTAATGGAGGGTGCACTGTATTGTGTGTGGGGGGGAGGGGTAATGGAGGGTGTATTGTGTGTGGGGGGAGAGGTCATGAGGGGTGCATTGTGTTTGTGTGTGGGGAGAGGTAATGAGGGGTGCATTGTATTGTGTGTGTGTGTGTGTGTGTAGAGAGGGGTAATGGGGGGTGCATTGTATTGTGTGTGGGGAGAGGGGTAATGGGGGGTGCATTGTATTGTGTGTGGGGAGAGGGGTAATGGGGGGTGCATTGTATTGTGTGTGTGTGTGTGTGTGTGTGTGTGTGGGGAGAGGGGTAATGGGGGGTGCATTGTATTGTGTGTGTGTGTGTGTGTGTGTGTGTGTGGGGAGAGGGGTAATGGGGGGTGCATTGTATTGTGTGTGTGTGTGTGGGGAGAGGGGTAATGGGGGGTGCATTGTATTGTGTGTGTGTGTGTGTGTGTGTGTGTGGGGAGAGGGGTAATGGGGGGTGCATTGTATTGTGTGTGTGTGTGTGTGGGGAGAGGGGTAATGGGGGGTGCATTGTATTGTATTGTGTGTGTGTGTGTGGGGAGAGGGGTAATGGGGGGTGCATTGTATTGTCTGTGTGTGTGGGGAGAGGGGTAATGGGGGGGTGCATTGTATTGTGTGTGTGTGTGTGTGGAGAGGGGTAATGGGGGGTGCATTGTATTGTGTGTGTGTGTGTGTGTGTGGAGAGGGGTAATGGGGGGTGCATTGTATTGTGTGTGTGTGTGTGTGGGGAGAGGGGTAATGGGGGGTGCATTGTATTGTGTGTGTGTGTGTGGGGAGAGGGGTAATGGGGGGTGCATTGTATTGTGTGTGTGTGTGTGTGTGTGTGTGTGTGTGTGTGTGTGTGTGTGTGTGTGTGTGTGTGTGTGGAGAGGGGTAATGGGGGGTGCATTGTATTGTGTGTGGAGAGGGGTAATGGGGGGTGCATTGTATTGTGTGTGTGTGTGTGTGGAGAGGGGTAATGGGGGGTGCATTGTATTGTGTGTGTGTGTGGAGAGGGGTAATGGGGGGTGCATTGTATTGTGTGTGTGTGTGTGGAGAGGGGTAATGGGGGGTGCATTGTATTGTGTGTGTGTGTGTGTGTGTGTGTAGTGGTAATGGGGGGTGTATTGTGTGTGTGTGTAGGGGTAATGGGGGTTGTATTGTGTGTGTGTGTAGGGGTAATGGGGGGTGCATTGTATTGTGTGTGCGTGTGTGTGTAGGGGTAATGGGGGGTGCATTGTATTGTGTGTGTGCGTGTGTGTGTAGGGGTAATGGGGGGTGCATTGTATTGTGTGTGTGTGTGTGTGTGTGTAGGGGGTGATGGGGGGTGCATTGTAGTGTGTGTGTCAGAGATGTGTGTAAGAAGCAGTACTGTGTGTGTATATATGAATTAGAGCAGTCTGTGCGCCCCCCCCCCCCCGAACTATATGGGTTCCCCAGAGCGCTATGTCACCCATCGCAGTGATGAGTACACCACCAGAGCTGTTTGCCACTCCAGTAATGTCTATGCCCCCTGCCCCTCCTGTAATATATATATCGTAGCCCCCAGCCCCTCCTGTGATGTATATACAGCAGTGCTGTCAGTGTGCAGTCATGTGTGTTAGTGACAGCCATCGTGAAACAGCCACATGTCCTGAAGGAGCTGGACGGAAACAAGCGGGAGAGGTGAGTGAGGCTGCTGGCGACTTTCCCATATTAATACCTGTAAGGGCTCATGCGCATGTAACTGCTGAATATTCTGCAGCGATTTGACAGCACATGTGTGCGTCAAATCGCTGCAGAAACACTGCATAATGGATGCAGTTTTTCTGTACAAAAAAAGCCGATTTCATGTGCTCTGGCTGCTGCCCCCACCATAGACAGAGTGGGAGCTGCATCCATAGCGCACGGAATTGACATGCTCATTTTATGAACGCACGGATTTGGGTCAACATTTTAGCACCCAAATCGCTGCGTTCATAAAAGCAATGGGTGCACGTATCATGCACAATCTACATAGATTGTATAGGGGACGCAGGACGCATGCATTTACACTGCAGTGCTATACGCAGCGTAAATGCATGTAATTACGCAACGTGCGCACGAGCAGTAATGCGTCTGTGTCTGCATGTATGTCAGTGTATATGACTGTGCATATATTTGTCTGTTTATATGTATTTTTCTGAATTTGTCTTCAAATATGTATATACGCATGCCTGTATGTGTGTGTGTGGATGGGGCCCACTGAGACTCTTTCACCTGGAGGCCACAAAAACCTGGAGCCGGCCCTGGCTGCCTTAACATTGGGATCGGTAAAAAATATGTGACAAAAGCGGGCTTTACACGCTACAATATATCTAACGATGTCTCGGCGGGGTCACGTCGTAAGTGACGCACATCCGGCATCGTTAGTGATATTGTAGTGTGTGACAGCTACGTGCGACCCTGATTGTGCGTTAAAACGTTGATTGCATACACGTCGTTCATTTTCTAAAAATTGAACGTCTTTGTTCATCGTTCTTGAGGCAGCACACATTGCTCCATGTGACACCCCGGGAACGATGAACTGCAGCTTACTTGCGTCCCGCCGGCAATGCGGAAGGAAGGAGGGGGGCGGGATGTTTACGTCCCGCTCATCTCCGCCCCTCCGCTTCTATTGGCCGGCCGCTGTGTGACGTCCCTTTCACTTCAGGAAGTGGATGTTCGCCGCCCACAGCGAGGTCATTTGGAAGGTAAGTACGTGTGACGGGGGTTAATCGTTTGTGCGACACGGGCAACAAATTGCCTGTTCCGCACATACGATGGGGGCGTGTGCGATCGCATACGAGATCGAAATGTGTAAAGCAGCCTTAACTCTACTTTCTGTGTGTAAGTGGACAGCTGCTGTGATTTATCCTGGACTGTATCTGTATTGTAGTACTGTAAATCTGAATGTGGCAGAACAGGATAAGATAAATGTTCATTGGATTTATATCTAAATGCTACGGTTCGTGCTCTACTGTTATGGCTAAAAATGTTAACGTTATGTGGCCCCCACCAGATTTTCTGCCCAGGGGCCCCCACCAACCTTAATCTGGCCCTGGTCATGGCACATGCGACAGAAATCAGAGGAGGAGGGTGAATGCGGCCGGCGCGCTGCTGTGCATGCGGCCATCTTGGATTTCCGGGAGGGGGTCGGGGGAGGGCACTTTGGCGACAGCAGGGGACCGGGGAGGATATTTATCTCCCATCTGACATGTTTGTTCATGCCAGATGGGAGATAAATAATTTTTTACCGGCGCTGTCATTTACTGTAACGTGATTATCGGTATACGGTGTATACCGGTGATCACGTGAGCGGGGACCAGAAAAACAGGCATGAATCATGATCTCCAGGGTCTCAGCTACCCCCTGAAATCCCGGAGATTTTCTGACGCTGCGGGGCGCTATTCACTTATTTCTGCCTGCTGTTTATAAACAGCAGATCAGAATAAGGCTGCATTCACACAAGCGATCCGTTTTTGCGGTCCGCAAAAAATGGTCCGTTTTTTTCACAGATGCATCTGTGTGGCATCCGTTTCCGTTCTGTTCCGTTCCGTATACGGTCTGTATGTCATCCATTTGTCATCCGTGTGCCTTCTGTTTTTTTGCGTACTGCAAAAAAATTGAAGGAGGGAAAATACATAAATTTAACCAGGATCCATAGATTCAACCTACATGAGGCGGTCACATGTTCACTCCAGTGCCATTTTCTACTGCTTTTCACAGCGTAGAGCGCTCTGGTGATTTTCCTGTGCTTGTACACTTCATATCAGTCTTTTCTGTCATTATAATGGCAGAAAGACACATAATGTCCCACTCTCCTGCATTTTGTAATTTTGCACCCTTTTGTGCCTTTCATGTGGCACTAAGGGGTGCTTAGCCCTGTATTTACCAAAAAAAACAAATAAATTTAAAAAAAAAATGACGTGGGGTTCCCCCTATTTTTGATAGCCAGCTAGGGTAAAGCAGACGGCTGCAGCTGCAGACCACAGCTGGCAGCTTCACCTTGGCTGGTAATCCAAAACTGAGGGCACCCCACGCTGTTTTTTTAAATGAAATAAATAATTACAAAAAAAAAAAACACGTGGGGGTCCCCCCAAAATTGGATCACCAGCCAAGGTAAAGCGGACAGCTGATATTTTCAGACTAGGGAGGTCCATGGTTATTGGACTCTCCCCAGCCTAAAAATAGCAAACCACAGCCGCCCCAGAAGTGGCGCATCCATTAGATGCGCCAATCCTGGTGCTTTGCCCCAACTCATCCCGTTGCCCTGGTGCGGTGGCAAATGGGGTAATATATGGGGTTAATACCAGATGTGTAATGTCACCTGGCATCAAGCCCTGGGGTTAGTGATGTCACGCGTCTATCAGATACCCGACATCACCAACCCAGTCAGTAATAAAAAAAAAAAAGACGACAAACACATTTTTATTTGAAAAAACTCTCCCAAAACATTCCCTCTTTCACCAATTTATTAGAAAGAAAAACAAATCCAGGTCTGGTGTAATCCAAGGGGTTCCCATGACGATCCATACCATAGTCAATGTCCCAGTCAATGAAGAACATAATGTTCCATATTGGCTGGGAGAGCAATGCAGTGACCTGAGCTAACATCAATAGGTCAGCCCAGGTCACTGCAGGGCATGACAAGTTCTGCCAGCAGGAGCTTAGCGAGGTACATTACCTGCGGTGATCGCTGCACTCCTGATAGCAGAGCTGTCACAGAGTTCAATGACCGCCGCCTTCACAACCAAGTATCGTGGGAGCCTGTGACGTCACCGCTAGTGACAGTCTCGGGTCGGCTGCGAAAGGAGATGTGACAAGCAGCAGCCATGGAGGACAGTGATAGCGCTGACGTCGAGAGGGCAGGACCTCATCACTGCAGGTAAGAACGAACAGATGATCTCCCGGCAGCCGGCTAATGAGAGCGATCAGCTGATCATTCACAATAGCCGGCCGCCGAGAATGTGTGCGGGTAGCGGAGTGCGAGGTGGGTGGAGCAGAGCGGGGTATTGTGTGCGGGCAGCAGAGTGCGAGGTGGGTGGAGCCGAGCGGGGTATTATGTGCGGGCAGCGGAGAGCGAGGTGGGTGGAGCCGAGTGAGGCCATGTGTGTGGGCAGCGAAGTGCAAGGTGGGTGGAACCGAGCGGGGTCATGTGCGCGGGCAGCGGAGTGCGAGGTGGGTGGAGCCGAGTGAGGCCATGTGTGCGGGCAGCGGAGTTCGAGGTGGGTGGAGCCGAGCGGAGTATTGTGTGCTGGCAGCGGAGTGCGAGGTGGGTGGAGCCGAGTGGGGCCATATGTGCAGGCAGCCGAGTACGAGGTGGGTGGAGCCAGCCGAGCAAGGCCATGTGTGCGGGCAGCGGAGTGCGAGGTGGGTGGAGCCGAGTGGGGCCATGTGTGCAGGCAGCGGAGTGCGAGGTGGGTAGAGCCGAGCGGGGTATTGTGTGCAGGCAGCAGAGTGCAAGGTGGGTGGAGCCGAGTGGGGCCATGTGTGCGGGCAGCGGAGTGCAAGGTGGGTGGAGCTGAGTTGGGCCATGTGTGCGGGCAGCGGAGTGCGAGGTGGGTGGAGCCGAGTGGGGCCATGTGTGCAGGCAGCGGTGTGCGAGGTGGGTGGAGCCGAGTGGGGCCATGTGTACGGGCAGCGGAGTGCGAGGTGGGTGGAGCCAGCTGAGCGAGGCCATGTGTGCGGGCAGCGGAGTGCGAGGTGGGTGGAGCTGAGTTGGGCCATGTGTGCGGGCAGCGGAGTGCGAGGTGGGTGGAGCCAAGTGGGGCCATGTGTGTGGGCAGCGACGTGCGAGGTGGGTGGAGCCGAGCGGGGTCATGTGTGCGGGCAGCGGAGTGCGAGGTGGGTGGAGCCGAGTGAGGCCATGTGTGCGGGCAGCGGAGTTCGAGGTGGGTGGAGCCGAGCGGGGTATGGTGTGCTGGCAGCGGAGTGAGAGGTGGGTGGAGCCAGCCGAGCAAGGCCATGTGTGCGGGCAGCGGAGTGTGAGGTGGGTGGAGCCGAGTGGGGCCATGTGTGCAGGCAGCGGAGTGCGAGGTGGGTAGAGCCGAGCGGGGTATTGTGTGCAGGCAGCAGAGTGCGAGGTGGGTGGAGCCAAGTGGGGCCATGTGTGCGGGCAGCGGAGTGCAAGGTGGGTGGAGCTGAGTTGGGCCATGTGTGCGGGCAGCGGAGTGCGAGGTGGGTGGAGCCGAGTGGGGCCATGTGTGCAGGCAGCGGTGTGCGAGGTGGGTGGAGCCGAGTGGGGCCATGTGTACGGGCAGCGGAGTGCGAGGTGGGTGGAGCCAGCTGAGCGAGGCCATGTGTGCGGGCAGCGGAGTGCGAGGTGGGTGGAGCTGAGTTGGGCCATGTGTGCGGGCAGCGGAGTGCGAGGTGGGTGGAGCCAAGTGGGGCCATGTGTGTGGGCAGTGACGTGCGAGGTGGGTGGAGCCGAGTGAGGCCATGTGTGCGGGCAGCGGAGTTCGAGGTGGGTGGAGCCGAGCGGGGTATTGTGTGCTGGCAGCGGAGTGCGAGGTGGGTGGAGCCGAGTGGGGCCATGTGTGCAGGCAGCGGAGTGCGAGGTGGGTAGAGCCGAGCAGGGTATTGTGTGCAGGCAGCAGAGTGCGAGGTGTGTGGAGCCGAGTGGGGCCATGTGTGCGGGCAGCGGAGTGCAAGGTGGGTGGAGCTGAGTTGGGCCATGTGTGCGGGCAGCGGAGTGCGAGGTGGGTGGAGCCGAGTGGGGCCATGTGTGCAGGCAGCGGTGTGCGAGGTGGGTGGAGCCAAGCGGGGTATTGTGTACGGGCAGCGGAGTGCGAGGTGGGTGGAGCCAGCCAGCGAGGCCATGTGTGCGGGCAGCGGAGTGCGAGGTGGGTGGAGCTGAGTTGGGCCATGTGTGTGGGCAGCGGAGTGCGAGGTGGGTGGAGCCGAGTGGGGCCATGTGTGCGGGCAGCGGAGTGCTAGGTGGGTGGAGCCAGCCGAGCGGGGCCATATGTGCAGGCAGCGGAGTGCGAGGTGGGTGGAGCCGAGTGGGGCCATGTGTGCGGGCAGCGGAGTGCGAGGTGGGTGGAGCCGAGTGGGGTTATGTGGCGCTGAGGACATCAGTGTCGCAGACTGCATAGCTGGGGAGAGGTGAGTGGGAGTGTGTACATGCCGAGTGCAGGAGGGGGCATAGCCAAGCGGGGAAGTGTCAGCTCCCTGAACACGTAGCCAGGGTAAACATCGGGTTACTAACCAAAGCGCTTTGCTTCGATACCCGATATTTACCTTGGTTACCAGCTTACCGCAGGGTGCCAGCGATGGCTCCCTGCACACATAGCTGTAAAAAGCCACGCTTTTGGTGATCGAACCGTTCTCGAACGTTACTCGAACTGTCGAGCTTTTAGCAAAAAGCTTGAGTTCGATCTCGAGCACCCCCCAAAATCACTCGAACATGAAATTGACGAACCTCGGACATCGCTCATCTCTAGGTAACACCCTACTTGCGGAGGGCCCAAGTTATCAGAGCTGCAAATTCCTTCAGGCCCAGCAAAACCTGCAGCAGCGGCTTTCTACACTTAGCTGCAACACCGCAAGTGGCATCACAAATAACTTCATTCACAAATCCCCTGTAAATATTCCCCATTACAAAAAGGGCCCAGGGCACGGAACCAGGAACAGCCACCACCGTGACACTCGCAATAGAGACACTGCCCGGAACCGAGTACCCCATATCCCTGGGTGCTAGATTATCAATACAGTTATTAATGGATGGCTGAGGAATGCATTTGGGCAGCAAATCATCAAGGTCCGCTGCTGGCAACTCTTTTTGCAATTACCAGCAAAAGACTTCCCAGATTGATTAATTACTAAAATTTAGGAAAGGCTTGGATGCCTTTTTTGAAAAATATAATAGTAATAGTTGTGTGCACTAGATTCTATGATTGGGCATAGATCCACTCACGTCTGTTAACCCCATAGATCACACTGTTAAACTTTGACAGAGCAATCTAATGTGCTCAGGCACGGAATACACTGTTTTCCGTCACCTTCGGCACCCCCATGGGGTGCCAATGTGTTGCCATGATAGCATGAGATCAGATGATAACCCCTGTGGCTGTTATGACACACTTCCTGTGAATGATGGTAGCGTGCTGTTAAAAAATATACTCTTAAATATATTTTTCTTCAAATACGTAAAAGCGCATGAAAGAAAGAAACTTCAAAAAATGTAAAAAATAAATATATTTTATCTATTTAAAAATGGTTGCCAGGGTTCAGTTACAGAAAGGAAAAATAATATACTTTGATAGCTTACGCAAAGAGAAGAGTTCATTTAGTCCATACTAATCAATGGGAAGTCTTTACCCATCTTTCTTTGGGTCCTGAATGGCAAGGCAGGGGATGTCTTCTCTTAGGCCGGACAGCGTGTCTTCATCTTGCACAGGAGTCTTCTGACCAGCAGGCAATGTGGAGGAGCCCCCCAGTAGCCCCCTCCATCGTGTATTATATACCAGCTGTTTAGTCCATATAGGGTGTTCTAGTGGAACATAGTTGAATATAGTTCCATATTACGTAACCTTCTGGAAGCTTCGGGAAGCTTCGGGAAGAATATATAAATATCCTTCCATGCCAGTACTCAAGTATACTCAATATAGATATTTTAATACTTATCCCTTATAAAAACTTAATTAATAAACTATGCCCTCCAACATAAACAGAACTGTGAACGTATATGTCTTACTATGAAATATTTGATAACTAGATGTATTAATTTTAATGTTTTTACAAACCCCCCTTGAAGCGGGTGGAGTAACCCCGAAAATTAATTAATACATCATTAAAACAACAAATCTTCTTTCCTTATTTGGTGATAATGGATTAATATTAATAATAATGATTAATAATAATTAATTTGCATTATTCATGTTGTAAGTTCAATTATATAATAATGTTGATTCCTGTTATGATAGGCCATGACTGATCAATCATATAAAAATATATAACTACACTTTGCTAGACCTAAAAAGAAATGCAAAAAACAAATCCGGTCTCCATATGATGTCCTCTGAGTTGATGTCTTCTTATCTCCGATGTAATCCGGCATAAACACAGTCTCTTAGAAATACATCCTTTGATAAAAATGGATGGTTACCAATTTATACAGTCCCGTATTGTGTTTATCATTGTTAGATCAAAGTCCATAAACCTTATTCTTTATTACAAAGTCCATAGCCAATGTTGATAAACCACAGTTCAAGAGTGTAGAAGAATAACAAAAGCCTTTGATGTCTGTGCAGTGTAATTTGCATTAGTCACCTTGTATCCTTCATGCTGCCTGTTGTCAAATCCTAGAACAGATGTTAAGACGTTCTTGGTCAGCACGACAGGGGTTAACTTTAACACGTCCTTGCTCTTCTTAGTAACTTTAGGGAGGTCTTAATGTACAGACCATGTGTCATTGTCCATCATAGGACCACTATGTTTCTGAGATGCAAACGCGGTAAGTGTATTTTGTATGTTTCACAGTCTTATTTGAGACGTTACCTTTTGGACCTTTTTGCAGAATCCCTTTTAACTTTAGGAAAATTATAAAGTCTTTTTATCTTTTGTAATCTTGATTGAAGACTTCATCCCTAATCTAAATACCAAATATGGCAATAACTATCACTAATAAATGTCACAGCGTATCATAACTCTAATACTATAATACCATGTCATTATTATTATCGTAAAAGTATTAATATAATTGATACTCAGAATGATAAAATACTGCATAATGGTATAGACAATAGTATTTTCTTGTAATGACCTTTTTTGTCATTGGTGCATTACCCTTCCAAACCCATAGGTGGCAATGTGTTGAATGTAACCAAAATATAATATAAAATATGAAATAATGTAATGTGTACCTATAACATGTATCATATTATAAATATGAAAGGCAACAATGTGGCTTATTTAGTTAGATCATTTGTAAAATTATAAACCAAAGCAAATAACCTTTTAGGAAAGACTGGATGATTCCATCAAAATACAATAATACCCATTATAAATTATTATTGATTAAAAATATAATATATATTATTTGTAAATATAAGAAGGTAAACCTAGATGTACCTCAATCTTCCATCTTTATTACTCTAATTTAATTTATTTGATTTGTCTATTATTTATTAAATAACCTGCTATAAGGAAATGTGTAACTATAAGTAAGATTTCATCCTTATTGTGTTAACATACTAATATAAAAATAATGTATTACTAGGAAATAAACAATTGCATATATTGATGAAGGAAGTATCTTTTCTTCCAAAAAATGGAACTTTTCCCTTTTAATATGATTCATATTTAATAAAGTAATATTCTTATATTAGATATTACTGAACTAAATATTGAAGTGTTTTCTCAATTGAGATATTTAAAATCTGAAGAAAAAATAAAAATTGTAGAATTTAAGATTTTGATTAAAAATGTGAATATTAAAATAATAATTAATATAAAAAATAGGAATAAAAGGAAAAATGAAAATCGGAATAAAAATAAAAATTGAAATAGAAATAAGGCCTTCTATGTATATAACACCTATGTCTTTAATAATACATAACCTTAATGTTACCAGTATCTTATAGGATTACCATACCTATCATATCAGCAACCTATAATTAAATCATGTAACCTTACAAATAATACACTTCTCTTAGTATATAAATGCATTATGATATACTTCAAATATATTTTTTTTTTATTCCCAATTCTTCCTTTGTACTTGAAATATTAATTATTAAAGTATCCTATAAACACATATATTTATCAAATATAAATGTGTGTGATTGAGACCAAACCTCTCCCTTTCAATACCATGAAATATGATATTATAAAAATTAATATGTTTAGATTAAATTAAATTAAAATTTGTGGTATATCCTCAAGACCATATTATAAATATCACTTCCATATTTGAAAAGAAAAATGATTACCAATCTATGTATCAGTAAAAGAAGTGACTAACACAAAAGATCCTAGCATCTCTATATTAAATAAATATGTCTAAGAATAATATATATATTCTGTATAAATTCCTTCATTATTTATACTTATGTACTATAACTTATTTATTCTATATAGTATACATACATATATTATAACCTCGAAGTTAAAACAAAAATTCCCTTTTTTTTTTTTTTCTGGATCCAAGTACTCAACATTGACATAGCAGCTGCTCAAACAATCAATCATTCATAGACACATCTATGCACAC
Organism: Anomaloglossus baeobatrachus; assembly: GCF_048569485.1. Classification (NCBI taxonomy): domain Eukaryota; kingdom Metazoa; phylum Chordata; class Amphibia; order Anura; family Aromobatidae; genus Anomaloglossus; species Anomaloglossus baeobatrachus. The sequence continues at coordinate 657,824,875 of NC_134353.1, forward strand.
AAGACTGTCATGGTTCTTTAACATATACTTCTACATAGAAACTGGACTGACACATATCCCTTTTTTTCCAATATCCTATGCGCATTTCAAAAATTATGTTACTAATTTGAAGTACTTCTCGAAAAAAACAAATTCCAATGTATTACACACTGTACATATGACCATGGAACAAACATTTATTATTAGCTTTAGTACCAAGTCACATGCTTTGGTCACGTGCAAAGAACACCATTCCAAAACAGCAAGCAGTTTTACTACACTCCAAAGCTCAGATTACATTTCTAATAGCTCTAAAGAAGATATATATTCATAAAAGAAACGTTAAAGCAATAATACTCTGGCAATTGGTACCTGAGAAAATAATAATTATTATTTAATCGTGCTTCCGCGATTAACCTTACCCAATAAAATATATGTTACCTGATTGAGGACAAGAACATATGTATAAATAAAAAGTTAATACTTCATCAATCTGTTTTACTGATAAATTCTGAGGGAAATAAAAGAATAAAATTATTATCATATTTATGATAAAAATGAAACACTTAAAAATCCGTTACTTTCTCTTATTATTTTATTTTAAATACTATTATTCATATACAGAGATCAAATTATTAATTATAACATTAAACTATCATTTTACTAAATGAAAATATGACCTTGATTTACTATCACTACCTTTAATATATATATATATATATATATATATATATATATATATATATATATATGCATAGATTCACTGTATATGAATAAACATATTTATCAAACAATAAAATTAATTTACCCAGAAATCCACTTTATTTAACTGAAGACCATACCTAATTTTTTCTTCAAAGATTCGATTTATGAGGTCCATTTTAAACTTATAGGAATCTCTGAACTTATGTAATTCAAGTTTTCCTATTATACGAGAAAGAATGTCTCTCTCTGAAAGACCACCCAGCTGTTGCTGGCTGTCAAATCCTAACCCAGGGAGAGGATCTCCACAAGACACCTGTTTCTGGTTTTCAAAGCTTTTACTCATCATTTGTCTGGAATCCTCAATCCCAGTGACCGATCCCGTCACTGGTGACAAGGGTTTTTCCTGTGGAAAAAGACTTTTAGACGACAAAAATTGGGGTGGATTGTATGGTTTGAAACACGTATGCATCTTCCTCCGAACTTCATACACCCTGTCACAGAAATATCTGGATCTGGGAGACACTGTTGATTTTTCACAAAAACTCTCCCTTTTTTGTGTTGGTTTTTCAGAATTAATTAATTTCTGTTTTGATTGACTTTGGCGACTTCTAACAAAATCGATAAATGTCGTACATTCGAATAGGGACTTTTTATTTAATGCCACCGCACAGGCTGCATTGTCAAGGAAATGAAATTTCTTGATGAATAAACGTATCATTCCATCCAATCTGACATTTGGAATAACCGCCCTATACAAACGTTCAAAAACGGACATAAATGAGAACGTACTCTCATTCTGTTCAATTTGTAATTCCTTCATCATCTCATAATTTGGATCAGATTCATTCCTTGCACAGAAGATGAGATTTTTCAGCCTTATGATATCGTTATCATTTGAACAATCAAATGTCTCATTGTCAGAAGACTTTTTTAATGCCAATTGTCTAAAGAAATGCTGAGGTAACCACATACGGAATAACTGATTCGTCTCACTATTGGTTAAATTTAACTTCTCAACTGAACTTTCAAATATCTCTGAATTTCTGCAAACATGTATTTTAGGATTATATGCGGGAATTAATTTGCATATGTCCAATAGACTCTTTCTAAGTCTAATTCCTAAATTTGTCTGTTCTATTTTTAGAAACTGATCGTCGCCATTTTCTCTCTCCACATGTCCTTTCTGCACGTCTCCCACTCTGGCTCCTCCCCCTTCTGGCTTCTCTACGTCATTTCCTGCGTCTTTCCCAGTGTCCTGAAAATGACCTTGATTACGTAGCACATGTCTGCCGCCATTATCAAAATTCTGATTTGCAAAATTACAGTCAAAATCTAATTTATCATTTCCAACATTACAGTCAGAATTCACAATATCACTGACTGACATTCCAAGTTCTAAGCAGTCTTCGGATTTCTCTGTCACTGACTCTCCTGACAATTCAGGTTGTCTATTTCCACCATTTTTACACTTTTCTACGATTAACTTGTGAAAATCATAGACTAAATGACAGACATTTCTGATTTTCTGTTTCTCTCTATTAAAAGACCTTGCACATTCTATACGTGAATTCTCAAGTTCACACTCCTCATAAAAGCGTAACCAAATCTCTTCCACATTAGAAATATCTGGATAAGTGAACTGAAGTTTACTTTGCTTAACATATGAAGAGATAAAATCCATTTTCTTACCTGAAATGATCAGATGATCTGATGGATGATCCTGTAAGACTTGATTCACCTTGTTCAGCACGTCCAATACTTCTTATGGACTGACTTTATCTTTCTTGCTCAAAAATACGTCAAAAGTTAACTTCTGTGGCTTAGTAAAGACTTTAAAGTTCATTAAAAAAAAAAACAAACATTCATGCAACTTGACTTATACGTATTTCCTAGGTTCTGCGTGATTTTTATAAATTGTCGATTCCTGATCCTTTGCAGGAGATACTTAAGATACTTCGACCCCCCTTATGCAAAGTGAAGGAACAACACAAAATGTAAAAAAATTACGAATGGGTGGCTCACCAAAATGTTAAAAAATATACTCTTAAATATATTTTTCTTCAAATACGTAAAAGTGCATGAAAGAAAGAAACTTCAAAAAATGTAAAAAATAAATATATTATATCTATTTAAAAATGGTTGCCAGGGTTCAGTTACAGAAAGGAAAAATAATATACTTTGATAGCTTATGCAAAGAGAAGAGTTCATTTAGTCCATACTGATCAATGGGAAGTCTTTACCCATCTTTCTTTGGGTCCTGAATGGCAAGGCAGGGGATGTCTTCTCTTAGGCCGGACAGCGTGTCTTCATCTTGCACAGGAGTCTTCTGACCAGCAGGCAATGTGGAGGAGCCCCCCAGTAGCCCCCTCCATCGTGTATTATATACCAGCTGTTTAGTCCATATAGGGTGTTCTAGTGGAACATAGTTGAATATAGTTCCATATTACGTAACCTTCTGGAAGCTTCGGGAAGCTTCGGGAAGAATATATAAATATCCTTCCATGCCAGTACTCAAGTATACTCAATATAGATATTTTAATACTTATCCCTTATAAAAACTTAATTAATAAACTATGCCCTCCAACATAAACAGAACTGTGAACGTATATGTCTTACTATGAAATATTTGATAACTAGATGTATTAATTTTAATGTTTTTACACGTGCTAACACAGGAGACCAGCATTTCTCAAGCTGAAACTTAGGTCTGATCAGCACATGCGATCAGACTGTGGAGTCATAAAGTCCCCTAGGGGGACTAGTAAAATCAATAAAAAAAGTTTAAAAAAATTAAAAAACTAAAAGTTCAAATCACCCCCCTTTTTGCCCCATTGAAAAATAAACAATAATAATAATTAAAAAAATGTTGATATTGCAGGGTTCAAAAATTTCCAATCCAGCAAAATATTAAGTCGATTGTTTTGATTAGTGCATGGCATAGCAAGAAAAAAATCCAAACACCAATAATTATGCAATAATTATTCTATATATCTAATTGGAGGTATTTGCTAATATTATTATTATTATTATTATTATTATTATTATTATTATTATTACAGCTACTACATATTGAGATATCTATTGCTAATTTACCTAATGTAGCCTTTAGTTTACCTGTATGGTACCATGTGGTTATGAAAAATGGTGAAACAATCTGAATAATATCTTCTGAATTGCAGAGTTTCAAAATAAATGGTTTTCATTTTTTGTCTGTTCCCTTTTTTTTCCGCTTCCATCCTTTCCACATTCAATATATGTTGCAATTGGTCTATAAATTCCTATATTAGAAGGAGTAAGATTTTTTAGCCAATATTTGATTAACAGCCTTTTTGTTCAATACTGAAATAATATTAAAGGGAACCTGTCAGCAGAAATTTCGCCCAAAAGTTAAAAGATTCCCCCTCTGCAGCTCCTGGGCTGCATTCTAGAAAGGTCCCTGTTATTATTGTGGCCCATGTGAGACCAAAATAAAGACTTTATAAAGTGGTACCTTTTTGTATTCAGATACTGTAAATGTGACACGGGGGCGGGCTTTCTGGCGTCCGTTATTCTGCCCCCTGGTCCTGTATGCCGCCCCCATCGCTCCTTTCCATAGCTGATGCACCGCCCACTGCTCCAGCCATCCCCGCGCATGCCCAGTGCCAGTCTCACGGGACTGAGCAGTGTGACCGCTGGTGACGTGTGCGCAGGCAAGTGATTATGGGCGGGGCTGTGATTGTTATCAGAAGTACCCGCCCATAATCTCGTGAGCGTGCAAACCTCTCCAGCGGTCACACTGTGTTCAGGGTAGTGCTAGACTGTATGGGCTGCTTCCAGGGATGACGTCCCTTTTCTCATGTGATAGGGGCGTGTTCAAAATACTATCACGGCTATACAATCATGGGGAAGACTGCTGACATGACAGATGTACAAACGTCCACAAGGAGGGTAAGCCACAAAAGGTTATTGCTGAAGAAGCTGGCTGTTCACAGAGTGCTGTATCTAAGCATATTAATAGAAAGTTTAATGGAAGGAAAAAGTTTGGTAGAAAATAGTGCACAAGCAACCGGGATTAACCGCAGTCTTGATAGGATTGTTAAGAAAAAGCTGCGCTGGAGTCAGTGCTTTAAGAGCCACCACACACAGACATATCCAGGACATGGGCTACACAGACATATCCAGGACATGGGCTACAGCTGTCACATTCCTTGTGTCAAGCCACCCATGACCAATAGACAACACCACAAGAGTCATAGCTGGGAAAAATAAAAAGAACTAGACTGTTGCTCAGTGGTCCAAGGTGTTGTTTTCAGATGAAAGCAAGTTTTGCATTTAATTTGGAAATCAAGGTCCCAGAGTCTGGAGGAGGAGTGGAGAGGCCACAATCCAAGCTGCTTGAGGTCTAGTGTAAAGTTTCCACAATCAGTGATGGTTTGGGGAGCCATGTCATCTGCTGGTGTAGGTCCACTGTGTTTTATCAAGACCAAAGTCAGCACAGCCATCTATCAGGAAATTTTAGAGCATTTCATGCTTCCCTTTGCCGACGAGCTTTTTGGAGATGGAAATTTCATTGTCCAGCAGGACTTGGCACCTGTCCACGCTGCCAAAAGTACCAATACCTGGTTTAATAACCACAGTATCACTGTGCTTGATTGGCCAGCAAACTCGCTTGACCTAAACTTAATTGAGAATCTATGGGGTATTGTCAAGAGGAAGATGAGAGACACCAGACCCAACAATGCAGACGAGCTGAAGGCTGCTATGAAAGCAACCTGGCCTTCCATAACACCTCCGCAGTGCCATAGGCTGATCGTCTCCATGCCACGCCGCATTGATGCAGTAATTCATGCAAAAGGAGCCCCGACCAACTATTGAGTGCATTTACTGCACATACTTTTCAGTAGGCCCACATTTCTGAATTTTAATTCATTTTTTCAGTTGGTCTTATATAATATTCTAATTTTCTGAGATAATGACTTTTGGGTTTTCATTGGCTGTAAGCCAAAATCATCATCATTAGCAGAAATAAACACTTGAAATAGATCCCTCTGTTTTTAATGACTATATATACTGTATGCGTTTCACTTTTTGTATTGAATTACTAAAATAAAATAACTTTTTGATAATATTCTAATTTATTGAGATGCACTTGTGTTTGGAAATTCTGAATGACTGTCTCCATGTTACTATGGTTTCTCTAAACAATGAGGAATGCTTAATTTGGGGGATAACATAGGTTGTCTAGAGTGTAATAAAGCTATTAGATTCCATGACTGGGCATAACCTTTTTCCAATAGACAAGTTGAATGGTGACTCATTCAAGCCATGGATCCAGTCCACTAAATGTCTGGTGAGACATGCCATGTAGTACCCTCTAAAGCCTGCTTTAGGCTATGTGCGCACACTGCGTTTTTTTGACGCTGCGTTTTTGTGCGTTTTTGGCCGCTAAAAACGCACAAAAACGCACCTGCGTCGAAAAAACGCGGCAAAAAACGCACGCGTTTTGCCGCGATTTGGTGCGTTTTTTTGCTGCGTTTTGCTGCGTTTTTGCTCACTGCGTCCTTATGCGTTTTTTATCAGTGAACAAAAAAAAAGGTCTGATGTCATTTCCTTCTTCAATGTGTTCTTCATTCTCCACTAGTGTATGCAGAAGAGCAGACAGCTTCAGAACTACAAGGCTCAGCATACTCCATCCAATAGTGTATGCAGGAGAGCAGACAGCAGCTGCAGAACTACAAGGCTCAGCATGCTCCATCCAGGACTGTATGCTTGAGGGAGAGTCAGGGGGAGCAGACCTACAAGGCTCAGCATCCTCCATCCAATAGTGTATGCAGGAGAGCAGACAACAGCTGTCGAACTATAAGGCTCAGCATCCTCCTTCCAGGACTGTATGCAGGATTTCTTTGCCCCCCCCAAACAAAAAAAATGACGTGGGCTTCGCCATATTTTTGTATGCTAGCCGGGTACAGCAGGCAGGTACGGGCTGCCCCCAACCCCCAGCTGCCTATTTGTACCCGGCTGGGAACCAAAAATATAGGGAAGCCCTTTTTTTTAAATTATTTCATGAATTTCATGAAATAATTAAAAAAAAAAATGACGTGAGCTTCGCCCAATTTTTGAGTCCAGCCGGGTACAACTAGGCAGCTGGGGATTGGAATCCACAGTGCAGGGTGCTCATGCTTTCTGGGCACCCCCGCTGTGAATTGCAGTCCCGCAGCCACCCCAGAAAATGGCGCTTTCATAGAAGCGCCATCTTCTGGCGCTGTATCCAACTCTTCCAGCTGCCCTGATGCCGGGTGGCTCGCCGGGTAATAATGGGGTTAGGGCTAGCTGTATAGCTGGCCCTAAGCCCGAAATTCATGGTGTCACGCCAATATTAGACATGGCCACCATGAATTTCTAGTAAAGATAAAAAAAAACACAACACAGAAAAATATTTTTATTAGAAATAAAACACAAACACAATTAGTGACTCCATCTTTATTGAAATAAAGAACCCCCCCTCCGCAGTAATCCTGGGTTAGGGTCCCGCGCCGTCCAATCCGGATCCAATATCATCTGATCGGTTTGCTGGAAGGCAAAGCGATCAGATGATGTGTCAGGTTCAAGTGCCTGAATCCCATCACACATCAGCTGATTGTATAAAAGCCGATTATACAATCAGCAGATGCATCGGTGCAAAAAAAAAATTAAAAAAATACTTACTTATGTGCTGATTACCGGCAGCTCCTGCAGCGATGGGGCGGGAGTCTGATCCCGTCCGATCGCTGCAGCAGCTGCCGGTAATCAGGGATGAAGTCTCCTGACGCATCCGCTGATACCGGCCGGGCGCCCGCGTCACCGCGATACTTACGATCACCTGATGCGTCAGGTGACTGCATCAGGTGATCCATCGCCAGGTCCTGCATCCATCGGAGGTTTCCCGGCCGTCTGCACACAGCCGGAGCGGGGGTGGCGATATCGTGAGAAGAGATGGGAGCGGGCATGGCACCGGGAGTCTGCAGACAGGTGAGTATAACTTTTTTTTTTTTTCTACTGTTCACTTTTGTTTTCGCAGCCGCTTCCACCTCCTGCCTGTACATGGCGCCGCACGGCAGCATACATGCACAGGACGGGAGGTGGACGCGGCGGTGACGGTACCGGGAGGATTCACGCTTCTGTATATACTGACAGAAGGAATCCTCTTCCTGTACACGTCACTTTACTACCCACCTCCTGCGTTTATAGCTGCGTTTTTGGTCTTAGAAACGCACCAAAACACAGCTATTTGCGTTTCTCATTGCGTCTTTCAACATCCCATTGAACTCAATGGATGAAAAGCGCAGTGAAAAACGCGGGAATAATTGACATGCTGCGTTTTTGTGGCACCACAAAAACGCAGCTGAAAAAAAACAGATGTGTGCGGACAGCAAAAATGAAAACTCATAGACTTTGCTGGGGAAGCAAAGTCTTGCAGTTTTGAGGCCAAAAACGCACCCGAAAAACGTGCAAAAACGCCGCGAAAAACGCACTGTGCGCACATAGCCTTACACGTTGCAATTTCGCATACGATATCGTATGTGATTTGCAATGCCCCATCGTATGTTTGGCGCGTTCAATTTGTTGAACGTGCCGCACAAATGATTAACCCCCGTCACACATACTTACCTTCCATACGACCTCGATGTGGGCGGCGAACGTCCACTTCCTGGAGTGGGAGGGACGTTCGGCATCACATCGACGTCACGCGGCAGCCGGCCAATAGAAGCGGAGGGGCAGAGCTGAGCGGGACGTAAACATCCTGCCCACCTCCTTCCCTCCGCATTACCGGCTGGGAGCCGCAGAACGTAGGTGAGATCTGTTCATCGTTCCCGGGGTGTCACACACTGCAATGTGTGCTACCCTGGGTACGATGAACAATCTGACGTACAATTCATGAGGAATGTACGACGTGCGTGCGATGAACGTTTTACCGTTCAATCGCAATCGCACGTAGCAGTTACACACTGCAATGTAACTTACAATGCCGGATGTGCGTCACTTACGACGTGACCCCGCCGACACATTGTAAGATACATTGCAGCGTGTAAAGCGGGCTTATCATTGGTTAGATTCATGCCTATATAATCTTTTGTGGCCAACATTTTTAGACTAATATGTGCTCCTTTACCTCTCCAAATAAAATGAGAGAATGCTTCATTCAAAAAAGTGATGGCTGTGTGTTTCAACAGCAAGGGAAGAGTTTGACTGTAGCATATTAGTCTAGAAATTCTCATCTTTTTTAGGAGATGTATCCTACACATTAGGTTTAGTGTCAATTACTGCCATCTTTTGAGATCAGGTATCATGCAGGTTAGGAGAGGAAGGAAATTTAGATTATAGTGGAAGAATGGAGTGATGCCAATCTTTATAACTAAATATGTTTAATGAAAATTCAAAATCAGAATATCGCAAAGTGATAATCTGGATCAAGACAAGCTACCAGATGGCCCTAGATGTAATAACATATATTTGGAAGTATTGATCCTTAAGTCTGAATATTCCCCACAGGACTGAAATGTTTGTATATTTTGCGTATCTGTGTTCTGCTTTTTTGTTTTCTTTAAATTTTACACAGCATCTCAACTTTATGGAATTTGGTGACATAGTTATAGATTGTGCTGTATAGCCTAAGCACAACAAAAAAGAACCAAAAAAACAAACTACACCCCTTTTTCCCCACTTAAAAATTAAAAACACACATATTTTGTATCGCTCCATTTCGCTCCATCCAGAAATGTCCGATCTATCAAAAATTAAAATAAATTAATCCCATTAGTAAACAGTGTAACAAGAAAAAAAACGTAAGACCAGAATAGCAATTTTTTGACCGCTACAACAACAGAAACAAATATAATAACAGGTGATCAAAACATCGTATATACCGAAAATAATATCAATAAAGACAGTAGCTTGGGGTACAAATAAACAAGCCCTCACACTGCCCAAAAAGCCAAAAAATTTACAAAGTTACAGTTCTCGGAAAGTCGTAAGTTAACACAAGCAAGATAGATCTTTACAAAATTTGTTATTTTTTTTCCACCACTTAAATAAAATTAAAAATATATGTTTGATATCTACATAGTCAAACTGATCTTGAGAATTATACTGTCAGTTTTATGGTAAAATTAACATTGTAAATAAACCCACCCAAAAAACATTTGTAGAATTTCACTTCTTTCTATGTCGCCACACTTTGATATTTTTTTTCCTGCTTACCATTACATCATATGATAAAATAAATGATGTCTTTCAAAAATAAACTCATCCTTCAAAAAATAAGCCTCACGTCTATATTGACAGTAAAAATGAAAAAGTTATGGCTCTTGGCGTAAGGGGAGGAAAAAACAAAAGCTCAAACTTGTAAAATCGCTGTTTTAAGGGGTTAATTTTCATGGCAAGGAATGACTTTGCATTTTTTTTGCAATTTACCTGATCATTCTTAATAATGCAAACTTTGTGAAAACCGAAATTTGTGTCAATCTCAAAATTTTTGGACCTGACTATACCACAAGGAGTTTGAAGTAGTCACAGCCACACCTCCTGTTTTATCATTGGTACGGACCCACTCATCTTTCCTTCCACTTGCAGCTCTGTATCAACTTATTGGCTGCAAAACTATGACCTCTGCAGAAGTTGGTGTTGAGAGAGCTGATTTTTATTACAGCAAGAGTAGAATGACTATAAATTAATATTACTAAGTTACTAGTGATAAAAAGAAAGATTGTTATTTGACTGAAGCAAATGAGCTTTAGATAACTTTCATTTTGGAATCCTATTGGTAGAATGACTTAATAAATATTTTTTTACAATATAAATCTCCAGTACATCATGGAAGGTGGTGCTGCGCTCTTTTTCTATATGGAAGAATTAAACATATATTTTCTTTTTGTCTCCATCTAGTTTCAAGTTATCTAAAATAACACAAATCTACTTATTACAAAATTATAATAAAATGAGGATTGACAGATATTAATAGATATAATAAATAAATTATGCACATTTACAATGAAAATGAAAACCCTTTGTAATTGACAGCCACACTACCGTTTTCTGTATCAGCCACACTACTGCACATATAGTCAGGATGGGAGAATATTTCAGCCCTGGCTTTAACCGCTTTCACATCAGAATCTGTGCCGTGTGGTGCAGACAGGGCTTCCTTTGTCCCCGCCAGCCCCAGCAACCAGAGTTGAGTTAAAAATCATAATAGCCCTGGGCCTAATAACAGCCCCCAGGGCTGCCTTGTCAGAGTATGTCTGCTCTGTGCACAGGTATTTCTGTACCATTATAAAGACATCTAACTGTTGTTTGTGTTTAAAAATAAAAGGAAGTAAAATGCCTATCAGAAGTGTAGCTAGGAGTCCAGTTCCCGGGATTGGGGGGCAAAACACCTGAGTGGGCCCCTATAATGGTGTAAAAATAAATAAATAAAAAGAATTGGCATAGGGTCCCCCCATATTATGATACCTAGCATAGATAAAGAATATGGCTACAGGCTGCAACCCCCAGTCATGTGCTTATCTTGGCTGTGTATCAAAATAAGAAAGATCCCATGAAGCTTTTTTTTTTTAATTATTTAAATAAATAATTTTAAAAAAACGGCGTGCGGTCCCCCTTCCAATTTTAATACCCAGCCATGATAAAGCCGACAGCTGAAAGGTGGTATTCTAAAGCTAGGAAGGCCCATGGTTATTGGACCTGCCAACCTAAAAATAGCAGCCTGCAGCTGCCCAAAATTGTTGCATACATTAAATACGAAAATTCTGGCACTTTACCCAGCTCATCCTGATTGCTCTGGTGCGGTGGCAGTCTGGGTACTAAGGGGTTAAATGACAGTTCACAGCTACCACTAAGCCCTAGATTAGTAATGGGAGGTGCCTATGAAACCCCCATTACTAATCTGTAAGTGAAAATAAAATAAACACAAACACCACAAAAATCCTTTATTTGAAATAAAATACAAAAAAACCCACCCTCTTTCACCGCTTTATTAAACCTAAACACCCAGTTCCGACATAATCCACACCGGGTCCCACAACGATTCTGGCTCTGCAACATACTGAAGTTACAGTGCATGGGCACTGAACATGTCTGCAGGTGGGTTTCAGTCAGAGACTGGCTTAGCCATAGCAGTGAGTGGTGACGTCACTTAGTTTATTTGCGATCACAGCTGGAGGTCCCCACGGTACCCAACCTCTGATCGCAGGTAAACTGATGTTAGATGACCTCATTAAACTCAGTGACCTCACCTCAGGTGATGTCTCTAAGTTCACATACCTGCATCTCCTGGTAGAAAACTTTTTTTTTTTTACCAAGAGATGCAGATTTGGTGCTGAAATTTATACACCATATTCCTACACCATTTCTGCATCTCAATGCAAAAAATCGCATCAAAACCACATGCGTTATGATGCAGTTTTGATGTAACGTATTTTTTGGACTATAAGACGCACCGGACTATAAAACGCATCCTGGTTTTAGAGGAGGAAAATAGGAAAATATAATTTTAAGCAAAAAATGTGGTCATGACACACTATTATGGGGCGAGGATCTGCTGCTGACACTATTATGGGGGTAATGTCCCCAAATTCTCTAACTAAGGTACCCCATCCTGGTAATGATCCTCCTGCCTTGTATATGATCCCCATTCTTGTATATATGTACCCCATCCTGGTATATATTCCCATCCTGCTATATACCGCCATCGTGGTATAGCCCCATCCTGCTACATAGCTCCATCCTGGTATATGCCCTTATCCTGCTATATACTGCCATCCTGTTATATACTGCCATCCTGCTATATACCCCCATCCATCCTACTATATACCCCCATCCATCCTGCTATATACCCCCATCCATCCTGCTATATATCCCTATCCATCCTGTTATATACCCCATCCATCCTGCTATATACCGCCATCCATCCTGATATATACCCCCATCCATTCTGCTATATACCCCATCCTGCTATATGGCCTGTATCCTGTAGCACACAAAAAAAAATAAACATCTATACTCACCTTTCCTCGCTCCATGCAGCATCGCTCCACCTCCTGTCAGTGCCGGCAGCAGCGCCGCTGGAGTGTGGAGCCGTCACCGTTGTCTGCAAGATCTCTTGTCCTCCTGTCTGCCTGTCAGCTGACCTGTGTGGAGACTAGCGGTGCGCACAGGGATGACGTCATCGCTGTGCTCACCGCTGTCTACACAGATCAGCTGGCTGGCAGACAGGAGGAGATCGCGATGCTGCAGACAATGGTGATGGGTGAGTATACTTATTCACTGCCCCCCCCGCACTAATGAGGATGCGTGGGGGGCAGTGAATACAGCCGCACATGATCACTCCAGACTGTAGTTGCCAGGGGTGATCATGAGGACCGGCTGTTAATTATGCGCGTACCCCCACCCATCATCCCGCACACCTGTCAGTGCCGGCTTCAGCGCTGAGGGATGATGGGCGGGAGGATGGGCGTGCATATCAAATGAGCGGGCCCACGTGGTCATGGCAGGCTGCTGCAGGCAGGCAATGACCCGCTCCACCGCAGTACCCTCATTCCCCGCAGCCACATTCAGACTATAAGACGCACCCCCCACTTTCCCCCAACATTTGGGGGGAAAAAAGTGTGTCTTATAGTCCGACACATATGGTAGTTTTTAGCCAGGAGATGTAGATTTTGTGCAGGAATATGGTGTATACAATTCAGCATCAAATCTGCATCTTGTGGAAGAAAAAAAAAACCTTTTGGTGCGGTTTTCTGCCAGGAGATGTAAATGTGGTGCTGAAATGTCTGCACCAGATTTTCTGCACCAAATTTGCATCTCCTGGCAGAAAACCGCAAAGCGCAGGTGGACCAATGTGCTGTCATCGTGCCAGCGTACGCACAGATCGTCAGTCTCAGTGCCATGACATCACTGGCCTGGGACTTTGATGTCCTGTATATGCTCCTCAGCCAGTGCATCACGCTGCAGTTCCTTAGACTGCAGCCTTACTGTGACCTGCAGCCCACAGAACGAAGAGCGGTAGTGCAGGAGACTCATGTCTTCATGCTCAACTACAGATCAACTATATCGGCATGCATAATTAAAGAATGGCAGTAGCTCCAGGAGGGGCTCTCTGAGCCCGGGGCCCAGAGAGACCGCACCACTCGACCTCTCCTCCTTTCCCCGATAGCGACCCCAAAAGTTTACATAAAATAAAGACCAAAGAATAATCATATCACGATGCAAGAAAAAACATTTTTTTATTCAATGAACTTCTTTAAATGAAAATGACAAAGAATACTAATTATAAATCATCATACTTATTATGACCTGCAGAATAAAGTTATGTCCTCTAATATTTTATAGTTGAGCAGAAACAGGGAAAAAACTGGCTACATTTTATGTTATTCTTAATTATCTTTTTTTTTTTTTTTTTTTTTTTTCAAACATAGTACCTAAAAAATATGATTAATCCCACAATAAACAAACTGAAAGAACTATAACGCCTTAAAAATGTTATCGGTGACAGAAAGCATGAAGGCTAAAACAACATTTTAAGGCCAAAAATGTCTCAGTCCTTAAGGGGTTAAAGGTATTATCTGCTTTGGACAATACCTTTTAGTTACAAGGGTACCCTGACATTAAACTGATTGCAGGATTTCCCACTGCTCGGACCCCCATTGATCACCTGTAATTTGTAGGGAATGAAGCATAACGCACTTCACATTGAAATCAATGTGCTGTCCGTGTAATGTATGGATGTGCTGGGACCTACAGAGCAAAAAACTGATAGTCGCTCTCTGCCACAACTGATAGAAGAGGTCCTAAACGGAAAACACTATCTATTAATTCAGAATGTCCTAATAGGTTATTTAAAAATGGACTTTCCAAACACTTTAAAAGAACCCTGATGGAAGTTTCTTGCTGCCCTAACCAACGGCAGAATGAAATAGGACACGCAACCTCACTGCAGTATGTGTCACTGTGAAACGCTGCAGCATGCAGAGACAACACAGTTTAGGAAAGACCTATCCAAAAGAAGAAGCGTCTGCTCGGTGCTCCCTCCAGAGTGGGTTCAAAGCACAGAAGAGACACAGATATTTCCATTATAGTTTTCTCTGTTTATGTTCCACTCTTGGTTTTCGCCTAAAAATACTGGTGCAAAATAATGACCTAAATATTGTGGTGGGAAAATCGCCTTACACTGTGTTTTCTCTGCAATGCCACACTATTTCAATGAGACTGCCTGTCACTATTTCATTCTGCCCCATAGACATACCATTTTTTACGTAGTAATACAGGGATCTATCTATCTATCTATCTATCTATCTATGTATCTATCCCTCTATCTATCTATCTATCTATCTATCTATCTATCTATCTATCTATCTATGTATCTATCTATCTATGTATCTATCTACAGTCATAGCCAAAATGAAATTCTTCCAGGAAAATGAAGCATTTCTCCCAGAAAATTATTGCAATTGCACATGTTTTGTTATACACGAATATTTCCTTTGTGTGTATTGGAACAACACAAAAAAAGTCTGAGAAAAACGGCAAATTGGACATAATTTTACAAAAAACTTTTCAGCTTTCCAAAATTGTGGGTAAACAACTTTGTTTCAAGCATGTGATGCTCGTTCTAGTTGTGGCATGTAACAGATGTGGGCAATATGAAAATGAAACCTGATAAAAAGAAGAGAAGTTAACTCATTCTTTGCATTGTGTTTCTTTGTGTGCTATAGTAAACATGGAAAAATTAAAGAACAGAAAAGAACTGTCTGAGGACTTGAGAACAAAAATTGTTGAAAAATATCAACAATCTCAAGGTACAAGTCCATCTCCATAGATCGTGATGTTCCTTTGTCCACTGTGTGCCACATAGTTAAGAAGATTACAACCCATGACACAGTAGCTATTTTCTCTGGAGGTGGACGGCAGAGAAAAATTGCTGAATGGTTACAACACAGGTTAGTCCAGATGGTGGATGTAGAAAGACAGTGTTTGTATAATGTATATAGAAGCAAAAAATTGTAGATTCAGCTCACCTCTTTTCACTCCATGATCCACCACCGATGCACGGAAACACTCTGGCCCGGGTGGAAAACAGCACAGTCAGAAAGAGAAAAAATCCAGCATCGCGTATGAAGAGAAAGTTTGAATAAAACTGTGACTCTTTATTTTATCCAGTAAAAACATGAACAGACATCGGGGAACACAAGGACATGGAGGGTTGAACGTGAGGACTATCCTATGCGTTTCAACCTTGCAGTCTTATTCATGGAATGAATAAGACCGCAATGCTGAAACACGTAAGATAGTCCTCACGTTCACCCCTCCGTGTCCCTGTGTTCCCCGATGTGTGTTCATGTTTTTACTGGATAAAATAAAGATTCACAGTTTTATTCAAACTTTTTCCTCATACGCGATGCTGGATTTTTTTTCCCTTTCTGTTTGTATAATGTATCTCTCATGCTGGAAAGGGTGGGTTGGGCAGACAAAGGAGAACCGTCCCTTTTTAAACCTCAGCCAGGTTGAGAGGAGTCTTTAACACGTGGCAATACACACGCCCCCATGACATCACAGTTTACAGCCAATAATAGGGGATATGAATCTTTATCACAGACTCCTATATACCAAACCTAATTTCCTGTGAGGTCTCTTCCTCTCTTCCTTCTCTCTTGCCTTGCCTCAGCATGACATGTGACCAATGTACCTGAGTATCATCTCATAAAGGGATAGTGTTAAGTGTTGGGTGGACTGTTATATAGTGTGAGTGTTTTAGTTAAAGTGGGTGGTATACAATTGTGAGTTTAATTATGTACTTATAACGTGGCGCGGGGTGGTAGTCGTGGGTGATGCAATCGTCTGCCGCACCCCGGCATGCTACATGAAAATGGAGGTCCTGGCTGGGTGTGTGGTATTTCACTCCAGAGGCTATATGCATTGGCAGGCCGTATGTTGCCAGTGGTTTTGGCTGGCCAGGACCGGATGGTACACAGTTCATTGAGGGAGACCACAAGTTCATAAAAAACATTGTTTTACTGAACGTTAACTTGGTAACAACAACATGTAAAGGTATTTACTGATGTTCTCCTGTATAGTAATTGTGTATAATTTAGTATATTATTTTCATATTGATTACATATGCTAGTATTATATTGTGTATTAAGCATAGTCTTGTTAATGATTAAACTTGTTATATTTTATTATTTTAACAAAGTGTCTTGAGTCTGCATGTGCTTGGGATACACCAGCTAGATAGGACAAGCAGAAATAATATCAGAGAATATATACAGTATATCTGTAGTGTGGGAATATATCCTTTGTGCAGGAACGAGGGAAAAATATAAGTTATTAATTTTCCCGGCCTTTTCCCCATTCCAAAAAAGGCAGGCCAGCCTTGCACAATTTGCAGCTTTTATTTACCCTTTTAGGCCTTGTGCCCACAGGGCGTTTTTACAGCGTTTTTTCTAGCGTTTTTCATTGCTTTTTTAATCAATAAAAGCAAGGAAAAAGCATCCCAGCAAAGTCTATGAGAATCAGGACTTGCTGTGCCCACGTTGCTTCTTTTTCAGTTGCTTTTTTTCTTGCTGAAAAAAGAAGCAACATGTCAATTGTTTTAGCGTTTTTTCCTGCTTTTTTCCCCAATTGACTTCAATGGAGTCAGGGAAAAAAGCAAGAAAAAACGCATGTGTAATGCCCACGTTGCTTTATATTTTATGCGTTTGGGCGTTTTTAGGGAGAAAAGAAAGCTATGGCTATGTAGATTCCTTCATAGAAGAAAGCCACATAGCCAGTGTCAGCAGCTGTTATCTTATCTCCCATTGTTTAGCGCGACACCTCTGCAGGGACCCCCGCTGACGTCACAAGGTAAAGAGTTCATCACAGCGGGGGATCTCCAGGAAATCCCACAGTAATCCCCCTGTATGAATTGTATTCACCTTGTGACATCCCTGAACTTATACAGTGAGGTGTCACGGTAAACAATGCATGGACCCCCACTGATGTCACAATGTAAAGAGTTCATCCCAGCGGGGATCTCCAAGAATGTGGGCGGCATTGCTCGGTAATCCCCCTGCATGAATTGTATTCACATTGTGACATCCCGAACTTCTCTGCAGTGACCTGTGGCATTAAACAATGCAGGGACCCCCGCTGACATCACAAGGTGAATAGTTAATCCCAGCGGGGGATCTCCAGGAAAACCCCCAGTAATTCTCCAGCATGAATTGTATTCGCCTCTTGACATCCCCGGACTTCCCTGCAAAGAGATGTCACGGTAAAACACCGCAAGAATACTGAATGCCTGGTGCACAGCCTATGCCACATAAATGCAGGCAACCCCCGCTGACGTCAAGGTGAACCCCGAAAAACCCCGGTGATCCTCCTGCATGAACTGTGTTCACCTTGTGCCTTGCACCAGACATTCAGTATTCTTGCTTTTTTTTTGCTTGTGTTTTACCGACACCACTATACAGGGAGGTCCGGGGATGTCACAAGTTGAATACAGTTCATTTAGGAGATCCGCTGCTGGCATGAACTCTTCACCTTACTCACCTCTCTGCAGTCTCCTGGGTCACGTCCGATGGGCTCCAGGACCTCCCGGTAAGCAGCTGATTGTTTACGTCCAGCGGTGAACAGCTTGCCAGCTTTTTAACAAGCAGATGATGAATCAGCTGATCTTCCCTGGACGTAACGGATCGGATGATGCTATCAGGTGATAGCATCAGCTGCTTACCAGCGGGTCCTGGAGCCCATGGGACTTTTAGACAATCAGCTGATGTGTAATCTGTTTCAGGTCCTTGAACCTGTGTCAGGTTCAAAGACCTGAATCCAATATCATCTGATCAGAAGGCAAACCGATCAGATGATGTGTCATCATCTGATCAGTTTGCCTTTCAATCAGATGATATTGGATTCGGATTGGACATCAAGGGACCCTCGACCCAGGACTACAGCGGAGGGGGGTTCTTTAATTCAATAAAGATGGAGTCACTAATTGTGTTGTGTTTTATTTCTAATAAAAAATATTTTTCTCTGTGTTGTGTTTTTTTTTTTTTTCCAATTTAAAGTTTTATTGGTTTTCAAAGGAAAGGGTACAACAACATTTCAAGCCATTGAATACAAATTTGATAAACGAGGAGCCATCATGGCAGCTAAAGGCCACAGGCTCAGTAATCTTTATAGCTGACGTTGAGGAAATAATCAAACAACATGACTTATTAATAGAGAACTAGAAACCAAAGTAAAGGTAGAGAAGGATGAACAAGAAAAAGAGTAGATCAGAAGTGGGTGGGGGAGACAAGAGGGGGAAAACTGTAGGGGAAAAGATGTGGCTGGGAGTATGTTGGCCGAGACTGGCTTCCCGTCTGTTGGGCGTAAACCTGAAAAGGATGAAAATGACTATGGAAGGTGTGACTAGCTGAGAGTCTTGTTTACTGAGGGTCAACGAGGGCAAGAAACCTTGGGTCCGAGAGAAAAGATTCCCACTTATACCATTTAGAGGAGGCCTCCACTAGCTGGCCCCGCGATTGAGCCATTACCATCTCCATGCGGTGTATTACATTTACTTCTGTCACCCATTCCTCTATGGACGGGGGGGTAGGGTCTTTCCAATGTCGCGGGATTACTGTCTTGGCGGCCTGGAGAAGATGACCGGTAAGAGATTTTTTATACACCTTTTCTGGTATTTTAAACATAAACAATAGGGCTGCCTCGGGGCGACTGGGGACTAAGATCCCTGTGACCTCCTGGATGCCCACCAGCACCTTGCTCCAGAAGGCCGCCAAGCTCGGACAGTACCACCAGATATGGGCCATGGAACCTCCCTGTGCTCCGCACCGCCAGCATATGTCAGGGATTTCGGGGCACCACTTATGAAGGGATGACGGGACCTTGTACCACCTGGAGAGAATTTTGTAGCAAGTCTCTTGCATTCTCGTTGCAACCGCTGACTTGTGGGTCAGGCGGAAGCATCGTTCCCATTGATCCCTGGAGAATGTCTGGCCGAGCTCCGCCTCCCAAGCAGTACAGAAGCGAGGAAGTGGTGTTTCCGCTGCTGCTGTCAAGATCCCATAAATCCTTGATATTGCATGTCTAGTGTCGGGAGTCCCTGTACAGATAAGTTCAAAAGGGGTTGGGGATGAGGGATAAGCTAGGTCTGGCCCCTGCGTGGTTATGAAGTGTTTAAGTTGGGCATATTCAAAGTAGAACCGCATCTTGAAGTCTCTCTGCCCCACAATGTCCGGAAGTGGGAGAAGAGCCCCTTCTGGTGCCACCTGTCCCAGTCTCAGGGGGTTCTGTTTTGAGCTTCCCAAAAAGTTATTAGACGATGCCCCTGGTAAAAAGTCAGGGTTATCCGTCAGTGGCATGAGGGGTCCCCGAGTCTGGAGCAGGCGCTTAATCCGTGGCATTGAGTGTACTGATTGTAATGTTTGTTTAGTGGTGTAGGACATTCCTATCTTATGTTTGGTAAGAAGTGGCCAATTCCATGGTAGGGACGAAATAGATAAGGGGCACAGGTCGTGTGCCAGACGGACCCATAGCTTCGATTCAGAGTTATGTAAGAGATCTAAGACCCTGGCATGGGCAGCAGCCAGATAATAGCGCCGACAGTCAGGCAGCCCCACCCCTCCCGCCCCCTTGTTCCTGGTTAGGACATTCCTCCCGAGTCGGGACCGTCCCTTTGACCACACAAATTGATTAAACAAGCGCTGTAACTTTACCCAATACGACGCCGGAACATATACCGGGACCGTCTGGAGTAAGTAGAGCAGTCTGGGCAGGGCTGTCATCCTGAGGGCACTGATCCTACCGAACCATGAGAGGGTGCCTCTATGCCATACAGTCAGGTCCCTCTCGAGTTTGGAGAGAAGGTTTTGAAAATTAAGCTGGAAAAGTCTGGTTACATCAGATGGGATAGTGATACCTAGGTAGCCGATACTGCCGTGTGGTGGCCATTTGAAGGGGAAGTTTGGTTTTATAGCATCTACTGCTGCTTGGGAAAGTGATATGTTTAGGGCTTCAGATTTGTCAAAGTTGATTTTAAAATTGGACCATTTGCTAAAACGATTGAGTTCATGCATTAAAGATGGAAGGGAAGTGAGTGGGTTTTGCACATAAATAAGTAGGTCGTCCGCAAAGGCGGCACATTTATATTCTTGAGTGGCAACTTTAATCCCCTGTATGTCGGGGTTAAGCCGGATGGCCGACAACAGATGCTCCATGACTAAGATATAGAGCAATGGGGATAGGGGGCATCCCTGTCGAGTCCCGTTATGTATGTCAAAGGGACTCGAAAGGGTGCCATTAATCTTTAGACGCGCGGTCGGGGAGCAGTATAAGGCCAAGATTTTAGATGAGAAGGTTGGACCAAATCCAACATGGGACAGAGTCTGAGAAATAGAATGCCAGGAAATTCTATCGAATGCCTTTTCGGCGTCTAACGATAACATCATCATGGGGATTTTTTGGGTGTGAGCATGTTGGACCAGGTCTAGGGTTTTTAGGGTGTTGTCCCTTGCTTCCCTACCAGGAACGAATCCTGCCTGGTCCAAGTGCACCAGATCTGGTAAAAGGGGATTAAGTCTGTTTGCAAGAAGCTTAGCATAGATCTTCAAATCCACATTGAGCAACGATATTGGTCTGAAGCTGCTACATGAGGTAGGGTCTTTACCAGGTTTTCGGAGCAAAGCCACATGAGCTGTCGTGGAGTGGGGAGGGAATGGGGTCTCATCTGATATAGCGTTAAAAGAAAGGAGCATTAGGGGTGCTAACTGTTCTGCAAACGTCTTATAAAATTTGGCTGGGAATCCATCCGGGCCGGGACTTTTGTTACCGGGTGTGTCACGGATTACTGACAGGATGTCCTCAAGTAGAAATGGCTTCTCTAGGTCCTCAATTGTGGACTTATTAAGAGGTTGAAAGGGAGAGGGCATTGTAGGGGGCTCATGGTCTATCTCAGGAAGCCGAGGGGTCAGGTTATATAGTTTGGAATAGTACGCATGGAAGGCAGAAGAGATATCAGGAGTAGCATAGAGCATCTCGTCTCTTGTATTTTTAATGCAGGGAATTAGAGTGTGGGCTTTCCCTTCCTTCAGTGCATTAGCCAATAGTCTGCCCGGCTTATCCCCGAATTCATAAAATTTTCCCTTTCCCACTTGCAGCAGGCGCTGGTATGACGCGTCCAACAAATTCTTGACCTGTAATCTGGCCTGCAAGAGGGCCTGTAAGGTAGTGGCTGATAAAGCTCGCTTATGAGCGAGCTCTAACCTCGAAACCCTGCGGAGGGCCTCTGCTAGATTCTGAGCTTTTTCTTTTTTAATACGGGCTCCATGTTTGATGAAAGTGCCCCTCAAGACGCACTTCAGTGCCTCCCACTTAAACGTGGGGGCTGTGTTGTCCGTCAAATGATCCTCTGAAAATTGAGTGATCGTGGTCAGCACATCAGAAACACAGAGCTCATCCATAAGCAAAGATTCGTTAAGCCGCCATGTTCCCGCAGGAGCTGGGAGGGAAGGAACCTCTACCTCGCAGTATACTGGGGCGTGGTCTGACCACAATATGCTGCCTATTCTAGTCTGTCGGATCCAGGGGAGAGCATTGTGCTGTATGAAGATGTAGTCTATACGACTGTAGGAGTCTTGTGAATGTGAGTAGAAACTAAAGTCTCTATCTGACGGATGCGATATTCTCCAAGTGTCAAACAGCTGGATGCTTAATAGAGCCTTTTTGATACGTTTGATGGTGGTGTATGAAATGCTGGACTTCCCCTTGGAGTTATCTAGTATAGGGTCCAGAGTAGCATTAAGGTCAATACAGAGAATTGCTGTACCTCTAATTAGGGGCGTTGCAGTGTCGGCAAGGCTAGCCAGAAAGTCATCCTGTCTCTGGTTTGGGGCGTAGGCATTTATGATTGTGAATGTTTGGTCTCCAGCTATCAGTGAAAGGATAATATACCGTCCCATACCGTCTGATGTGCAGTTTATAATTTGGTGTGGAAGAGACTTGTGAATTGCAATCGCCACTCCCTTTGAGCGGGATTCCGGGTTATCTGAGAATAACCAGGTTTGGTAGTATTTGTTCTTTAAGATAGGGGTGTGTCCCTGTTTGAAGTGCGTTTCTTGAAAACATACTATTTTCACCTTGTGCTTGTGGAAGTGGTAGAGGACCTGTGCTCTCTTTTCCGGCACGTTAAGACCCTTAGCATTGAAGGAGGCGATTGTCAGGTTGGCCATCTGTAAAAAATTGAAGTGTTATAAGTACATGAAATATAAGGACGGACTAGCCCGTCTCGGCCACTATTTGGGGAGAAAGAAGGAAGTGTGAACTGTGAAAGGCAGATGAAGAATAGAAAGAATAGGAATTGAAGCAGAAAAAACAGCAGGGGTATAGCCCCCGCACAATACACTAACTGAGAACAAACGTTCCGGGGGAGCTTGTCTGCCTCACCCGGGCAAGACAGAGGGTCCCAACCTACTTGGGGGAGAAAAAGAACAGACATAACCGTTGATAGCTCCGTAGTGTACTGTTAACATTAGAGATTACCATAAACACTGGCACATATAATCAAAAATATGAATAATAAGGGCCTTGGGCACTCGGCAGGTTAGAAAGTAAAGTCTATGTACTTGGCTAGTTAAAGTTTATGATGCATTGGGTAGTCCCTGATATCTTGACATTTATCTCGGACGGCCCAATCTCCGGCCCCGAGTCTCTCTCGGGGGGAGTCCCCTTGCATGGATGGGGGATGGATTTGTGTGGGGAGGGGCTGGGCGTTCCCTTGGGACCCACGGTTGGAGCAAGGTGGTGGGCCATTGAGAGATGGAGATTGGGGGTAAACCCAGGTTTGAGGTAAAGGCTGGGAGGTCTTCTGATGACCGCATTACCCACCATCTTGAATTTTTTTGTACCGACAGAGAAAAGGGAAAACCCCAACGAAACGGGAGGCCCCTTTCTCTAATGACATCCAACAAGGGTTTGAGAACCGCCCTCTGAGCTAAGGTATGTCTCGAGAGATCCGGCATGATGCATATTGTAGATCCATTGTACGTTAGGGACTGTTTCTTTCGAGCTGCTTGTAGGATAGCTTCTTTTGCTGTAAAATAGTGCACCCTGCATACAATGTCTCTCGGGCGGGGGTCCCCTGGGTCTGGAGGGCGTAATGCCCTGTGGGCCCTGTCAAGTTCTAGGGGGGCCCCGGGTGGTCTTTTTAGTAGATTATTAAAGATTGAAATAAGGACTGCAGGTATGTCAGGAGGGGCAATTGACTCCGGCAGACCCCTGATACGCAGGTTGTTTCTTCGATTTCTATTCTCTAAGTCGTCCACGTGTTGTTGGAGAGAGAATAGCTGCTTGGATTGAACCTGCAGTGTGTCTTGGACAGATTGGATGTCAGCTTGAGATGTTGTTTGTTGGTCTGTAAGGACATCCACCCTTTGGGTGAGCGAGGAAAGGTCCATCTGTAGCTGGGCAAATTCTTGCTTACATTCTGCCACTACCTGGTTGGCCAGAGCAGCTATATCATTTTTAGTGGGCATTGCTTGGAAAAGGGACCGTAGGTCTGCTAAGGATGCTGGACGATCTTCATTTATCACATTAGTGGAGAAAGATGTTGTGGAAAAAGAGCCAATAGAGTCCTGCAAAGCTGGGTCATATAGTATTTGTGAACTTCTAGAGATGCTTGTATTTCCTCCCAAGTGTGCTACTGTGGTAATCTGTTGTGGAGGGGTCCCTGGTGCCCTGTGCCCATCGTTCCACTGACCTTTAGTGGTT
This sequence comes from Anomaloglossus baeobatrachus, assembly GCF_048569485.1. Lineage (NCBI taxonomy): Eukaryota > Metazoa > Chordata > Amphibia > Anura > Aromobatidae > Anomaloglossus > Anomaloglossus baeobatrachus. The sequence goes on from NC_134353.1 coordinate 657,849,316, forward strand.
GCCACCAGGCTGCCTCCCGGGTCCGTCGGGCTATCCTCCCTTGAGGAGCCCGTGGACCACCTCGCAGGGGGTGTATAAGGAGGGGGCCCTTGGAGGTTCCCCCCAGTCTGCTCCTGGGGCTCTTGGATGCTGTAAGATCCCCTCTTCTCCACATTAGTGCCCATATATGGCAGTGTTATAGGGGGGGCCGTCAGGTAGATAATGGTGCCTTTTGTAAATGATGGGGGGCTGCCGTCGCCAGCCATGACTGTGCCCCTGCCCCCCTCCCCCAGTCCAGTTATCGCCTGCGGGCTGGATATTTTGGTATGCGGTGGGGCCGGGGTGCCCGGGTTTTGTTGCCTACCTCCATCGGTGGTGCTGTTGACAACGCTGGAGACTGGTGACCGCGAGGCCCCCTCACTCTGGAAGCGCTGCTGTGATGGATGTTTCCCGAACGCTGCTCCAGGGCCTGTCTGCGTGTGTGCTGCAGACTGAAGAGGCATTAGGCATCTGGGAGCGACCGGAGGTAAGTCGTTGTTCTGCCGGCCATCGGGAGGTTCCATTCCCATCGCGGGCTGCGATGAGGGAGTAGCGGGCGGTGATGCTGCCGCTGAGGGGACATCTTGCTGACGCTGCAGGGCCCGGTCTGAAAGCGTGCGGTGGCCATCTTGGAGTGGGGTCTGTGATTCATGTTGTCGGCCGCTCCTCCGCACATCCCTCAGCCCGCGCCCGTCACTGCTGTCGGTGCTCACCGCTGTTCCCCCGGGTCCCTGCGACTCCACCATCGACCCCCTCCTCTCCGCAGACGTCTGGAGGTCGGATATCGGGTCAGCAGGCCGCGATTCTTGCTGCCATTCCAGCTCGGGCTGCGATAGAGCGCTGGAGCCCCGTGGATTAGACAGATATGCCCCGATTTTGCCTTGAGCCATGGGGGCCTTCTTTGGGGTTCGTGCTGTGGCCTTTTTGCCCGTTAATTTGCCCATTTTAGAGTCTTGGGCCAGTGTTATGGAGTTTTGCAGAGAGGAGCACAGAGAAGCTGCTTCCTCACTCGGCCATGTCCGGCTCCGCCCCGTCCTGTGTTGTGTTTTTTTATCTTTACTAGAAATTCATGGTGGCTATGTCTAATATTGGCGTGACACCATGAATTTCAGGCTTAGGGCCAGCTGATAATACAAAGCTGGCCCTAACCCCATTATTACCCAGTGAGCCACCCGATACCAGGGCCGCTGGAAGAGTTGGATACAGCACCAGAAGATGGCGCTTCCTATGAATGCGCCATTTTCTGGGGCAGCTGCGGACTGCAATTCACATTGGGGGGGCCCAGAAAGCTTGGGCCACCCTGTACTGCGGATTCCAGTCCCCAGCTGCCTAGTTGTACCTGGCTGGACACATAAATTGGGCGAAGCCCATGTCGTTTTTTTTTTAAAATTATTTTATGAAATTCATGAAATAATTAAAAAAAGGGCTTCCCTATATTTTTGGTTCCCAGCTGGGTACAAATAGGCAGCTGGGGGTTGGAGGCCACCCGTACCTGCCTGCTGTACCTGGCTGGCATACAAAAATATGGCGAAGCCCATGTCGATTTTTTTTTTAATTCATTAAAAAAAAAAAAAAAAAAAACAAACACATAACCCAAAAGGGTTAGGAGTAAAAAAAAATGCTTAGGCTCTCGCTGTATTTTCTATTGCTAGGGTAACTTAAACAGCTACTGGCTGCTAACCCCTCCTGCTTGGTGTTACCTTCACTGGCAATGAAAAATCCAGTTAAGCCCTTTTTTCTTGAGTTTTTTTGCCAAAAAATTAAAAAAAAATCCATGGGCTTAGCCCAATTTTTGTGTCCAGCCAGGTACAACCAGACAGCTGGGGACTGGAAACCGCAACGCTGAGTGGCCCAAGCTTTCTGGGCCACCCGCTGTGTATTGCAGTCCGCAGCTGCCCCAGAAAATGGTGCTTTCATAGAAGCGCCATCTTTTGGCGCTGTATCCAACTCTTCCAGTGGACATGGTGCCAGGTGGCACGCTGGGTAATAAGGGGTTAATACCAGCTTTGTTTTACCAGCTGGTATTAAGCCCGAGATTCTTAATGTGAAGCCAAGTTTGACCCGGATATTAAGAATCTCCAATAAAGGGTTAAAAAAAGACACCACACAAAAAATACTTTATTAAAAATAAATACACAGACACACTTAGGGACTCCATTTTTTTACTCACTCTCACCCCTCCTCAATCCTGGTCTTCTGTCACCGATCTAGCTCTGCTATATCAGAAAGCACGGGGGAGGAAGAACGCTTCAAATCCCCGTGCTGTCTAATCACTCAATGAGTTAGCAGAGACTGCAGGTTGGTAAGCGGTGACATCACCGCTACCACTGTTGCCATAGTAACCTAATGAGCAGGTTGCTATAGCAACGGTGATCTCCGAGCACCTGATTCCCGGCACCGCTATTCACCTGCATGAGCCGGTAAATAGCGGTGCTGGTAAACGATCTAATAGATCATCATTTTCCTGTCACTTTTATTCCAAAATGGAGATTGAAAAAAATGGGCTGAACAAGGAAATGACATCAGAACACCTTTTTTTCACATCCAACTTTAATGAGCTGAAACAAGCATTCAATAGTAACAAAAAAGAAGCAGGAAAAAAAGCAGGAAAAAAAGCAGGAAAAAAAGCATGAAAGCATGAAAAAAAGCAGGAAAAAAAGCATGAAAAGAAGCATGAAAAGAAGCATGAAAAAAAGCAAGAAAAAAAGCATGAAAAGAAGCAAGAAAATAAGCATGAAAGCATGAAAAGAAGCATGAAAAAAAGCATGAAAAGAAGCACAGAAAAAAAGCAGCTTTTTTTTGTGCTGAAAAAAAGCACCGTGGGCACATAGGTGGGCACAAGGCCAGTGGATAAGCATCTGCAATCAAGTTCCAGAGATAACCAAGCTGTCCTGCAGGCTAAAGGTCCAGTCACACTAAGCAACTTACCAGCGATCCCAAAAACGATAGGGATCGCTGGTAAGTTGCTAGGAGGTTGCTGGTGAGATGTCACACTGCGACGCTCCAGCGATCCCACCAGTAACCTGACCTGGCAGGGATCGCTGGAGCGTCGCTACACGAGTTGCTGGTGAGCTCACCAGCAACCAGTGACCAGCCCCCAGCGCCGCGTGGAAGATGCTGCGCTTGGTAACTAAGGTAAATATCGGGTAACCAACCCGATATTTACCTTGGTTACCAGTGCACGGAGCTACACGTGCAGAGAGCAGGGAGCAGCGCACACTGAGCGCTGGCTCCCTGCTCTCCTAGTTACAGCACACATCGGGTTAATTACCCGATGTGTGCTGCAGCTACATGTGCACAGAGCAGGGAGCTGCGCACACCGCTTAGCGCTGGCTCCTTGCTCTCCTAGTTACAGCACACATCGGGTTAATTACCCGATGTGTACTGCAGCTACATGTGCAGAGAGCAGGGAGCCGCGCACACTGCTTAGCGCTGGCTCCCTGCTCTCCTAGCTACAGCACACATCGGGTTAATTAACCCGATGTGTCCTGCAGTAACATGTGCACAGAGCAGGATCCGGCACTGACAGTGAGAGAGGCGGAGGCTGGTAACAAAGGTAAATATTGGGTAACCAAGGACAGGGCTTCTTGGTTACCCGATGTTTACTGTGGTTACCAGCCTCCGCAGAAGTCGGCTCCTGCTGCCTGCACATTTAGTTGTTGCTGTCTCGCTGTCACACACAGCGATCTGTGCTTCACAGCGGGACAGCAACAACTAAAAACTGGCCCAGGACATTCAGCAACAACCAACGACCTCACAGCAGGGGCCAGGTTGTTGCTGGATGTCACACACGGCGACATCACTAGCAACATCGCTGCTACGTCACAAAAGTTGTTCGTTAGCAGCGATGTTGCTAGCGATGTTGCTTAGTATGACGGGGCCTTTAGGATGCATCAGTGTCAGCACCAACTATCTGTCAGCATTTGAATGATATGAAACACTATGGCAGAAGATACAGGAGGACACCACTGCTGACACAGAGACATAAAAAAGCTAGAATGCAGTTTACCAAAATGTTCATAATTAAGCCAATATCCTTTTGGGAAAGTGTCTTGTGGACAGATGAGACCAAGATTGAGCTTTTTGCTAAAGCACATAATTCTACTCTTTACCGAAAATGGAATGAGGCCTAAAAAGAAAAGAACACAATGCCTACAGTAAAACATGATGGAGGTTTAAAGATGTTTTAGGGTTGTTTTGCTGCCTCTGGCACTTGGTGTTTTGCCTGTGTGCAATTATCATGAAATCTAAAGATTACAAAAGGATTTTGGGTCACAATGTAGTGTCTAGTGTCAGAAAGAAATGGATGGAAATGAATGGCTGGAGAGATCTTAAAATTGCTGTCGGGTGAAGGCACCCTTTAGATATGACAGACCTGGAACAGTTTGTAAAAGAACAGTGGTCCAAAACTCCAGTTGAGAGGTGTAAGATGCTTATTGATGGTTACAGGTAGCAATTGATTGCAGTTATTTATTCCAAAGGCTGTTCAACTAAATATTACGTTGAGGGTGCCAACAATTTTCTTGGGCCAATTTTTAGGGTTTTTTGAGAAATTATATCCAATTTCCTTTTTTTCAGTTTTTTTGTGTTGTATAATACGACAACTAATGGTATAATTACAAGACACTTAAACTTCAGGGATATCAATCACTGAAGTTTAACCCCTTTATTGTTGGGCCATTTTCAGGGTTTGTTTTTTTTTCATTTTCATTTTTTTTTCTGCCTCTGTCATAACTTTTTTTATTTTCTGTCCACACAACTGTATCTCTGGATCAAGCACAAGCTGTTAATTTTTTCGAAGAACATCATCTAGAATTGGATACTCTTAAGCGCATACGCTCATAGGCAGCCCTCTGAACTGATTTCACTCTACGGGAATGGAGAGTATGATCAAGTCCCATATCCAGATCCATTCCTCTCATTGTTTGAGGGCTCCCCACCTCACTGTGTTTACAGTCACTCTTTCCCACTCCAGTTAATTAAACATTTTCGGAAATTAACAATTGACAAAATATGCTAGTGGCGAAGTTGGATGACCTTAAGCAGGACTTTATGATTTTCAAACATAATCTTCACAAATTGAGAGTGAGAACTTCTGAATATGAAAAACATGTTTTGGACCTGGAAGGTGTGCAATGTCCCATTTCAGAGCAAATAGCTTCCAAAACAATGGCTTCCTGAAAAAAGGGAATTTGTCGTCCAAAAAAAAAAAAAATTCAATAACTGAAAAAATGTAAAGTATTAATGTTTTAATGTTTTATTTTAATATTATTATTTGTTTTTAACTGAGCAAAATATAAAAAAAAATTACAAAGTTTGATTATATTCCACTCTTAAACACTAGGGGGAGCAGCTGCTGAAATCCTGCTGCAGAGCTACTGTAGAACTAGCTCACATTACAGCTGCAATAAAAGTGGGCAGAATCTGCTGTCCTGTGTGTGAAGTCACAGCTCCCCCTCCCAATCTGGGTGTTTCCAAAAGGACAAGGGAAGATGAAGCTTAGGATCACAGTGCAGAGCCATTTTGTTGGTGACCACAAATGTCTAAAGTGTCACAAGGACAGCTGCATAGTGTTCTCCACATAGCGCTTTGCACTCCCCGGTCCAGTAATGCTCTGCCGCATGCACACCCACCCACAATACTCTACCACACGCATGCCCGCAATGCTCTGCCACACGCACCCACACAATCCTCTGCCACATGCATGTCCACAATGCTCTGCCACACACATGCCTGTCTGCAATGCGCTGCATGCACGCACGCCCGCACACAATACTCTGCATGCATGCACGCCGCAATGCTCTGCATGCATGCATGCCCGCATGCAATGTTCTGCATGCATTTGTAGCACCCACGGGGCAGGGGTTAAATACTCGTCACCGGTCCGGTGATGTCGGGTCTGGGATGTCACGGGTAGCCCTGCTCGGCTTTGTGGTCCCGAGGTGTACACCAAAAGGTGATGGATGATGAGGATGTTGGGAGTAGTAATTGTCTCGTGACGCCACCTGAGGAATGCGGCCAGGGATTAGACGCCACTGCGGTCGCTGTCCTCTGGGGCAGATGGTGTCGCAGCTAGGATGGTTCAGCTTACCGCAGGGAGGATGATTGAGGTAGTTGTGGCCATTGGCACCGGAGCGCTGGGCACCGGAGCCGGCAATGATGAGCTGACACAGTAGTTGCGGTACAAGGTCTTTACTCATTCTCCGTGGGTTGCCCGGAAGTGCCAGTCTCCGCTGTGATGGGCTCCAGCCGATCCCAGATAATTAACTGGTAGCCACCGGTATTTGAAAGTGTCCTTTCCCAGGGGTTGCCCCTTTAGAAGTGAGGAACCCGGGCTGAGCTTTCTGCTCCAAGCCTCAGGCTCTGTGAAGAAGAAAGAAGGAAGAAAGTGGTGTTGTGTTGCCAGAACTGTAGTCCCGACTTGACTGAAGATTGTGTAAAGGTTGATCCTCCTTCTACCCCAAGTGACCGGGAAAGTCCCATGCCTCATGATGGCCACCCCCCAGCCTACTCTAGTCCAGTGCCCAGTGAGAACGTACCTAAGCTGTATGTAAAGTGAAATGTGGAAACACCGGTGGGTGATTAACCCCCTCCTTACCCAAGATGAATACTGCACCCTAAGTGAGGTGCAGTACCCTGTGGTGACTGAAGCCTCAGGGGCGACACACATGCATGCACGCACATACACAATGCTTTGCCACATGCACACGCACAATGCTCTGCTGCAAACACTCCCGCAATGCTCTGCCACACGCACGCACACACACAATGCTCTGCCACACACACACCCACAATGTTCTGCCACATGCATGCACACATACAATGCTCTGCCACATACACGCCCGCAATGCTCTGACCCACACATGCACACAATGCTCTACCACACGCATGCAGACACGCAATGCTCTGCCACACACACACCCGCAATGCTCTGCATCCACGCATGCACGCCCGCATGCAATGCTCTGCCACATACATGCACACAATGCTCTTGTCACATGCACGCCTGCAATGCTCTGCCCAATGCACACACGCAATGCTCTGCCACACGCACGCACGCCTGCAACACTCTCCCAAACGCACGCACAGACGCTCGCCCGCAATGCTCTGCATGCATGCACACCATATTCTGTTCTGCCACACGCACGCACACCCGCAATGCTCTGCCACATGCACGCCTGCAATGCTCCGCCCCATGCACGCACACAATGCTCTGCCACACGCACACACATGCAATGCTCTGCCACACGCACGCCTGCAATGCTCTGCCACACGCACGCCCGCAATGCTCTGCATGCACGCCAGCATTCAATGCTCTGCCACATGCACTCCCGCAATGCTCTGCCACACGCACGCCTGCCTGCAATGCTTTGCCACACACACGCCCGCAATGCTCTGCATCCAAGCATGCACGCCCGAATGCAATGCTCTGCATGCACGCACGCACGCAATGCTCTGCCACATACATGCACACAATGCTCTTGTCACATGCACGCCCGCAATGCTCTGCCCAATGCACGCACGCAATGCTCTGCCACACGAACGCCCGCCTGCAAAGCTCTGCCAAACGCACGCACAGACGCTCGCCCGCAATGCTCTGCATGCATGCACACCATATTCTGCCACACGCACACACACAATGCTCTGCCACATGCACGCCCGCAATGCTCTGCCCCACGCACGCACACAATGCGATGCCACATGCACACACACGCAATACTCTGCCACACGCACACCCGCAATGCTCTGCCACACGCACGCCGGCATGCAATGCTCTGCCACATGCACGCCCGCAATGCTCTGCCCAACACACACAATGCTCTGCCACACGCACTCCCACAATGCTCTGCCACACGCACGCCTGCCTGCAATGCTTTGCCAAACGCACGCACAGACACCCGCCCGCAATTCTCTGCATGCATGCACGCCATGTTCTGCATGCATGCACGCCAGCACGCAATGCTCTGTACGCACGCAATGCTCTTCATGCATGCACACAATGCTCTGCATGCACGCACGCCCCCATGCAATGCTCTGCATGCACATACGCAATGCTCTGCGGCAAGGAGAGCAGGAGGAGGATAGCGGCGGCGCAGGGGGGAGAGCAGGAGGGTGTCATTGTAGACAGTAGCAGTGGCAGTGGGGAGAGGGGTGCCGATTCTCACACATCCTGGGTGACAGGGGGAAGTGCAGCACACAGCATATGTTGTGAGCTGCACAATGATGGTGCCGATCTCCTCCCTCTGCTATGATCTGGACAACCCAGGGGGCGCGTCCAGGTCACAGCAGGGAGCTGTCCTGTATTAAGTATAGGGTCGCAGCGCGATTATCAGAGTGAATGAACTGGGGGATGCCATAAAGGAGGTGAGTAACTTTCATTACTCTCAGCAAATCCAAGATGGCAGCCCCCAGTGCTTCAGTAAAACTAGAAATAAATAAAAACTAAATAAACAGTGAGTTTAATTTTGTACTAAAAATACTTGATTTCATAATCACTATTATTAATACAAAAATAAAAAAACGCGACACCTTCCCTTTAAGGATATGAGATGAAAGGGCACATCAGGTTCCAGCTTTTCCAGACTCTCTGGTTGTCTCATTATGTCCTCTACTGGCCTGCTTGCTACACTATAGAGACAGAAATTCAATCAATGGCATACTACTAATAGCGGTAGAGCATGTGGTAAATGCATCAGAATAATACAGTTAAAAAAATGGTGGAATGGGATGCTGTTAGATCTCTGTTTCACCTTTCAGCTTGTGCATCTGAAATTCAATTCAGCAGGGGGATCATACTGTGTGGGGGCACTCTAGGGGTATCATACTGTGTGGGGGCACTCTAGGGGTATCATACTGTGTGGGGGCACTCTAGGGTATCATACTGTGTGGGTATTATACTGTGTTGAGGGTGGTGAGGGATATGATATTGTATTTGGTGGCTGTGGTGGGCATTATACTATGTTGCAAGCCACTGTGGAGATATACTGTTTTGAGATTACTGTGGCAGCATCATAATTGTGGTGCACACTGATAGGGAATCATACTTTGTTGGAGGCACGGGGAACTGTGCCAGCATTATAATGTGTTGGGACACTGTGGGGTCATCATACTGTGATTACAGAGGGTAATGTGGAGGAATTAATTGTGGGATTATCAGACTGTGTGAGTGGTGGGCTATTTTTGGGTCATCATGCTCTATAGGGGACATAAAAGGGGTATTGTACTTGGTGACAACTCTAAGGGGATTCAGCAGGGGAAGAAATACTGAGTTCATGCAGAAATACATGTCTTTCTACCTGTCTTTCAAAGTTGCCAGGTATGCCGTTCTGTGACTGTGCATAGCCTTTACTTTGTCCACTTTGCAAACATTTCTTTATAGAGGGGAGGAAGATGGGGATAAAGAGGGATCCCATTTAGGATTTTTGCTCTGGGGCCCTATGATTTCTATGTACATTCCCAAGTAATCCTAAGTGCCCCACGGAAAAAAAAGAAAAATCTTCTACAATAAAGCCAAAGCCTCATTCTATTCTGACTTTTCTGTCACCCTCCGTAATGAATTCATTTTAATTAAGTTCATCAGAAATTGAGAGAAGATTGTTAGTGTTAAGTGATGTTCAATCAGCTGAAATGAGAATCATTGACAGACCTACTATAAGATTTTTTTACTGCTCCTGCTCAAGTACTGGACTGGGTGTCATGTTGGTAGTCCCTCAAACCCCAGTGAAACTCCTCTGCGATGACCCCCTAGGCCTAGGGTGACTCAGATAGCCGCCTGGTAACCTATTTAGTTCAATTTGATGCTTTTATTCTCTTTACTATTATATTGTTTTCTGCTCCCTTCCCTATTTTGCTAGTATCCAATGTAAACTTCTGCAAATATAGTTTGTCTGTATAACTACAGCATGATAAATGTTTGTGGTCCCCTTGATTAATTGCATTGAACTGAACTTAAACTTGATGTTAGTGCATTAATCCTTCCATAGTTAGTTTTGGGTGTAGATCTTCACACTTATTTAGTAGGGTTTTCCTGATTTTTCCCCATTGTTTTGTTTCTACCTCTCCTTGCTTTTCCTTTTTTTTTCCACTTTTAGCTTCATTTTGAGAGCTGCTTTATCTGCTTTCTAACTAAGTTGTCACTCACTTTGGTGCCCATAGGTGGGTGAAATTATGGGCGTGGGAAGCAGTGAACAATCATTTTCTTGAATAGCATACACAAGCGATTGTCACACTTCTGCCTCTGCCAATATCCTGCAATGGTGATGCTGCTCATGCCTTCTGTGATCACGCTTTAGGCGGCGGGGTGCAGCGGCAGCTGAGAAAGCCATGGAACCCATAGGGTGTAGGGGCGACATGACAGCCCGGAGGGTAGGGAGTTGATGGGGTTAAACAGTGTTGGTTCGTTTAGCAATGAGGAAAAGAAGGTGATTGGTTAGGGGGTGGAGTGTGGTGGAAGGAAAGGAGGGAGCTTTATGGTGTATATAATAGGAGGTGGGAGTCAATTAGCTCCTCTTGCATTTCCTGGATGACAGCTTGGACGGGCTGGGGAACCTCCATCATGACATCCAGCCTGATGGATCCGGACATCGCAGATCTGCAGCTTGGACGGGCTGGGGAACCTCCATCATGATGTCCTGAGGAATCCTCGGATCTGGTCAGCATGGCGGTGCAGGGCGCCCAGGCAGTGCAGTCCCACACCCAGGCTGCCTGGGTGTCTCCTTGGCACCTTCCCCTCCCCCCCCCCTCTTTGCTGTAGTGCTGGCAGTTTCAGGACTCGCCGGGGTCTTTTGGGGAAGGTGGGGGTGAGGAGGACAACGTGAGAGCCCCCACTCCCGTGGGGACCCTCCGCAGCTGGGTGGGCAGCGGTAGCTTGCAGCACCCGCTCTGGCTGTCGGGAGGAATCTCCTGCAGGGCCGCGACGGCCGAAAAGGGGGCGTGTCCAGCCTGGGGGCCTACTTCCGGTGTGAGGCCTCAGGCTGGATTTTTTGAGCGATGTGGCGCGCCCAGCGGCGGTGGATGGACAACACCCCCCCTCCCTCCGCGGGGGGGGCGGAGGACGGCTGCCTATAGGGTCACCTCACCTGTGTGGCTTGGATTATCGGGACCGGAGGACTGGGCGCAGAAGGCGGCGGCGAGGAGGAGACAGGAGGCGCCTGCAGGGTCACCTCACCTGTGTGGCTGGATTATCGGGACCGGAGGACTGGGCGCAGTAGGCGGCGGCGAGGAGGAGACAGGAGGCACCTGCAGGGTCACCTCACCTGTGTGGCTGGATCATCGGGACCGGAGGACTGGGCGCAGCAGGTGGCGACGAGGAGGAGACAGGAGGCCTGCTGTCTATCCTGGAGCAGGCATTGGGACAAGGGTGCAGCTCTCATCACTAGCGGCTTCCCCCAGGAGGGGAGCGCCCAGCATTGTGGAGGCGACAATCGGCCCAAACAGGGCATGTGGACACGGTGCTCCTGGCGTCAGGGGGCGAACCTGGCGGGCATTCGGTGCCTGCAGCTTGAGGGACTGTCCCGGGATCAGCGACGGACGACTGGCGAAAAGGACGGTGACGGCTGATCTGAGGGCGTCCTCTGGAGGCAGCCTGGCGCGGTAATCAATTTAAGTTTCAGCCTTTTTGTAGTGGTGGGGGGACAGTCGCTGTAGTGGAGTAGTGTCTGGAGATATGGGTAGCAGCTGGGGGGGTTTGGAGCATGTGGTTAGTTCATAGGTCGGTTGGTTGTTCTGGAGGCCAGGGGCAGAGTTACGGACGGGGTGGTCTCATGGCAGCGGGGCCGTGAGGGTGCAGGTGGCGTCAGGTCCGGTGGTTACAGTTGCAGGTTGGGGATGGCGAGGTTCGGCGTTTACCGCAGTTTAGGTTTTGTGAGACTTGGTTAAGGGAACTGATGATTGCGGCACATGTGAGCGGGTGAGACGGCGCAGTTATTGAAGGTTTGCTGGGGTGTTTCATTATTAATCTTCTGATGCATGGTGGTTCTTATTGGATGAATTATGGTGGGTAAGGTAAAGGGGCGAGGGGTCCCGCGGTACGGTGTCTGCGATGAGTTTTCAGCGGGTTTTTGGGAGTGATGTGTAGGTGCGGGGCACCGGTATGGTGCGAGGGTTGCTGTGGATAAGTGAATAAAGGAGAGCGGAAATGTAGGAGAAGGTGAAGTGTTGGTTGCTGTAATGGGTTTGTAGGTTTGCAACCGCATCAATGGTAACATGGGGTTAATTTGTGGCTAGTCAGCATGTTATCCCATTGTGGAGGTTGGTGCTGGGAGGAATGTTGAGTCCAGCGTGACTGAATTGGTGTCAATGTAGGTGCTGGGCAGCTTTGGGCTGCTGTGGGTGAACTCGGTTAATCAGCAATGGTGGGCTGCGGACGGAATAATGGAGTTCTTCGGACAGCCGTGATTACGGGTGGGGACTATGCGAGTTATGGTTTGGACTAGAGGATTGGGTACTTGTGGTGCATAGAGTGTAAGTCGGATAGATTAGGGCCATCTGGTATTATTGGGTGTTTTGCATGGGTGGACTCCTGGCATCTGTGGGCTGGTGGAGTCTATTTAATATTCATATACAATTAAAAAAAAAAAAAAAAAAAAAAGGAATGCTTGGCCCGGTGGTAGGTATGGGCATCTGGGTAAGGGTTTGCTTAGGGAGTCGTGGTGCTCCGGTCTCACGGCACGAAGGTATTTGGTTTGAAGGTGCAGTTGTGCGTTACGGGAAAATAGTGGTACGCCCCTCGGTGGTCGGCTTTGAGCGGATACTATGGTGTGGCCAAGGTTTTAATTTATCTTGGGGTGTAATATGAGAGCTCAAAGGGGGTTGCGTGTCACAAGGTTTTCCTTGAGATCGAAAGACCCGGACATGGTGTTTGGTAAATTTGTGTCTCCTGATGCCCATAGTTGCATATGGAGTCAATCGGGCCAGTGGTGTGGCTGCAATTTTCCGGTGGGTATTGTAGTACAGGGAGCTTGTCGTGGTCCAGTTTGCGGAGGCAAGCGGACTATGCATTATGGTTGGAGGTGTTGTTGGGGACCTAGGGATCGAAGGTAATGCTTCAATATCTTCAACTCAGTAAGGGGTACAGGGCGATAGTTGTGGTTGTTTTGTTTTTTGAGGCCGTGTTAATTTTGGGGTGGAGCATGGTTCCGTTAGGCCGTGTGGGCCTCGTTGAAATTAAGTGGGCCTGATTTCGGATGAAGAAGGTCCATTAGTGTGGTAGTTGAGTATGTGGGAAGATTTTGGGATTTTCTGGGGAAGACAGCTCGAGCCTCTCTTGTTGTCAGAGGGTGTGATGGCGGAATAAATCGGTCAGGGGAGGCCGGTAGTGATATTTGGCTCTGGGGAAGCTGCAAGGTCAGCTGTGGGGGAAATTTCAAGGCTATGGATTGCAGTCGTTTTACAGCGGGGTTTCACTTTAGCGGTTTCCTGGGAGAACTAGGTTTGGGGTGCGAAGTGACCCAGTAGCATAAGCAGTGTGAGTGTCATCCTGTTGTTGTATCTCAACCCCAGTGGTGGTTTAATTCAGCTGGAGACGGGAGGAGGACTGACTGTACAGGGTGACTGTACAGTGGTTCTTTGGTCGGTACTGGGGAGGACGATGGTACAGTCGGTACTGCATTTAATTGGTTATAATAAGGCCAGCGGGGCATGGTGTGGATTCCGGTATAGTTTGGGAGTTTGTGGCATGGTGTGCCGGTGGGCCTGAGTGGTCGTCACAGGGACCCGGTGGCTCCTGCCACCAAGGATCAGGGGAGTGCGGTGCAGTAAGGTGGACTGGGTACGCTGGCTGGTGCATATATTGGATGCTCAGAGTTTAAGTGATAGATGGAAAGGTTTTAATGGTTGGTTTGGCTTGCAAGTTGGGGGAGCAAGCGTTGGGTGTGTGGGGGTCCAGGTCACGCAAGGTGTCACGTGGCCTGTTCTGTGGCGGGGGTAGGTCTGGTCCAGAGGCGGTTTAACGGATAATGTTATTTGATTGGAGAGTCACTTGTAGGATATAGTGGCTCCGGTTACAAGGATCTTGCAGGCATGGGTCCTGCAAGGTGGGGGGTATTGATCCGTAGGTGATTCATACCTCATCTCCGGCCCGGTGTGTGTTGCGGCCAGGGATCATGTTTTGGTGGTGGAAGGTGGTTTCTGGACCGGGCCTACCCAGTGTTACATATTGTATTACGTACTGTATTATTATTATTATGGTATTACCTATTGTTATTGGACGGCGCCCCCTTGTGTTAGTGTGTAAACAATAGGCAATAAAGGGCTGCTGTGGCCATTTTTTACCAAGTCGCAAGCAGTGTCCGTGTATTATTGATACCGGGTAATGGTAATTTGGAATAATATAGGAATCAACGACCGGAAAATCCCTCCTGGAAATGTCATGGCAGAGACAGCCGTCTGGCTACAGCTCAGCGCTGGGTCACTTCATTAAGCCACCACTGCCTCTACAAGGCAGGGATAGGGTTACTGGGGCTTGTGGTGCGGGGCACTTACTTGCAGGCCAGAGGCCAGGGGTTGTTCTTTTTTCAGGACCGCTTCCGAGCTGCCGATTGCAGCAAGTCCCAGTGCCCCCATACACCAAGCATTGACAGTCTTTTTCCTTAAACAAAAACAAATCTTTACTGGAAACGTTCAGTGTCACATACAGTACTTCATCTCGCCATCGGCGGGCACAAATCTTGAATGTTAAGGGGGACATACTTCTCTTCAGTAATACATTCATAGTGTACTCTTGTTCCCCTTCAGGGTTTCCAATAGCAAACGGTATTGCTTTCAATTTGCCGGCCAGCCACTCCCCTGGTTCTCGAGCCTTCAAACCCATCATCCCCTCACTCATCTTCATGTTGTTGGACAGATTCATCTATTCCTTCAGGGGTGCGTCGTCCCACCCACAGGGATTAGCTATAAACTGTGACGGGGCCCCTGGGGACAGCACTCTTCTGGTCCCAGTTTTGTCAGGCCCTACTCACCATGTGGGAGCCCACTGACCTACAGCCTAGTAAGTGGGTTTTTTTCAGCTATTTCCCAGGGATTGGCCATCATCCAGGCCCTCTGAATTTCACCCTTTTGGGATGTGGTTCATGTACCGCCCCAGGGCTCGGCCGGCTGCTGAGCCGCTCGAATCCGGGCTTGTCGGTGGGTGTCTCGAGCTCCTCCCGGACCCGGGGGTCACGTCGCTCTGAAGGGATGCTGGCGCTACGTGAGGGGTGGTGTTCGGTGGGGAGGTCCACGGCTGAGGCTGTTTGTTGGGGGTTAAGTTCGTGACGCCACCCACGAGTTGGGGTGAATGGATGGACCCCACCGTTGCCGTTGACTAGGCTCCCGGGGACGGTGTTGTGCAGCTTGGTGTTGACCCCTCTGTGGGTAGGGGGGTGATGGTCCCGGGGGCCCAAGGGTGCTGAGGTGGGGAAATGCGTGCTGGCAAGTTGGGGCGGTGCGGTGCAGTGCGCGGCCCAAGGGCACTGTTGTACTCACTATTACAGATGTCGTGGGCGGAGGGGTCGGGAACGCCGCTCGCCTTGGGGTTCGCTGGCACTCTGGTCCAGTGCTTCTGCTCCTCGGTGGCTCGAGCACGGGGCCGGACCCGGGGGCTCGAGCAGCGCCTCCTCGCCCACGAGTGAAAAGGGGGGAGGTTTGGTGGTAGGATGTCGGTTGTGATGCCAACCATGGGTTGTGGTGATGGTGGGCACCACCGCTGCTGGTGACGGGGGATCCCGGGAGCGATGGTGGAGAGCAGCTAAGGTGTTGACCCCTCCGTGGGTAGGAGCTGTTGGTCCCGGGGCCCCGGTTGGGGAGTAGGGAGAAGGGTTATAGGTGCAAATGCCGATGCGGGGAGGCAGCGTGGACGCGGGTGCGACATTGCGGTGCAGCGCGGTGCCGGATGGCACTAGTGTACTCACTCAGGTAGACAAGAACAGAGTCTGGTAAACCAAACGGCTGGATGGATGGGGCCCGCAGTCGGCTGCGGTGACTTCACTCTCCCCGGACGGGTTGATGGTGGCTGTCTTTCCCTGCACCTATGTGTAAGTGTTTGACTCCTATGGATTCCCACGGGTAGTCCGCTCCCCGGCTTGTACGTGTCGGGAGAGCCTGTTTTGCCCGCAGGTGCTGGCCCTTGGATCTCTGGCCGTTGGCGGTGGCGCTTATCTGGACAGGTTGGGCGGTTGCCTTCGAACGGGACTTGGTTGGGAATGAACCCCTGAGGTCCAGACCGCAATCAGAGAATTCGATCTTTACGGCGGCTTCCGAGCCTAGTCGGGGTCTGAGTACCCTGCCTTGGTGATGGGTTTCAATCTGCTCCCCGGTTCAGTACCGGCGGGCCACCGCCCGACCCCGCAGACTTCCACCAACTCCTGCAGACGGCCACCACCGTCTGCTGACCTTGCTGATTGTGCCTGGGCTCCGACCCAGACACACACACAGTTTTCCTCCTCTCACTTTCACTGTCTACATCCATCTGCTGTCTTTTCCCGCCTCCAGGCCTGTGAACTCCTCGGTGGGTGGGGCCAACCACCTGGCTCCGCCCCACCTGGTGTGGACATCAGACCCTGGAGGGAGGCAACAAGGGTTTTGTTTGACTGATGTTCCTGATCGGGGGAGGGGGGTGTGTGTATGTGGTGTTATTCTGTGACCCCTGGGGTCCAGGGCGTCACACTCCCCCTTGGTAAAACGCAGACCGTCCGCGGGCTGCCCGTCCATCACCGCTTTTATTTTTTTCTGTAAAAGATAAATAACAGAGTAAAAACTGTGGAATGCATTTTTGTTAAATCTTCCCTGACGGGAGGCATGTTACTTAAACGTTGCAAACATTAATAAAAACACTTTTAATAATGGACGGGTCCCAGTTCTTCCGCTTCCCCACCCAAACAACCTAAACCTTGATGCTGCCCCTAAGAAGCGGGCAGCACCCCTTTTCCCCGGTCCGGAAAACAGAACCTGGTTCAGGTTGCCCAAGCGGGAACGGGTACGGTATCTCACACCCAACTGTCATTCAGGGGGCCCCACGTCCAGGGGGACCCCTGACCCCGGAGGATGGTCACCGGTCCTGGTGGTGACCGGACCCCAGCCTGCTCTGCTGCGGGTCCTCCCTTCAACCTGCCTCTCCGGAGGCGGTTAACGGGACTCCAGCCCGGAATTATTTACAAGCCCACAAGTCCGTGGGTGGCCTGCTAGTTCTCGGCCGTGTTCATGAGCAGTTTCTCATGTGGGCTGCTTTAGGGAGGTAACATTGCAGAAAGGGGACAACAACACACTGATGGTCCCAACGGGGACAACGGTTCTTTTGCAACGGGGGTCCGCTGCCGATCACTTGAGGTCACCTTCCTCATATGCCTCCAGCTCTACATCCGGACGGTATGGTGGGGTAGGGGACTGGGGCCGTGCGGGAGTGCTGCTGGCCATCCTCCTCCGGACATCCAGGGCAAACCAGCTCCTCTCCCCATAGTGGCAGGTATAAGTGACCAGCTCACCAGCTTCCAGGTCACGGTCTGGGTGTCCCAAGGGCAACTGCTGGTGCAAATCCCTCCGGGAAAAGAATGCCTCGACCCCCAGGCTCGGCTCGTAGACAAACCCCCATCCACGCCGGGGGCAGAACTGCCGGACCTGACCTTCGTAGGTTGGGCCCCGTGCCTTCGCAGGAGCACTCCGGAGGTTATCCTTTGCCTGGATGGTGCGGGCCAATACAGCGGCTTTTTCCTGCTCCCGAGCCTCGATCTCCCGGCCGATCGGGCTTGGCTGCCGCTCCCAAAATAGCGGCTCCTTCCTTTCGGGGGTCGGGCCCAGCCGGCACTCCCCGGTGCTGGCCACAACTGGCACCATCTGGGTTGGGGAGCACCGCTGTGTCGCAGCCTGCCATGCTGCCCTGCAGCTACAACCTCCCGTGACCTCAGCCAAGGCCTGGAGCTTGGGAGCAGCCAGCCGCACCTTCCGGGCCCTTTTCGGGGTTGCGTCCACCACGCTGCTGGTTGAGCGGACTGCCGGGGCCTCTTCGGGTGTGACCACCCCTGGGTTTGATGGTTCCCCACAGGGAACGGGCACCTTCCAGGGCAGCGGGATTGGTGCCAACCGGGCAAGCGGTCGTCCGCAGGCAGCCTCCACGGGCGGGTCCTCACAGGCGGGTACGGGGATATCTGCTGCCGGTTTTGGGGGCAACGGTCCGACTGGCGGGGCAGTGACGACCGGTACGGGCTGTGGGGGACGCAGCAGGGTGAACGGGAGCAGACCGGGCCCCTCAGCCGCAGCGACTGGTCCCTCCGGGACACAGGGGCGTGGGTCACTTACCCAATCCTCCAACTCTGCCTTCGCCTCACGGACCCGCACGGCCGCCGCCACTTCCGCCATTTCAGCCTCCCATCCCTGTATCAAAAGCTGGATTCGGGTTGCAACCTGTGGCTTAGCTGCGCCACCCGGGCTTCTACCCACACCGCTGTTCCGGGCGCGGGTTTGCTTAACGGGGCGGACATCCTGCTTGCTCGGCCTCCAGGAACAATATGGGTGGCAGAGTCCTGGCGTCCCTGCCCTTTATCACTTCGGTTACATCAGGCAGGCCTTCACCCGCCCCCCCTTGGTTCTCTCCGGCACCTCCTTCTCCTGGGGTCGGGGCTTTACTTTTCGCGCCTTCCCTGCTCGGGAAAGACGACTCGAGTGGGAACTTTTCGCGCCCAAGATGGCGGACTTTCAAAATTTTTGGCCGGACACCGCCGGCGGGGACTGCAAGACGCACTTCTACTGGTAAGTAGATGGGTAGGATCCTGTTCGTGACGCCAAGTTGTCGCGGGCGGAGGGGTCGGGAACGCCGCTCGCCTGGGAATCGCTGGCGCTCGGGTCCGGTGCTTCTGCTCCTCGGTGGCTCGAGCACGGGGCTGGACCCGGGGGCTTGAGCAGCGCCTCCTCGCCCACGAGTGAAAAGGAGAGGTTTGGTGGTGGGAAGTCGGTTGTGACGCCACCCATGAGTTGTGGTGATGGTGGGCACCACCGCTGCTGGTGACGGGGGATCCCGGGAGCGATGGCGGAGAACAGCTAAGGTGTTGACCCCTCCGTGGGTAGGGGCTGTTGGTCCCAGGGCCTCGGTTGGGGAGTAGGGAGGAGGGTTATAGGTGCAGGTGCCGATGTGGGGAGGCAGCGTGGACGCGGGTCCGACGTTGCGGTGCAGTGCGGTGCCAGATGGCACTGGTGTACTCACTCAGGTAGACAAGAACAGAGTCTCTGGTAAACCAAACAGCTGGATGGATGGGGCCCGCAGTCGGCTGCGGTGACTTCACTCTCCCCGGACGGATTGATGCTGTCTTTCCCTGCACCTGTGTGTAAGTGTTTGACTCCTATGGATTCCCACGGGTAGTCCGCTCCCCGGCTTGTGCGTGTCGGGAGAGCCCGTTTTGCCCGCATGCGCTAGCCCTTGGATCTCTGGCCGCTGAACCCCTGAGGTCCAGACCGTAATCAGAGAATTCGACCTTTACGGCGGCTTCCGAGCCTAGTCGGAGTCTGAGTACCCTGCCTTGGTGCTTAGTTTCAATCGGCTCCCCGGTTCGGTACCGGCGGGCCACCGCCCGACCCCGGTCCTACGGTTCCGCAGACTTCCTCCAACTCCTGCAGATGGCCACCACCGTCTGCCGACCTTGCTGATTGTGCCTGGGCTCCGACCCAGACAAACACAGTTTTCCTCCTCTCACTTTCACTGTCTACAACCATCTACTGTCTTTTCCTGCCTCCAGGCCTGTGAACTTCTCGGTGGGTGGGGCCAACCACCTGGCTCCGCCCCACCTGGTGTGGACATCAGACCCTGGAGGGAGCCAACAAGGGTTTTGTTTGACTGGTGTTCCTGACCGGGGGAGGGGTGTGTGTGTATGTGGTGTTATTCTGTGACCCCTGGGGTCCAGAGCGTCACACAGACACATTGGAGTCTCTGGTAAACCAAACAAGATGGTGGACAGTGCCCACAGCCGGCTGTGCTTCTACCCTTTTTCAGGTTGGTGGTTTCCGCCTTTCTCCTGCACCTCACTTTTAGAAGAATTGTGACTCCTATGCCTGAGCAACGGTAGTCCGCTCCCCAGCTTTGTGTGTTCCGGCAGAGCCCGTTTGCCTGCAGACGCTGGCCCGTGGGATCTCGATGCCTGGGCAGTGGCTTTCTATCCCTCTGGTTGGGCTGTTGTCTTCAGTCGGGTCTTGGGTGGGAAAGGACCTAAAGTCCAGACCCCAATCAGTGAATTTGACTCGGTCCAGTGGCTTCTGGGCCTCGTACTGGATCTAAGTACCCCTCCTGGTGCTCCGGTTTCCAATCGGTTCCCCGGTTCGGTACAGGCGGGCCACTACCCGGTCCCGGTCCCTTACGGTTCCACCGGCTGTAATCCCAGCTCCTGCAGGTGGCCACCACTGTCTGCCTCCTGGCCACAGGGTATCCGGGCTCTGACCCAGATCCCTGACAGATGTCTACACTTTGCTTCCACTCTCATCCACTCCTGTCACTACTCTCTGTTTTTCCCGACTCAGGCTCTCTGAACTCGGTGGGCGTGGCCAACCGCCTGGCTCCGCCCCCGGGTGTGAACGTCAAGTCCTGAGAGGGGTGACTCAGGGTTTTAAGGTTGGCTGCTGTTACCTTTTTAGGGGAAGGTGTTTGTGTAAGGGCCTACCTGTGTCTACCTGGCTAGTCCAGGGCGTCACATTCACTCAGCCCAACTCTCATCAGGGACCCACGTGTCCGGTGCTGGGATCTGACCCAGCGGGTCCAAATTACACAAAAAAATCAGGGTCTTTCTTCCTCACACCTCTCTCAGATGTCAGTTCTCCCTCTCTCATCGGGAATCTCCTGTTCTTCACTGTGTTCTCCCTTTTTTTTGTGTCCTACTCCTCCTCAAACACTAGCCCTTTCCTGCCTAGCAGGCACCAGGGACGTGGCTTTACACAGGGTGGCCACCTACTGGCCGAATACACACACACATTACACATGAATATAATATAATACACTTGGTATATAACCGGTTTGCAGGTCTGGGGTGGGCCGAGCCCTGTACCCCTCACAGCACCACCACTTTACTCTCAAATTTTGGGGATGAACAGTGCATTTTATAGACCAAAAAATAGGATATAATTTTATTTGGGACTGGAGGAATGCTATACTGGTATCCTGGAAGTAACAGAGTGCATTTCTGCACTTGTCATAGCCTCATATCCAATTAAACAACAACTTGGTGTGCTTCTGCGTATGTGCATTTAAAACATGAGGTTTGAGGGGGCCAACTTGGATATAGAAAAAAAAATAAGCATCACTATACATAAGGGAATGTATCAACCAAATATACTGCATTTTCTAAGGTGCATATACTTCATCACCATAGGAAGCCTGGATAGCTCAGAAAGGAGAAAATCTGGTCACGAAGGGTATACAAGTCAAAAAAGAAGATCCTCCCGGACCAGGTATACTATACCTATACCAAAAGGTAATATGTCTTAAGAACCATTCACATCTATCTATCTATCTATCTATTATCTTTGCACATATTCAACACAGAAACATTTATAATTTCTTGCATGCATTTTATTCAGATACCTGTGACATGGACGCACACACCTAAACACGGATGGTAAAAATGGACCATGTCACACTTTCACGCATACATGTGGAGGAGGCCTAGGATGTATTGTAAGGTTCTGCAGCAGCTGAGGTGTCTATTATGAGGTTCTTTAGCAGCTGAGATGTCTATTATGAGGTTCTGTAGCAGCTGAGGTGTCTATAATAAGGTTCTACAGCAGCTAAATTGTGTATTATGAAGTTCAACAGCAGCTGAGGTATTTATTAGGAGGTTCTGCAGTAGCTGAGGCGTGAATTATCAGATTCTGCAGCAACTGAGGTGTGCATTATGAGGTTCTGCAGCAGCTAAAGTATATTATGAGGTTATAAGTATATATGTAGATATAAGCACACACACATCTTTACACTCTAGCACACACATGTCGGGGATAGTGTCAGCTCTATTCCCCTGTGGATGTGCTGTGTGGATGTGCTGTGGCATGTAGTAATTGTGTTGCACTTCCCAGGATCTCTGCTCTGTTATTTCCAATGCTGGAGTGATGATAGAGGTCAGCGCGGGGGTAGATTACTGACAGCCAATGACTGTGTAGTGGGAGGGCAGAGGGCGGGGCTGGAGACTGAGGCCGGGCGGGCCGGCTGTGACTGAGGCTGTGATAAACAAGCAGAAGGAGCTAGCAAGTTTGGTGGAGCCGCAGGTAAATAGGGTTGACGTATATTACAATACAGCACAGATCAGCTTAAAAACAAAATTACAACATAACTGGAGAATTAGGCATCAACCGCACATCCAAAAATCGTCAGCTGATCTAATGCAAAAATGTATGTACCAGAACATGAAGTTCTTTGTTTAACATTCTAATCAGACTGTATGAAGCCCCATGCCACGACACGTCGAACCTCTGAGTGGGTCTGTAACTTATTTGAAGCCTTAAAAGTGGAGCGACACATGTCAACAACCGCTGCAGCAAAAAAAAAAAACAAAAACTAAATTAAATGTGGAGATCTGACATCCTGCTTAAGGCAGAAAGATGCACAAACAAGTAACAATCTAAGTCATCTGCAGTAATGGCCTGGCCAGGCAACACAAAGGAGGAAACCCATCATGACATCCATGGCTTCCAGACTTCAGGCCGTCGTTGCCTGCAAAGTATTCTCTACAAAGTATTAAAAATAAACATTTTATTTATGGTAAAGTAAATTTGTCCAATTACTTTTGGGCCCCTGAAATGAGGAGGCTTTGGAGAAAAATGGTTGCAATTCCTAAACCTTTCACAGAATATTTTTGCTCAACCCCTTTAATTAAACCTGGAAGGCTACACTTTAATTGCATCTCAGTTGTTTCATTTTAATTAAAAGACAGGGGCATGGAACCCAAATCACGAACATTAGATCACTGTCCAAATGTTTCTAGACCTAACTGTGTATCTTGTCATAGACTGGAAGGAACCCATGTGTTTACTTTAAACATACACCAAGCCAACTTTTTAGTTGTTCGCCATTACCAATCCGATTATGGCTATATATTTGTGTGCCGCCCCCGTGCCAGCAGCCGTGCTGCTCGGATCCGGATCTGCGGTATGGCTCGAGGGACTCTACCGGACCCGGAGGTCACGCGGACACTTAGAATAAAAAAGGGGGACGTATTTGTACGGGGGTTGCTAAAAGACGGTCTGTGACGCCACCCATGGTGTCTGGTGAGATGTAGCACCACCGCTGCTGTTGTGGGGTTCCCTGAGGCGATGGGCTGGCAGATGGACGTTAACCCCTCCGTGAGCAGGGATGGATACCTCAGGGCCCAGTGTCTCTGTGCAGGGGATGATAACGGATGATAACGGCAGGGGCCAGCGCACCCAGTCAGGCCGGAAAAGTTACTCACTGTTGAATCAATCACACAAGTCTTTTGGTAAACCAAGGTGATGGTGGCCGGCTGCCGCAGACGGGTGTATCTGGTCCCACACCCGGGTTGATGGTCACTGCCCTTTCCTCTCTGCACTTTGTGTTTGGTTGTGTAGACTTCCCGGTGTATAACGCAGGAGTGCGCTCCCAGTCCTCTGGTTGGGAGCCGTGCCCGTCAGATGCTGACCTGTGGGATCCACAGACCCCTGGGGGATACCCTATCCCTCTCTGTTGGTGGTTGTCTACTTTTCGGGACTTAGGTTGGGATAGGACTTGGAATCGGTTAATTAGCTAGGCCGTCGGTGCCGCTCCTGGCTTCAGGGTCCGAGTACCCCCTTGTGTGTACGGTTTCCGGGACGGTTCTTCGGTGTCGGTACCGGCGGGCTACAACCCTGCCCCGGTCAACCTCGAATCTACCGAGCCATCTTCCCATCTCCTGCTGGCGGTGACCATCGTCTGCCACCTAGCCAATGTGTCAGGGCTCCGACCCTGACACCTGTCAGCTTCTCCTCCTCTCTACTCCAAACTTAACTCTCCTCTACTGTTTTCCCACCCCAGGCTCTCCAGACCTCTAGGTGGGCGTTTTCCTTCCGCTTGGTCCCGCCCACTGGTGTGCCTGTCCTTCCCTGGGGGGGTGACTAGGGTTTTGTCGACTGCTTTAACCCTGTGTGGGAGCGGTGTTGTGCGGGGGTCTGAACTGTGTGACTACCTGGTTTTGCCAGGGCATAACAATTGTTCAATGGCAAAAACCTTGCTGAGTGGTGTATCTTTATTGTGGCATTTGATAAAGTGTCTCGAGACTTGAGAAATGTTTCTATGTTTGTTCACATTGGCAATGTTGTTGAAATGTTCACAGATGCAAGACTCACGATGGTGTGTAGTAGAACCTACACATTTAGGTTTAAAAATGGAAAACTCTCTGATTTAGTAGCCTTCAGCTTGATCTCGAGCCATGGCGTCTTGATGGATGAATATGTGGCGCCCCTGAGGCTTTAGTCGCCACAGAGCATTGCATTTAATTTAAAGTGTAGTGCTTGGACTCGAGTGATGAAGGAGTTAATCACTGGTGTTGTTTTTCACTTACACAAAACATCTAGTTATGAGTCACCACTTACACAGGACGCCACTAAGGGGTACTTTGCACACTAGGACATCGCAGCTGCGATGTCGGTGGGGTCAAATCGAAAGTGACGCACATCCGGCATCGCTGTCGATATCGTAGTGTGTAAAGCGTTTTTGATACGATTAACGAAGGCAAAAGCGTCGTAATCGTATCATTGGTGTAGTGTCCGACATTTTCATATTTGCGCGGCAGCAACGGTACGATGTTGCTCCTCGTTCCCCTGCAGCAGCACACATCACTGTGTCAGAAGCTGCATGAGCGAGGAACATCAGCTTACCTGCGTCACCGCGGCTCACGCCGGCTATGCAGAAGGACAGAGGTGGGCGGGATGTTTACGTCCCACTCATCTCCGCCCCTCCGCTCCTAATGGTCACCTGCCGTGTGACGTCGCTGTGACGCCGCCAGAGCGACGTCTCAGGGCAGGTAAGTGCATGTGAAGCTGTCGTAGTGATAATGTTCGCTACAGCAGCGATCACAAGATATCGCTGCTGCAACGGGGGCGGGTACTATCGCGCTCGGCATCGCAAGTATCGGCTAGCGATGTGGCAGCGTGCAAAGTACCCCTAAGAGTCATCTCAAGGTTGGGGGCACTGAGTGAGTAAGAAACACACAAACAGATTCTAGTCCGATCAGTCCAGGATGGAGAAGACAGCAGACAGCCTTAGGAGAGCAGCGTTTAACAGACTAGTCCTGGGGACGAGTGACAGGTGGAAATAGTCCCAGGACCAGGGGCAACGACACCGCACTGAGTCTGCAGGAATGAGACTGGAATAAGGCGAGAGGCGTTCGATGGAGATGGTGAGACAGAGGAGCATCCCCCATTCCCATCCAACACCACTCCTGGAAGAGGAAAAGTCACAGGAAGGGTCCGCAGCAGAGGAGGCCAAGACTTTAGTCACCGCTGCAACCGGTGACACACTTCCCAGGGATCATTTGCCCTCCTTCCATCCCCCTTGACATCTTGCACCCGCTTGTTTGTCTTTTACATGTAGCCGACGGGGCCACGGAGCCGGGTCAGGCCAGTCACCGCAACCCCACAAAACCACTGGCCCGGTGATGAGTAACCCGTTAGGCCCCCGTGGGGCGTTACATTTGGCGCTGCGAGTAGGGTCTGGTGCCCGCAACCGCAGGTACTGCGTGCCTTAAAAACTTTCCACCTGGCGGCACAAACTGGATATTGTCTTTGTATGTTTAATGGACTGTGTGAAACGTGTGCTTCTTAAAAATAATGGCCGCCATTGTCTGTCCAGAGCAGGAAAAGGAGGAGGCGTGCCTTTGTGGGTGGAGCCCAGATAGGCGCATGAAAGTGAGCCCCACTGCTGGAAACTGGCAGGAAACTCCATACCTCCAAGAAAGGGCAGGAGGCAAAGACTTGCTCACTACGGAAGCCTGTACCTTGACTGACTTTAACAAGAGACTGTACACTTTGTTCCCGCTGTACACCCCCGACTGAGAACTGCTAATGTTTGCAACGGACTTGCTGTTGCTGTGACCGAGTGGGGCATTGTGCTTAAGGATGTCCCACAAATGGACAGTGCCTGGGGGCAGGAGTCAGCCCTCAGGAGCCAGCAGTCAAGAAAGAGTGAATGTTTGTTTTTTTTCTTTCTCTTTTCCTTATGCAACTGTTGATCTTGTATTGCATATGACTATATTGCTGACCTGACATGTGAAATGTATGATATGTTTGCAACGTTAGAAGTGATCCTGCCTCCCATAAATGGAAGAATGTTACCTGTTTATATGCATAACCAAAAATTGCAATATACTCTGTATTTTGTTTTGCAGCCCCGGAGTGCTGCAAATCGCTGTGGGGGAATGTGGCTCCCCTGAGGCTTCAGTCTCCACAGGGCATTGCATTTCATTTAAAGTGCAGTGCTTGGACTCGAGTGATGAAGGAGTTAATCACTGGTGTTGTTTTTCACTTACACAAAACATCTAGTTATGAGTCACCACTTACACAGGAAGCCACAAGAGTCATCAGGGTAGGGGCACTGAGTGAGTAAGAAACACACAGATTCTAGTCAGATCAGTCCAGGACGGAGAAGAGAGCAGACAGCCTTAGGAGAGCAGCGTTTAACAGACTGGTCCTGGGGACGGGAGGCAGGTGGAAATAGTCCCAGGACCAGGGGCTATGACACTGCACTGAGTCTGCAGGAATGAGACTGGAATAGGGCAAGAGGCAACCGGTGGAGATGGTGAGACAGAGGAGACATGGTAGCTGAGGTCGAGCCTAACTGTTCCCACAGTTCCAGTGCAGTCGGGGTGCAGAGTCCTCGGTTGGGGAAACCTTCATGGACTCTAACAAATCTGCAGGGGTTGTCCATCCTTTCACCTTTTCTGCGTCACACAAAGACACGGTGGTTGGATCCAAAGATCTCAAATTTGGACTCATCAGACCAAAGCACAGATTTCCACTGGTCTAATGTCAATTCCTTGTGTTCTTTAACCCAAACAAGTCTCTTCTGCTTGTTGCCTGTCCTTAGAAGTGGTTTCTTAGCAGCTATTTTACCATGAAGGCCTGCTGCACAAAGTCTCCTCCCCACCACCCACTTTCTCGGAGCACAGTGATATATAGAATCCAGGGTCGGGTTTACAGCAAGGCCCCACGACGAGAACCCGTGTCACCTGTGCACGGGATGGGACACTTAACACGGACAGCGGGGTCCCCAAGTTGCTTCAAGCCACGGGGATCCACAACAAAGCGCAGGGAGGAAGGTCTCACACATTTCCACAGACAATGGTGATTGCCTTCATTTCACCTGGGACCGGCTGGAGTCTATCCATGGCGGCGGAAAGTGGCACTTCCAGGGAGCTTTAAGAACTGTGAGTTAAAGGAACTTCGAACCGCAACCCCAGTGTCGTCTTTGTCATTACCGCCGCCGCCCCGCGCTTTGGCACCATCAGCCATCCCCATCGCCCTCATCCTCCCTGGGGCTCGCTCAACCTGTGGGGAGCTGGACTATCTGGGCTGTGTTAACATCAGCCCCGGAGGAGAGTAACATCTTACAGCGGCGGCCGATTCCTGGCCGCGCACCACGGATTGCGCTGCAAAGCATCCCCCATCCCCATCCAACACCGCTCCTGGAAAAGGAAAAGTCGCAGGAAGGGTCCACGGTGGAGGAAGCCGAGACCCCAGTCATTGCTGCAGCTGGTGACATGCTTCCCAGGGACCCTTTGCCCTCCTTCCATCCCCCCTTTACATCTTGCACACACTTGTTTGTCTTTTACATGTAGCCGACGGGGCCACAAAGCCGGGTCAGGGCAGTCACAGCAACCCCACAAAACCACTGGCCCGTGATGAGTAAACCCTTAGGCTCCATGGGGCGCTACAAATGCTCTGTAGGAAGATCGATCTTGTGCAAGCCTAGATAGGTCCACCAGGCTCTTCTCTGCTGTTTTCTTGATTGTATCAAGCCATGGGGTTCTTAGTCTTCCTCTTTGTCTTGCTACTTCCATTCTTCCAACCATGATTTCCTTCTCCTGTGATTGCTTTCTTCATATGACATAGATTACATATGTAGAGGTACAGTTAAGGGAGGCATTGATGTTAGAAATAGATTCAAAGAATTAAAATATGATTTATACTATTTGACTTTGGAACATATTGTACAAGGGTTAATATTAGTTCTAAAGAAACCTTTAATGGATATCCAAGTTTTGGTAGTATTTTCACTGATGACTGGGGAACAGAGAGCTCCCCAGTGTGAGGGAATTTCTGGAGACCACCCGACAAACCCCTTGAAGCAATTTAGCCACCACTTTATCTTTTTCCCTTATAAATAGACCTTTTATTTATTATATTTTTATCTGGGCATATTGTCTACTATATTGGAGAACCAATGTTGGAGGAGGGTGAAGGTGCCTGTGGTGTGGGAGGGAACGGATTTGAATGATGTAATTGAGAGCAAGATTTGTTTTCACTATATGTAATTATCCTTTGCACATCCATTCTTTATAAACTTGTCTTTGTACTCTATTCTATCAGTGCCTCTTCTCTATATATGTCGTGTTGTGAGCAACTCTGTTTAGCTTGATTAAGTTACCCCATCGATATGGCCTCAACAATATGTTTGGGATGATCAGGGCCGCCGTCAGGGCATGTCAACCATGACTGGTGTATGGAGTCCAGTGAAGAGGGGTGCCCAGCAGGCCCAGGTTTATTAAGTTCCGGGCCCACCTCTTCACCGGGCCCAAGTCTCAGCCGCAGCAGAGGGGGCCGGCTATGTCGCTTCAGCCACTACAGCACATTGCTAAGTTGCATGCAAAGCCCTTTAGGGCATTGCATTCAAATTAGCCATGTGGTGGGAGGCAAGGTGAGTTGAACAAAGCAAGATACTGGCGCATCATCCCACAGCCCAGCATACAGCAGAGTGATGAGGTCATCCCTCTGCAACCTCGTCATACTGCTGCTGCTGCAGGCAACGTGGAAGTGGCTAGGACGTGGCAGCCTGCAGGGAAAGAAGGTAAACACTCTGTGAGCTAAAGATCGCCGTGGGTAGTGGGGGGCTCGCTGACCTTTGCCCCTGCCTTGCATCAGCTGGATGTGAGTCAGAGGATGCATGTGAAGCCCCACCGGTGGTGTGTCGGTGTCGGTGCGTTACCTTCAGGGACTCCACGTTGCTGGATCTCCGTCACTGGTAGGAAATCTTCTGTTTTGATCGTGACGCCACTCTCAGTATCGCGGTCAGTGGGGACCGCCACTGCAGGTTAGGGGACGCCTGGGGCTGATGGTGTGTGCAGTTAGTTGGAATAGCCTCCTGAGAGTGAGGCAAGCCCCAGGGCCCGGTGTTAGTTTGTAGTACCACAAGGCGCAGAATAACTCCACACAGGCAGAATTGTCTTTCAAGGGCTTTACTCACATTTGATGGCAGGGTGAGTAGCCCGGGCGTAGCTGAGATGAACCAGATGGGAACCAGGTATCCTTCAGGCTGACTTTATGAGGGTGACTACTGACTCGCCTTCCTTAGCCCTTTGTGGTTTGGGGTGACCCCGACTTTTAGTCCCTATGGGGGTCGCCCAGGGAAGATGCTGCAGCCTCTCTCCCCCTTTTGTTTGCCGTTTGCTTGTTCCCCGGACCAGGCCACTCCAGCTTCTTGCCTCCTGTGACCTATGGGCCCTCACTGCGGTTACGTGGCTGCGGCTTTTGTGGTGTTGTGGTGTGGGCTTTGAGAGCCCCACACCGGCAGGTTTAGCAGAAGAAAGCTGGATCTATCTTCGCTTCGGGATCTGCCGCCCGGTTGGGCCTGGTGCTCTCTAGCAGTCTCCTTACTTCCCACTCCGTGCTTTCTCTCTAGCTGAAGCTGGCTTTCAGGCAGCACTCCTAGTTGACCGTTCTCCCCCGTCAGTAGCCACTGCGCGGACGCTGTCAGATTGCACAGCTCCAGGGATCTGCTCCTCACTTGAGCTCCCTGGACTCTACACTGAACTGGCTCACTGCTCCTCCTCTCCTGTTCTTGCCTACGCCACCTAGCAACCAGACTCTCCACCACACCCCTTGAGAGGAGATGGAGGCTCTACCCCCTCCACTATTCCAGTGAAGGTGAAGGCTTGCCCCCTCCTGGGATCCCCAGGGGTCCTCTCATGGGTACATGTGTGAGACCTGATCACTATGCGCCTGTGTTCCACACCCCGGTCAGCCTTCTGGATTACCTGTGTTGTACTGTCCCCAGCATGGGTGCAGTACTCAGTGGTGCCTGACCAGGTCAGGGGCGCCACATTCCCCCTTAGTTATCACCAGCACGTCCTCGGGCTGCAAGACAACATTTTAAAATGCATAAAACATTTTTAAAACCACCAGGTATCAGACATCACCACCCTCCACCCACAAGTCCGTTAACCCACCCAAAACCCTCTCAGGAGGCAGGTCACCGGTCCTGTTGGTAACCAGGTCTGGGCCATCTACTTCCCCAGACCTTTCCTCCAATCTTCCTCTCCCGTTGGCCGCGACTTCAGCCACTTCTGGCAGGATGTAGAGGCGGCTTTCATGGGCTGGTGGTTTCAGGGTATACCTGGCCTGGTGGATCCGCGCCGTCAGCCTCTTCTGGCAGGATGTAGAGGCGGCCTCCACAGTTGGTGCTGACCAGGTACCCTCTTTGTGGTGGTGAGCCAAGGCCCCATAAACAGGCGTGCTCTCTGGTCGCAAGTGAGCCAAGGCCCTATATACGGACGGGCCCCTCCTGGTTGCAGACGAGCCAAGCCCCTAAACAGGCTGGCCCTGGTGGTGGTGCCACTGGTGTAACTATTTACACTGCGAGAGTTTGTGGCTATAGCAAGTTCATAGCCTTAAGGTTTATGGTTTTCTCACAATAGTTTTTGTGGGCACATGCTTAAACGTGAACGTTGCAAAACAAAACTTTCAAAACTTTAACTTCTGTACTTCTTTCTTTACTTTACTCCTCTTTACCAGGGCTTTGGCCTATTGGGCTGCGGCACCTGCTGCTTTCTTGCTCCTTGTCATCCTCTGAGGTAGTTTCATCTGTAGGCTCTTTGTCTTTCCTTTCTTGATCTTCATCTGTTTCCTTTTCTGCATCTGTTTCTTTATCTCTGTCTTGTCTTTCTTCTTTGGGACATGGTGCTACGTCTAAGGCATAGTAGCCCCTTTCTCCTTGATGCAAGGTGAACTGTACTGCGTCTCCAATTTTCAAATTTCTGCCTGAATGTCCTCTGGGCAGGTGGGCTTGAACATCTCTCCGATTCACAAATATGCCCTCTTTTATTCCTCTTGCTACAATAAAGCCGTATCCGCTTTTCAAATTGAAGTCCTCTACTACTCCTCTGCAAAGGGGTCCTCTGACCTGGGCTCTGGACTTTCTCAGTAACCTTTTCTCCCGTAGGTTTCTGGCTGTGACTTCTCTCTGCTCTGGAGACTGTGGTGTTGGAGGATACTTTGTTCTGCTGCGCCGTGTCTTGCGGGCTGGGTTCATGCCTGCGGGCTCCCAGGTGAGGTCTTTGGGCTGATCTTCGTCAGCAGACGGGGTCAGGTCTTCCTCATCCCAGCGAGAATAGGGCAGCATCTCTGGCTCTGAGTATAGGTCCACTGCTGGTGGCTCCGGAGTCAGCTCCTCAGCTTCCTGGCCTCCTCTCCCCCTTAGTTCTTCGCTGCACTCTGGTTGTGGCAGTGCTGGGGATGGGCTTTCTTCAGCTGGTCTGGGCGGTGGACTCTCTGGCGCGGCTGCAGGGATTGCCTGAATCTCCTTGGGGGTATGCGGAGGGAGCAGATACCGATCCACCATCTCTTGCGGGAACTGGGCCTCTAGGTCAGCCTTCAGCTTCCAGTATTCGGGGTCCTCTCCTATCAGGGTCTTCCTAGCAGGGACCTCTCTGGACTGGGGAGCGGTGTCTGCTCTGGCCTTGCAGGCCGGGGAAAATAGTGATGCAATCTCTTGGCGGGCCGCGCCCTGTATGGCGGCGGCCTGGTCTTGGCGGGCCGCGCCTGGCATGGCGGCGGCCTGGTCTTGGCGGGCCGCGCCTGGCATGGCGGCGGCCTGGTCTTGGCGGGCCGCGCCTGGCATGGCGGCGGCCTGGTCTTGGCGGGCCGCGCCTGGCATGGCGGCGGCCTGGTCTTGGCGGGCCGCGCCCTGGCTGGCGGCGGCCTGGATCAGTGTCGCTGTTGCAGGGGGCTCTGTGCAGGCTGGGCTGGACGTCGCTGCAACGATCGGAGCTTGGCGGGCCGCACCCGGCGGGGCTGCGGCCTGGTTCAGCATCTCACTTGCGGCGCGGACGAGCGTCGCTGCTGCGGTGGGGTCTTGGCGGACTGGGCTCAGCAGGGTGGCAGCCTGGGTCAGTGTCACACCTGCGGCACGGATCAGTATCGCAGTGGTAGTCGGACCTTTGCGGGCCAGGCGGGGCATGGCTGCGGCGGCCTGGATTTGGCGGGCCGCATCTAGCGTGGCTGCGGCCTGGTTCGGTGGCGCCGCGCCGGGCGCCTCTTCCGGGACCGCGGGCGTGGCAGCAGGGGTCGGGGCACTTGCGCTGGCCGGGGCATCACTCGACTCACCCATCTGTGGCAGCATCGGGGTCTGCGTCGTCGCCGCTCGGTCTGACATGCGTCGCGCGGCTCCCTCCTCGTAGGTCCGCACCGCCGCAGCCATCTCCAGGAGCTCCGTGCGTTCTTCCCTAAGCTGTCGCACAATCCCGGCCTCCAGCCGGTCGCAGAAGATGGCAAGCTCCCGGCACCACCAGGCAGCAGTGCCTGGTTCTGGGTATCCGCGTCTGGACTCCATTTCCTCTAGCACGCTACTGGCTTCTTCTCTGCTCCGCCGTCTCTGGACGCTTCCGCTTTCTTCATCAGCGAGGTCAGGACCCTGCAGGGGATCTCTGGGTAGCCACACCTCTTCGTGGGCGGTAACTTCTCCCAGCGCGGGCTGCTGTTGTTTTTCAGCGCGCTTTTCATGGTGGCAATATGGCGGCGCTTCCAATTTTTCAAGCGGACCGCCTAGGCACATGGTCACCTGTCTGAACAGGTCTAGTCCTTATCCTGTTCGTGACGCCAGATGTGAAGCCCCACCGGTGGTGTGTCGGTGTCGGTGCGTTACCTTCAGGGACTCCACGTTGCTGGATCTCCGTCACTGGTAGGAAATCTTCTGTTTTGATCGTGACGCCACTCTCAGTATCGCGGTCAGTGGGGACCGCCACTGCAGGTTAGGGGACGCCTGGGGCTGATGGTGTGTGCAGTTAGTTGGAATAGCCTCCTGAGAGTGAGGCAAGCCCCAGGGCCCGGTGTTAGTTTGTAGTACCACAAGGCGCAGAATAACTCCACACAGGCAGAATTGTCTTTCAAGGGCTTTACTCACATTTGATGGCAGGGTGAGTAGCCCGGGCGTAGCTGAGATGAACCAGATGGGAACCAGGTATCCTTCAGGCTGACTTTATGAGGGTGACTACTGACTCGCCTTCCTTAGCCCTTTGTGGTTTGGGGTGACCCCGACTTTTAGTCCCTATGGGGGTCGCCCAGGGAAGATGCTGCAGCCTCTCTCCCCCTTTTGTTTGCCGTTTGCTTGTTCCCCGGACCAGGCCACTCCAGCTTCTTGCCTCCTGTGACCTATGGGCCCTCACTGCGGTTACGTGGCTGCGGCTTTTGTGGTGTTGTGGTGTGGGCTTTGAGAGCCCCACACCGGCAGGTTTAGCAGAAGAAAGCTGGATCTATCTTCGCTTCGGGATCTGCCGCCCGGTTGGGCCTGGTGCTCTCTAGCAGTCTCCTTACTTCCCACTCCGTGCTTTCTCTCTAGCTGAAGCTGGCTTTCAGGCAGCACTCCTAGTTGACCGTTCTCCCCCGTCAGTAGCCACTGCGCGGACGCTGTCAGATTGCACAGCTCCAGGGATCTGCTCCTCACTTGAGCTCCCTGGACTCTACACTGAACTGGCTCACTGCTCCTCCTCTCCTGTTCTTGCCTACGCCACCTAGCAACCAGACTCTCCACCACACCCCTTGAGAGGAGATGGAGGCTCTACCCCCTCCACTATTCCAGTGAAGGTGAAGGCTTGCCCCCTCCTGGGATCCCCAGGGGTCCTCTCATGGGTACATGTGTGAGACCTGATCACTATGCGCCTGTGTTCCACACCCCGGTCAGCCTTCTGGATTACCTGTGTTGTACTGTCCCCAGCATGGGTGCAGTACTCAGTGGTGCCTGACCAGGTCAGGGGCGCCACATGCACATCTAGCTGAAATGCATCATTGCTCAGAGAGGACACTCCGCGATGTGGGTGCCGGGGAGGGTGAGTAAAATGTTTTTTGTTTTTTTTTCTTTTGCCACACACAAATATACCAGGAGGAGCAAAGGAAGGGGACATATATACAAGAAGCAGGACATATATACCAGGAAAAGGACAAAAACCAGGATGAAGGAAAAAGACAAAATTCAGCTCACCGACTTGCTGTCCAATCCAAAGGTGAGGTGCATGGAAGGCTGAGGCAACCAATGTAAAATTCAGAAAAATAGAAGTCCAGCGCAATCCTTGGAATATAATGAATAAAATTAAACTTTTATTGTCCATAGATAAAAATTCAGGGACACACAACAAAGGGAATATATCCAAGGATTGCACTAGACTTCTATTTTTCTAGAAATCAGGATGGGGACATGTATACCAGAATGTGCCCAGGAAGGGGATATATACCAGGAGGGGCCCACGTAGGGGACATATATACAAGAAGGAGGACTTATATACCAGCAAAGTGACAGAAACCAGGAGAAGAACATATATGCCAGAATGTGCCCAGGAGGGGGATTTTACATACCAGGAATGGCCCAGGATGGGTCATATATACTGGGATGAGAAGGACAAATAAACCAGGATGGGGACATATGTACCAGGATGTGGACATATATAACAAAAATGTGGCCAGAGGGAGATATACATACCAGGAGGAGCCCAGGATGGGTCATATATACCAGGTTGGGGACAAATAAACCAGTATGGGGATGTATATATCAGTATGGGGACATATATACCAGGCGGAAGACATATATGCAAGGAAGGGGACAAAAAACCAGGATGGGGACATATATACCAGAATATGCCCAGAGTTAGTGTGGGTTTACAACAGCTGATTGCACATCACCACTGGGTACATGAGTAGCGCCACTGAAGCCATCAGGAGCTACAAGGTACTGCATCCTGTCAAAGATGCAGGGTCTACCCTCAGGTACCCAGAAAACCAGTGCTGGTAACAGCAAAACACATTATAATCCCTGTTTTTCCCCATTCCCAAAGACTGGTGACAGACTAGGGTTGGACCCAGTGGATGGTCACCTAGGGGTGGAGCTGATCCGGTCCACTAGACAACAACCAGGTGGGAGGGATCAGACAGTCAGTCAGTTAGAGTTAGTAAGTGGAAGTGAGAGGAGACAGATGTAACCGCACTGACAGTAGAGTGTAACGGTGACCTGAGGGCCCAGGCATGTGGTTGCCGGTGGAGTACGGTGGAGTACTTCCGGAACCCTAGCACCGACGGGGTACAAAATCCTTGGTCAGGCAAACGCTCCAGGTAGACCTAATAAAATCTGCACAGTGAGGGGACCATCCAGTACCTCACTGACTGTAAAGTTCGGGACACAGTAGCAATGACGACTGCTGACTCGCCTTCCTAGAAATTCTTGTTTCGGACAACCCCTGACTTAAAGTACCGTGGGATTCATCCAGGGAAGTCGCATCTGCCTTTTCTCATCTTTCTGGCCCGTTTGCTGGCAGCGTGGACCAAGGTGGATAGCTTCAGGCTCAATCCTCCTTATGGGCCCCCTCATTGCTGCTAATGCTCGGACTCTGTGTTGGTTGATGTGGGACTTGTTGTCCACCCCACCGGCAGGTTTAGCAGACCACTAAATGGATGTCTGGCTCTAGGGACCTGTTCCCCATTCATGCCTAGCCCTCCAGAAGTCTCTGTACACGACCAGCTGATTCCCTCAGTGTCCTCCAGACCATCTGGCTTCCTAAGCGTCTTTCTGTCTAACTTCTGGTGGCCGTTCTCCCCCACCAACAGCCACTACACTTGCAGGGTCTGACTAGCGTGGCTGTACGTCTGCTTCTTTCAGTAACTTCTGTACACTGCTCTCAGACTGGCTTGCTCCTCCTCCTGACTGCCACTGCAACACTCTAGCTTCCAGTCCCTCCCTCACCACTAGCTGAGATGTTGAGGCCACGCCCCCTCCTGGGTCTGCCCAGGGGTCCCCTCTAAGGTGTGTGTGAGACCTGGTTACTATGTGTCTGTGCGTACACACCCTACTCAGCCTTTGGGATTACCTATTTGCACTCACCCAGCATGGGTGCAGCACTCAGTGGTGCCTGACCAGGTCAGGGCCGCCACACAATCACTAGCGATGTTGCAGCATGTAAAGCACCCTTTAGACTGAGATAACGTTAATGATACCCATTATTTGTTTGTATAAGTGATAAAATGTAAATTTCATTGTATCCATATTTTCTGCATCCGCATAACCAATTTTTTCATTGTAAAATACCTCTTGCAATAGTCACCAACTGTTCCATGCCTTGATTGAATATTTTAGGCACTACCGCATTGTTTGTATATAATAAATCCCTGTTGTTTACGTTGCACTGAGTCATCCTTTTCTGTCTGTGTCATCAGCATACAGGCGGTACAGAAGCTATGGGACTTTATGAGTTGTCACAGGCCAAAAGTGTAGATGGAGAAGAGTAGGGGTCGCTGGACAGAGCCTTGTCGGACACCAACAGATAGTTGGTTGGCGGAAGAGGTAAAATGAGAATGGGAGATGCACAATGTGCAATTATTGATCTGTAAGGTGACAGCTGGACAGGTCGTAGATGTAAGGTATATGTCAATGAGGTGGTCCGCGTATTCAACCAATAAAGCAGATACATTTTGGGAAGATACTTGGTGTGTGTCTTTCCTTTTTGTCTGCATCTGGCAGCAATCCATAACTCTACAACTTATAGTCTCTGAAAAATCCTCCTTGGACTACGTCGGAGCAGTTGTGATTTTTTTTTTAAAGAAAGAGTTGAACAAAGGTAATAGTCTTATTTAATTCTCTGTATTTATAGGTTTGTGGTTTCTTTCAGATATCCTGTTTTGGACTTCAACGGATTTGGTTGATTACAGCGGATTTCCTGAACTGCAGCGAAGCTGCATGTTTATTTTTTTTGTAAATAAAATGGTAAAGTAGGGAATGTTTCCAGGAGTATTTATTGAAATAAATTATTTTTTTTGTGTGTGTCTTTCTTTTTTATTACTGGCTTAGTAATTGAAGTGTCTGACTCCTCTCCATTACTAACACCAGGGCTTGATGCCGGTTCACACTACATAGCTGACATCAACCCCATAAACCATTACCGAATGGCACTGCATAAGGGCAATCGGGAAGAACCAAAGCAAAGCGCCAGAATTGGAGCACTTAATGTTGTGTGACACTTCTAGGGCAGCTGTGGGCTGATATTTTTAGGCCAAGAAGGCCCCAATAACCATGGAACTCGAGCCTGATAATATTATCACAGCTGTCTGCTTTACCTTTGCTGGTTATCAAAAATGGGGGATTGCACGTCATTTTTTTCTTTTAATTTAGTTAATAGCTGTAAAATCTATCTTTACACATCTTTAACACATAAAAAAACATTAATTTCAGTGTATTGTGTTTTTCAGGTACATGTCACATGGATGTCACACAGACAGCACACACACGACAGCACACTGATAGCACACGGATGACACATACGTACACACAGATGGCCACATGGAAGCCCAGTACAGTACAGTACGCATGTATGATGGGGGATTATCTCACAGAGATGAGCATGCTTGAGTTTATCTACCTAAGCCTAACTGAATTAGGACAAGTAAAGTTATGTATTTTTTACTCCTCAGTTCAATAACCAAGCAATTATATTTATTTCCAGCTCAACAACATTTTCCAAGTAATTATTTCAGAAATACTACTTCCATTTATATAATATGATGTATTTTCTAATATTGATGATTTTCCTTCTTACTCCATAGAGTCAACTATGTAGTGTCACACTTTTTATTATATAGTGTAAATAAAAATAAAAAGCTTTTTTATTCAATTCTCACATGTACCTTTGAGTGGGTGCAGACACTAGACTTTTGCTTGCAGTCCCAATTAATCGCAACTGCCAGGGATAATGGCTGCATGTAAATGACTTGTAATGTTCATTTATAATTGTAATTGAAATTAATCTGACATGCAAAAAAAACCTGTATTGTCAGACAGGCCATATTGGATTGATTGCCATGTGTAAACTGGAGCCTTTTTCAGTCATCCGCTTAGAAATGATTGGCCTACCAATGTCATTCTCATTGTTAGACGAGAACAAAAGAACGTTCGTATCTTTGCATGTAAACAAATCATCATAATCGGATCTCAAGTCTGATCCTCATAAAATCTCAGTCTATAATGTATTACGTTTCTACAGTTTTGTAAATACCCTTTTTGGCACTGGCACGGCAGGCAGCACTTTTCATTAAGTATGGAGATAAAAGAAATTCTTGCTATAAAATGCAACAGTGGAAACTCACTAAGGTCATTGTTTTATATACTTGAAAGCAAGCATAAAGCACTGTCTTCCACAGATACAAGGTTTGGCATACTCTGCTATGCAGATTGATATATTTGCATATAAAGATGGCCCCTGAGATTCAAGAAAACAAAGTTTCACCTTCAGTAAATTATTCTTTGTGGTAAGGGTAGAGTGTTAAATTTAGTAGTCAGATTTATTTAATGCAGGATGCTTATTAATGATCATATACGTCTTATATGTCAGTGTATAATGTTAAGCTGGAAGATTCTTTTACCTCGCCAGAATGCTAAGCCCACGATCCATGGTCTGTGGTCACTGCTCAGATAGTAATAGTGTCTCCTGACTTTATCTAACTGCCTTAGCCTATGTTCATATATTCAATAATCATCCATTAGAACGGATCCAGGCGCAATCAGTTAGCAAAAACGTTCTGCAAACACAATTTTTTTGTCCATTTTTTGTCCATTACTTTTCTTGTCACTGCTATATTGTCCTGAGGGAGAGAGCTGCGACCCCTGAAATGTGTGGACCTGTTCATAGTTCATACAATAAAGACTTGGATTAAATTTTTCCAGCTCGTTTGGATGATAAGCGCGGCATTATACCCGTTCTTCCTTCCAATACTTTAACATGGTAGTCTATGGAAAACGAATCCGTTTTCTATTTTTTAAAAACAGACAAAAACGTTGTCTTTGCATATTTTTTTGCCAATGGATTGCTGCTGGATCCGTTCTAATGGATGATTACTGGACAAGTAATCTTTGCCTTATTTATGGCTGTAAATAGCACAGGCCAAAGTATTCTGTCGCGATCCTGATATTTACTGATGTTGCTTCCCACTCATTCCGCATACTCACAGATGCATCAGGAATCCCAAAAGTACTGCAATAGCAAGAAAGGATTCAGTCTGTTTCATAAAAATAAAATGAAAATTACTGTTAGTGTTGGGATTGGTGTAACATAAACTATATACAATCATGGTCAAAAGTGTTGGCACCTGTCACTAGAGATGAGCGAACCGGTCGCGGTTCGGCTCGAGGTCGGTTCGCCGAACGGGGGTCCCGTTCGAGTTCGGTTCGTCGAACGTTCGACGAACCGAACTAGAACCAATAGGCTATAATGGGAGGCAATCACAAACACATAAAAATGCATGATAAATGTACACAAACAGTTAATAAACATTGCCATAACACTTACCGGTCCCCGCAATCCCTCCTGCACTCTGTCTCCTGCCGCTATTCCATCCGATGATCGCTGAATCCTCCCGGTGACCGGCACTGCTGTGATACCAATGTGATATGACTGAAAGAATGTGTGATTAGATAGGAATCATAATCATAAAAGATAGGAGTGATCCCAGATATTATTTGACCTATCAATAATTCAGTATCAAAAAGATGTCCTTTGGATGGCCAATAATGATGACCAAGGAATACATGTCAACCAGGTTTTGAAGCAGTTTTTAGATAATAAGGAAGTAACATTTACAGTTCCACTTACCGGAAACTTGTGGTTAGCTTAAAGACAGGTTTAAGGAAGCTTGCATATGAAATTTACGGCTCATTGCAATATTTCACTAACACTATGGTTAAACTGTGGTCAGCCAGTTGTCAACTGGCAGGATGTGCAGGAAATGTGCAGGAAGCTGCCGGTGCCCACAACAGTTTGTGGTCAAGTTACATGAACATGACTCAGCTGTCACATGCTGGTGACCATTTAAACCCAACCTACAAGTTTTCCTTTAAAAAATACACCGAACTCGTTTAATGTTGGGGAAATCTTCCAGGACATTGAAGTGTACGTACGCACTGTTCCTGTGATGCAAGATGCCATGTTGATTCCTTATCATTAACTCGAGTTCCCTCTGATGTGAAAGGATTGCTACAACATAACGGTAATGTTGATGCATATTTCTGTTATTGTATAAGTTTCTATGACTATAGTTCTTATGCCTATGTACCATTGACTATATATATTCATGTGCTATTAAAATAAATAGTATCTTGCTATAAAGAATATTAGTATTCGTGCCTGATTAGGATATCAGTGAGCGCTTCGTAAGTACGGGCTTTCAGCCCCTTTTTAGTAGAATTTAGCAAGACATAAATTGGCGTAGTCGGCAGGATTACTTCTATAAGAAGTAATTAACGAATTTTTGTAATTTAGAAGTTAAAAACATATATTTGGCAAATTTCCAGATATTTTTCAATCTTTTTGCATAGTGTCAAAATGTTCAGAAAACGTAAGGATAATGTTAAGGAGGTTGTTGTGGAGATCCCTGGCTGGACTGAGGCTCCCTACAATCTTATAGCACATGAATTGGTCAATTGTGGATTGGCAGAACAAAGGCAGAATAAGCTTAAGGGTTGTGTACCTACTGATGTTGTGAATGTACTCAGTGGTGCCCCTGTGAAAACAGGTGATGTAGTGTCTTGTGGATTGGCAGAACAATGGCAGGACAAGCTTATGGGTAGTGAAGCTACTGATGTTGTGAATGTACTCAGTGGTGCCCCTGTGAAAGCAGGTGATGTAGCGTCTTGTGGATTGGCAGAACAATGGCAGGACAAGCTTATGGGTAGTGAAGCTACTGATGTTGTGAATGTATTCGGTAGTGTCCCTGTGAAAGCAGGTGATGTAGTGTCTTTAGCACGGCGCAAACAATGGCAGGATAAGCTTAAGGGTAGTGAAGCTACTGATGTGAATGTATTCGGTAGTATCCCTGTGAAAGCAGGTGATGTAGTGTCTTTAGGACGGCGCATCTGGATTTTGGCAAGTGCATATAGTGTAATGCATGAGCGTAATCTAAAGATGCAGAAGAAAAGTTCCCAGATGGAACAAGAGATGATAGAATTAGGTGGCCTGAAAACAGTTATGGAATGTAATACCAGACTGTTGAAGGATAAATTGGAACATTATCAGAATGTGGCAGAAAAAGATGCCATAAAAATTGCTCAAAATAAGTACAAGAAAAGAAGAGGAAAAGTAAATAAAACCAAAGTACATAAAAGTATCGTCTCAGCTTCTATAAACTGGGATCCCGATACTTGGGATGGGGATGTGTGGGATTCATCTTCATCATCTGATGAGGAGGATTACCATAAAGGGAAGATTCAGGCTAACCCAGTAAGGAGGCGCCTAGAGAGGACAGAAAATGAGATCATCCGGGAACATGTCCGGGATGGTCAGGGGAATCTGCAATATGACGAAGATGGTAATGCCATCATAAATGAGAGAACGATTCCTCATGTAAAAAATCGAGTAACCATTGAAGATTACTCTCAAGGAGAAGTTGATAGCATTTTAACACAGTTTAGACAAAAACCAGGAGAACGAGAAATTCCCTGGTTGGTCAGGGTGCACGATCTCGGAGGAGGTGGAGTGCACTTTGACGCCGGAGACGTGGCAAAATTTGTCACCATGTCTCGTTACCCAGTAATTCAGAGATCAATAAAAAATTATTTTGTTGATCATAATGAGCATGGTACTCAAAACTTAATCATGATCTTAACCCATGCTTTTCTGGACAAATATCCATCAGAAGCAGACTTTCCTATCAATGATAAACCTTGGTATACCTTAAAAAATGGTATGGAAAGACTGAAGGAAGAAGCAATGAGGAATGCTCTTCCTCTTTTGGGAATGGATGATGATTATCTCCAGTACCCATTGAAAGCCAGCATAAGAAATAGGCTGGTTAATCATGCTCCTCCAGCATACAAAACAGTTATTTTAACCTTAACTGTAGCGCTGACTGGAGAATCAATCGGTGTAGTTCTAGGGAGGATGAGGGAGTTACAGGATATGGGACAGTGGGATAAATCATCCCCTGGAGGCCATGTTGGTAACAGTAAGCCAAACAATCCTGATTGGAAAGAGAAATCAGTAGGGGAGGCCCCACGGGTGTGTCGCAAAGACATGTTCCAGGCTTTGCTTAAAGCCGGGATCAATAAGGAAAGGATTGATGGAAAGGAGACAGGAGAATTATGGAAGTTGTACAAACAGAAAGTTCTATCTGCAAAGAAAGTGACCACTACAAATATGGAAAGGGGTTCAAAAACCCCCAAGGTAAAGAAATTAGAGGGAAAAGGGGAAAAAACCCCAAAGAAAGTGTCTTGGGAAGATTTTCAGTCAGTTTATCCATGGGAAGAACTGTCTGCAGCCGTGGCCACAAAGGTTACGGAAGGAAGGGCTAATGCACAGACTGAAGTCTGTGTAAATGAAAGTTCAGAAGGAAGTGATTTACTATAGGTAGCCAGCCAAGC
The DNA here is from genome assembly GCF_048569485.1 of Anomaloglossus baeobatrachus. Classification (NCBI taxonomy): domain Eukaryota; kingdom Metazoa; phylum Chordata; class Amphibia; order Anura; family Aromobatidae; genus Anomaloglossus; species Anomaloglossus baeobatrachus. The sequence goes on from NC_134353.1 coordinate 657,892,136, forward strand.
CCCCCTATTGATAAAAAGGGACGAACGTCCCTACGTCAATCTTAGCATACATTGGAAAGGGGGAAATGTTCAAAGAGTCCCAGCTTTGATTGACACGGGGGCGGAGGCTACTTTAATTCATGGAAACCCAGAAAAAATAAAAGGCCCTCGAGTAAAAATTGCTGGACTAGGTGGTCAAGTGATCACCGGGGTTCAGACACAGGTAGCTGTGAAGATAGGTAATTTACCTATCAAGGAGTATACGGTACTGGTAGTACCTATACCAGAATATATTTTGGGAATTGATATCCTAAAATGGATGACTCTTAATCGAACCGAAGGAAAATTCTCCTTTGGGGTTATGTCTTGTCATAAGGAAATGCAGATTTCACATTATATCAATGATATAATGATACAAGGACAAGATGAGCAAAGTGTGAAAGATCAATTGACAAAACTAGTTGCTCATATGTGGAGTAAAGGATGGGAAATCAGTGATGCCAAGGTTCAAGGACCGTCTCAGGTGGCAACATTTCTAGGGATTCAGTGGAACAAGGGGCACAGAGAGATCTTGCCCAATGCCAGACAGAAAATTATTAATTTTCCGGTCCCTAAATCCAAACAGGAGACTCAGTCTTATATTGGATTGTTTGATTTTTGGAGACAACATATCCCTCATTTGGGACAAATGTTGGCTCATTTGTACAAAGTAACGAGGAAAAAATATGAGTTCCACTGGGGAGAGGAACAGCAAAATGTGTCTGAGATGGTCAGGGAAGTTTGGCAAGACATTGAAGGGATTATTCAATCTACCAAGACCACTGTATTTCATGTCGATGCTCATGTCCCTACTAACTCACCTGAACGTTTGTTTAATTCAGAAGCAGATAAAGCAGCAATCATCAGACAAGTCAGTCCAACAGTTGACAAGGCAAGGTACAGCTGTTTGGGCACACCAGAAAGAGCAACACCTTATTCCGCAGGTTTAGACCTCAGTACATTGGAAACTGTCGTGGAACCCCCAGGTAAGGTAAAACCAATTTCAACAGGATTGGGTTGCCAGATACCAAAGGATCATTATGGTCAAATAGCCACTGCTAGTTTAGTGTTAAAAGGAGCCATAGTGGTGGGAGGGGTAATAGATGCAGATCATCAGGGAGAAATCAAGGTACTGATGCTAAATTTTGGAAATGAACCTTTGATCTTGATGACACACCAGAAGGTGGCTCAGATGTTGATAATTCTAATAAACTTGTCTGAAATAAGAGAAGGAACTGCCCCGGCAGAATTAACAATACGGGGTACTAAAGGTTTTGGATCCTCTAATATTACAAATGTAGGAGCAAAAATATGGATTCAAAACCTCCAAGGACTGCCCTCAGAGACAGCGGTAATAGCGGTCGGAAAAGATCTTACTCTCCTGATAATGAGACCAGGAGTGGAGAAGTGGGAATATGTCCCACAAGAAAAATGTTATTTACGAGAATAATAGTGTATCTTTATTTGCAGATGGTGTTGTAAATAAGCGGAATCCATGGTATCGGTTACTGGGAAGAGCTCGATAGTGATGAGATGGAGAAATTCCTGTGTTTGATGTTTGCCTCTCTGGTCGTTGGATGGACAAGTCTACATCAGGAGGAACCTGTGGCAAATGAATTTCTGATGCACCATCACATTTTCAACACACAGATTGCTGGATCTGTACAAATTCTCCGGTTACAGCCACCAGTATCCCTTATCTGGATGTCCTGGTATCGATGGAGGAAATCTTAAAGTAGAAAAGTTGTTCTGATCATCTTGCTGATAAAGACACTCGAAGTGTTCGTCTATAGAATACTACAGTACCCAATTCCGTAGTGGGATGGATCAATCTTCCATGGTGGCAAGGCAATTTGAATGCAACAGTCACCAATTTGCAATATCTGGCTTTTAAGGGAGGAATTTGGGTACTAAGATATAAGACTGGACTGACTAACCTGGGATTCATCCCTATGGGGAATATAAAAATACGCTTTGGGACAGCTATAAATACTGTAGATGCTTTTAAACCCAGCTTAGTGGAAAGGACAATTCATGATATGGTATGGCCTTATGCCAATATGTTCATAAATGGGTCTAGTGAAACTTGTAGTAACATATCGGGAAATGTAATGTGTAATGATTCCTTTGAATATCGAGCAAATGCCAAAACACATGATGTTCAAGGGAGCTTTTCAGATAATATTGCTTTTAGTTTTAATATACTGTACAAAAGTAGTGAAAGTGCAACGTTTATCTAAACAAACCAAGAAAACAAAATTTGTGGCAAACAATATTTCTTGGTCATGGTATGGTATATTCCGAGTGATCTTCTTCTAGTGGAATACTGATGATGGAAAATAATCCCTGGGATCAAGGACCGATTGTGATACCAATGTGATATGACTGAAAGAATGTGTGATTAGATAGGAATCATAATCATAAAAGATAGGAGTGATCCCAGATATTATTTGACCTATCAATAATTCAGTATCAAAAAGATGTCCTTTGGATGGCCAATAATGATGACCAAGGAATACATGTCAACCAGGTTTTGAAGCAGTTTTTAGATAATAAGGAAGTAACATTTACAGTTCCACTTACCGGAAACTTGTGGTTAGCTTAAAGACAGGTTTAAGGAAGCTTGCATATGAAATTTACGGCTCATTGCAATATTTCACTAACACTATGGTTAAACTGTGGTCAGCCAGTTGTCAACTGGCAGGATGTGCAGGAAATGTGCAGGAAGCTGCCGGTGCCCACAACAGTTTGTGGTCAAGTTACATGAACATGACTCAGCTGTCACATGCTGGTGACCATTTAAACCCAACCTACAAGTTTTCCTATAAAAAATACACCGAACTCGTTTAATGTTGGGGAAATCTTCCAGGACATTGAAGTGTACGTACGCACTGTTCCTGTGATGCAAGATGCCATGTTGATTCCTTATCATTAACTCGAGTTCCCTCCGATGTGAAAGGATTGCTACAACATAACGGTAATGTTGATGCATATTTCTGTTATTGTATAAGTTTCTATGACTATAGTTCTTATGCCTATGTACCATTGACTATATATATTCATGTGCTATTAAAATAAATAGTATCTTGCTATAAAGAATATTAGTATTCGTGCCTGATTAGGATATCAGTGAGCGCTTCGTAAGTACGGGCTTTCAGCCCCTTTTTAGTAGAATTTAGCAAGACAACTGCCAGCAGAGAAGCAGGACCTATCGTGACGTCAAAATAGCCATGTGACCAGTCACATGGCTATTATCTCATTGGCTACAGACTGGTCACATGACTATGACACGTCATGTAGGACCTGCGAGTGCATCTCTCCGGTACACGGTGCACATTTGTGTATCGCCGTGTACCGGCGATATGCTCTAGCACACGGTCGACTCCCCGTTCCGTTAGGGACCGGCTGACACAGCCGGTCATTAACGGAGATCACCGTTGCCATAGCAACGCAGTTAGCGGTGATGTCACCGCTAACCGCGGCTCCGGGAGCACCGTTGCTATGGTAACGCGTCTGTCAGCGTTACCGCTGTTACCGCTAGCAGCACTGATCACTCACGGAGTGAAGGCTGCACGCTGCTTCCCGATTGTAGTGAGGATTGTAGTGAGGATGAGGTGCCCCAGCCCATGATGGGCTGGTGCACCTCATCCTCACTACAATCGTCACTACTACTACACTAGTGAGGATTGTAGTGAGGATGAGGTGGCCCAGCCCATCAAGTAATGGGCTGGGGCACCTCATCCTCACTACAATCCTCATTACAATCCTGAAGTGCAGTTTCTTCAAATTCATTTAAAGGCACTTGGAACGCTGAAATTGCTGCTTATAATTTAAGCCTCTATTAAAAACCTCTTATCAGCGCTGGTTTATTGGGGATTTATTGGGCTGACAGGGGGTAATAAAGATGGAGTCTCTAATGTGTCTGTGTATTTATTTCTATTAAAGTATTTTTTCTCTGTGTGGTGTCTTTTTTTTAACCCTTTATTGGAGATTCTTAATGGCCGGGTCAAACGTGCCTGACATTAAGAATCTCTGGCTTAATACTGGCTAGTAAAACAAAGCCAGTATTAACTCATGATTACCCAACAAGCCACCCGGCTCCAGGGCTGTTGGAAGAGTTGGATACAGCGCCAGATGATGGCGCTTCTATGAGAGCGCCATTTTCTGGGATGGCTGCGGACTGAAATTCGCAGCAGAGGCGCCCAGAAACCTCGGGCTAACCTGTGCTGCGGATTCCAATCCCCAGCTGCCTAGTTGTACCCGGCTGGACACAAAAATATAGTGAAGCCCACGTCATTTGTTTTTTAATTATTTCATGAAATAAGTGAAATAATTAAAAAAAAAAGGGCTTCCCTTTATTTTTGGTTCCCAGCCGGGTACAAATAGGCAACTGGGGGTTGGAGGCAGCCCGTAGCTGCATGCTGTACCTGGCTAGCATACAAAAATATGGCGAAGCCCACGTCATTTTTTTGGTGGGCAAAAAACTTCTGCATACAGTCCTGGATGGAGTATGCTGAGCCTTGTAGTTCTGCAGCTGCTGTCTGCTCTTCTCCATACAGACACACAGCAGCTGCAGAACTACAAGGCTCAGCATACTCCATCCAGGACTGTATGCAGAAGTTTTTTGCTGAAAAAATTATGTGGGCTTCGCCATATTTTTGTATGCTAGCCAGGTGCAGCAGGCAGGTATGGCTGCCCCCAACCCCCAGTTGCCTATTTGTACCCGGCTGGGAACCAAAAATAAAGGGAAGCCCTTTTTTTATTATTTCATGAATTTCATGAAATAATTAGAAAACAAATGACGTAGGCTTCGCTCCATTTTTGTGTCCAGCCAGGTACATCTAGGCAGCTGGGGATTGGAATACGCAGCACAAGTTGGCCTGAGCTTTCTGGGCCCCACTGCTGCTAATTGCAGTCTGCAGCCGCCTCAGAAAATGGCACTTTCATAGAAGCGCCATCTTCTGGCGCTGTATCCAACTCTTCCAGCACCTGCCTGCTATACCTGGCTAGCATACAAAAATATGGTGAAGCTCACGTCCTTTTTTTATAGTTTTTTGGCCAAAAAATTAAAAAATGCTTCCCTGGATTTTCCATTGCCAGTGAAGGTAACACCAAGCAGTGGGGGTTAGCAGCCAGTAGCTGCTTGGATTACCCTTAGCTAGCAATACAAAAAATGCAGCGGGAGCCCATATATATTTTTTTTAATTATTTATTTAAATAACTAAAAACAAAATGGGCTTCCCTGTATTTTGATTGCTGGACATCACAGTGCTGTAAAAATAAATCTTTAAAAAAAATGACATAGCGCTCCGCGGTATTTTTGATTCTCAGCGCAGATAAAGCAGACAGCTATGGGTTGCCACCCCCATCTGCCTGTCGTTACCTTGGTTGGCAATCAAAATACAGGGAAGCCCATTAATTTTTTCTATTTAAAAAATAGTTAAAAAAAAAATGACGTTGGGTCCCCACATTTTTGATAGCCAGCTAGGGTAAAGCAGACGTCTGTAGCCTGAAAACCACAGCTGGCAGCTTTACCGTGGTTGGGGATCCAATGTGGAGGTCCCCCCAGGCTCTTTTTTTATAATTATTTTATAAATATTAATAATTACACAAAAAAGTAGGGTCCCCTCCAAATTGGATCACCAGCCAAGGTAAAGCGGACAGCTGTGGTCTGGTATTCTCAGGGTGGGAAGGTCCAAAGTTATTGGGCCTTCACAGCCTAAAAATAGCAGGCCGCAGGCACCCCAGACGTGGCGCATCCACTAGATGCGCCAATCCTGGCGCTTCACCCCAGCTCATCCCGTGCCCTGGTGCAGTGGCAAACGGGGTAATAAATCGGGTTGATACTAGCTGTAAAGTCACCTGAGATCAAGCCCAGCAGTTTGTGATGTCATGGCGTCTATTAGATACCCAACATCATAAACTATCAGTACTAACAAAAACAAAAAATCGACAAAAGAAATTTATTTGAAAAAACAGTCCCCAAAACATTTCCTCTTTCACCAATTTATTGTAAGAAAAAAAATAAAGGGGTCCCACGACGACTCTGGACCGTCTAGAATATGGGGGGGAGACACTCAGGGAACGTATCCCCCATTTTCTAGGAGTGCGGACCCTTCATGTGAGGAGTGTGGGAGCAATGAATCTGCACTCACTCTCCCCGGGTCCACAGCAGCAGAGTCCATGTCGTAATGGTTGCTACCAAAGCTGCAATGCCCTGCTCATGAGGTAAGGGCATGCCTAATCAGGAGAACTACTGTAGAGGAAGCTCTGCTCACTGGTATATAGGTGCTCAGAGGTAATAATAGATAAAATTAGTGAGTAACCTCGGCACTCTTAATCTCCCAGACTAAGTCAGTAAGTCACAATGGATAGTAATGCAAAATCACTCTTTATTGGTCCGTATTAAGAAAAAAAAAATTTTCATAAGCATATATGTTTTTGTCCAAAACAAGTTACAAATTACGTTTCGGCCTGAGCCTTCGTCAGATTGGACTTATCTGCATGTAATCATGAAAAATGACAATAATCAGTATCACATAAGAGTGAGAGAACAATAACATAAACTCGAACAATGTAGAGGTACAATTGGGATGCAGCAAAAAAATTGCAACACAGCAAGAAATGAAACACATGATACAAATGTCATAATACAGTACAAGGACAATATAGTAATGACAAATATGGGATCAGAGTAGGCTTAGACAGCTCTGGTACGAAAGAGATGTCAATCATAAAGTAACATGTGCAGTAGGTGTAGAGCTACACTATGCATGGCAGAGGTAATGGGTAGACCGACCATAGAAAAAGAACGGAGAAAAAGTGGAGAAAAAGTAGAGAAAAAGTGGAGAAAAGGTGAAGAAAAAATGTAGAAAAAATGGAGAAAAAGTGGAGAAAAAGTGGAGAAAAAATGGAGAAAAAGTGGAGAAAAAGTGGAGAAAAAATGTAGAAAAAGTGGAGAAAAAGTGGAGAAAAAATGGAGAAAAAATGTAGAAAAAGTGGAGAAAAAGTGGAGATAAAGTGGAGAAAAAATGGAGAAAAAGTGGAGAAAAAGTGGAGAAAAAATGTAGAAAAAGTGGAGAAAAAATGTAGAAAAAGTGGAGAAAAAATGTAGAAAAAGTGGAGAAAAAGTGGAGAAAAAGTGGAGAAAAAATGTAGAAAAAGTGGAGAAAAAGTGGAGAAAAAATGGAGAAAAAGTGGAGAAAAAGTGGAGAAAAAATGTAGAAAAAGTGGAGAAAAAATGTAGAAAAAGTGGAGAAAAAGTGGAGAAAAAATGTAGAAAAAGTGGAGAAAAAGTGGAGAAAAAATGTAGAAAAAGTGGAGAAAAAGTGGAGAAAAAATAGAGAAAAAGTGGAGAAAAAATGTAGAAAAAGTGGAGAAAAAGTGGAGAAAAAGTGGAGAAAAAGTGGAGAAAAAGTGGAGAAAAAGTGGAGAAAAAATGTAGAAAAAGTGGAGAAAAAATGTAGAAAAAGTGGAGAAAAAATGGAGAAAAAGTGGAGAAGAAGTGGAGAAGAAGTGGAGAAGAAGTGGAGAAGAAGTGGAGAAGTGTTTGTTCATGCCAGATGGGAGATAAATAATTTTTTACCGGCGCTGTCATTTACTGTAACGTGATAATCGGTATACGCTGTATACCTGTGATCACGTGAGCGGGGACCGGAAAAACCGTCCTGAATCATGATCTCCAGGGTCTCAGCTAGCCCTGAAACCCCGGAGATTTTCTGACGCTGGGGGGCGTTATTCACTTATTTCTGCCTGCTGTTTATAAACGGCAGATCAGAATAAGGCTACATTAACACGACCGATCCATTTTTGTGGTCTGCAAAAAACAGTCCGTTTTTTTTCACGGGTGCATCCGTGTGGCATCCGTTTTTGTTCCGTAGACGGTCCGTATGTCATCTGTTTGTCATCCGTGTGCCTTCCGTTTTTTTTGTGTACTGCAAAAAATCTGAATGAGGTTAAATGCATAAATTTACCCAGGATCCATAGCTTCATCCTACATGAGGCGGTCACATGTTCACTCCAGTGCCATTTTCTACTGCTTTTCACAGCGTAGAGCGCTCTGGTGATTTTCTTGTGCTTGTGCACTTCATATCAGTCTTTTCTGTCATTATAATGGCAGAAAGACACATAATGTCCCACTCTCCTGCATTTTGTAATTTTGCACCCTTTGGCACTAAGGGGTGCTTAGCTTTGTATTTAGCCAAAAAATGAAAAAAAAAAAAAATGACGTAGGGTTCCCCCTATTTTTGTAGCCAGCTAGGGTAAAGCAGATGGCTGCAGCCTGCAGACCACAGCTGGCAACCTCACCTTGGCTGGTAATCCAAAACTGAGGGCACCCCACGCTGTTATTTTAAATTAAATAAATAATTTAAAAAAAAACCACGTAGGGGTCCCCCCAAAATTGTATCACCAGCCAAGGTAAAGCAGACAGCTGGGGTCTGATATTCTCAGACTAAGGAGGTCCGTGGTTATTGGACTCTCCCCAGCCTAAAAATAGCAGGCCGCAGCCGCCCCAGAAGTGGCGCATCCATTAGATGCGCCAATCCTGGTGCTTCGCCCCAGCTCATCCCGCGCCCTGGTGCGGTGGCAAACGGGGTAATATATGGGGTTAATACCAGATGTGTAATGTCACCTGGCATCAAGCCCTGGGGTTGGTGAGGTCAGGCGTCTATCAGATACCCGACATCACCAACCCAGTCAGTAATAAAAAAAAATAGACGACAAACACATTTTTATTTGAAAAAACACTCCCCAAAACATTCCCTCTTTAACCAATTTATTAGAAAGAAAAACAAATCCAGGTCTGGTGTAATCCAAGGGGTTGCCATGACGATCCACACTGTCCCAGTCAATGAAGAGCAGGATGTTCCCCATTGGCTGGGAGAGCAGTGCAGTGACCTGAGCTAACATCAATGGGTCAGCCCAGGTCACTGCAGGGGATGACAAGTGCTGCTGTCAGCGAGGTACATTACCTGCGCTGATCTCCAGCACACTGACAGCCCCTGTCACTGAGTTCAATGACCGGCGCCTTCACACCAAGTATCGCGAGAGGCCCGTGACGTCACCGCTAGTCAGTCTCGGGTCGGAAGCGAGAGGTAATGTGACAAGTGGCGGCCATGGAGGACAGTGACAGCGCTGAGGTCGGGATGGCGGGAATTCATCACCGCAGGTAAGCCGAGCGGGACCGTGTGTGTGTGTGTGTGTGTGTGTGTGTGTGTGTGTATGTATGTATGTGTACATGCCGCGGGCAGGAGGGGGCGGAGCAAGCTGAGCGGGGAAGTGTGGGCTTCCTGCACGTAACTAGGATAAACATCGGGTTACTAACCAAAGCGCTTTGGTTGGATACCCAATGTTTATCTTGGTTTCCAGCTTCTGGCAGGCTGCCAGCGATGGCTCCTGCACACTGTAGCTGTAAAAAGCCCTGCTTTTTGCTGCTAGAACCGTTCTCAAACGTATCTAGAACTATCGAGCTTTTGCAAAAAGCTCGAGTTCTAGTTCGATCTCGAACAGCCCCCAAAATCACTCGAGCCTAGAACTGGAGAACCTCGAACCGCACTCAACTCTACCTGTCACGCTGTACTCTAAGATGTACAATAGCAGTACAGCGCAGTAATGTGGGACTGAGAGGATTCCTGAAACTATCTGAGAAGGTAGTTAGCTGGTAAACCACTAGGGGGCGTAAAAGTGGAGGAAACGTATGAGCAGGGAATTCCCTAGCAGAGGTAATACTAGTCAAGCCCACCAGATGGCAGTAGAATCGTCAGAAAGCCGTGTCACAACATGAGATCTTGTAAGTACACAAGGGCAAAGTCTAAACGTAGTCAGAGGAAAGCAAATAGTCAGTAGCCGGGAAATCAGAGCCTAGAAGCGAGGAAGTGGGAAGACAAGACAGAATAAAGGTAAACCGATAAGGAACGAACAGGGAGACAGCGGGAGAGACACTGATGGAAATAGACAACAGAGGAGGTTAACAGGTCAGGTGAACACGGAGGTCAGGAGGGGGCAGGGCAGACAACAGGTCACTTAAGAGCAGAACACAGCAGAGCCAGAAGTATCACTGGCGAAGTCCAAGAGAAACAGTGCCCTAATAAAGCAGCCTGACCTCCAGAACGAGGCAGAAAGGATTAACTCCTAACGTGACTTGCATCAGAAGTGAAACTAAAAAAAAGGCTCAGCTCCAGCTGAGCCAGGAGTCAATCATGACAGCACCTTTGTAATTGTTCCAGAAAATGAAGTATTCCTCCCAGAAAATTATTGCAGCTAACAATGGATGATAGGGGTTAAACACCCATGCTGCCATGTGAAGAAGTGAAACGCTATCGAAGAAAGATATTTTATTCAACGCATTTCAGAGTAAAATTCCTTCATAAGGACAATCACTTTTATGTACCATGGTCTTCTGATTGTCTTGATGAAGGAGTATTACTTGAAACGCATTGAGTAAAATCACTATCTAGGATATGGCTTTCCTCAACATGGCAGTGAGGATGTTTAACCCCTATTGTTCATTGTTAACCGTTAAATTACAGGGTCTGCAGCAGCCATGTCCATGCTCTTCAAGTGGTTGTGTCTCACATAATCCCACGACGTGAGAAAATCCCTGTGTGTATTATCACTATCATCACACAGTTAAGATGCTATGTTATGCAGTGGCTTATCTATGGGGGGTGTCAGGCGGGGCATTCCCCTTGGAATAGCCGGCAGGGGGGCACAATCGAGCCTCCTGATGTGGCAGTCCGAGGTGTCTCCCCGGTGTCTGCATTTTGCCACCCCCAATAGTTAGGAGTCGGCTGTTCTCTGAGATGACTGTCAAGCTAACAGACGGCTCAGAGAAAGTGCATTTGCCGGCTCCCAGTGATCCATTGTACTTTTCTCTTTCAAACGGAAGTACAATTGAAGCCCTGACTGACTGACAGCATTTCTGGGTCAGGGTGACATCTGCAGCATGATCAGGGGAGTGGCAGATATTTGAGTGCACAGTATGGGGGAAGAAGGGTGGGATGTATTTGGACACATTATGGGAAGCAAAGGGCAGGAGAAATTTGTGGACACAGTATGGGGTGAGAGAGGGTGAAATTTTGAGGACAGTATGGGGAGCGAAGTAGGAATGAGTGCAGAGACAGTGAGTAGACATTATGGGATGACAAAAATGTGAGAGGGCACAGAATAGAGACTGGGTAGTGTGGGGGTCATTATGGAGAGGGGACAACATGGGGGGGAACAGTGTGAGGCCACAGCAAGGATGGGACAGTATGCTGAGGATGGGAAGTGTGATGATGGGGCACAGTTAAGAGACTGGACAATGTAGGGGGACACAGCATCAGGATATTGTAAATGAGGGGCCCAGTACGGAAAGGAGAGGGGTAGCTTATAGGGCTTGTACCATAAGCAGGGAAGTGTGTGCTTCATATTTTGTGCAGAGAAAACAATGAGGATGAATTATTTATTCAGGTGCACAGCTTTAGGCAGATATTTTTATTCAGGAGCATTATAATCACTGATATTTTTAAGGACATTGTGTCGGGATGTGCTGTAGAAAACCATAGAAGATGTACATATGTAGCAAGGAACTGTGGATATGAAAAGTCATCATGTCATCTGAACAAGATGAAGAAGAGAAAGAGCACTACTCTAATCAGAGACTATGTCATCTATAGGGTACCTGAATGTAAATAATTATTTGTGATACTTAGTAATTCTCATCAGTACTGTGGTTCCTGTATGGTCTCCAGTCTGATGATGACAGATAGCAACACCTCCCAGTATCTCCTTACCATTGATAAGGACATACTGGAAGTTGTAGGCTCAGGAGATATAAATGTATATAGGTTAAACCTGACATTACATTTGATGTAACATATACTGATGGTGGTTCTTGTGATGTATTCCTCTACTGATGAGGGTTTTGATGATGTGTTTCTGTACTGTTGGGGGTTGTTGTGATGTATTCCTGTACTGATGAGGGTTTTCATGCTGTGTTTCTGTATTGATGGTGGTTCTTGTAATGTATTTCTGTACTGCTGGTTGTTCTGATGATGAATTTTTATACCGCTGGTGGTTCTGGTGATATATTTCTGTACTGCTGATGGTTCTGGTGATATATTTCTTTACTGATGAGTGTTGTGATGCTGTGTTTCTGTACTCATGGGGGTTCTAGTGATATATTTTGTGCTGGTATTGCTCTTGTTCCTGTACACATGTAACAACTCATAACTTGGAAGATTACATGATACAAGGCTATGTTAATAAAGCATTGAACCATCTGGTAATAAAGAATTGAACCATAAGTTAAGGGTTACTATGTTTTTATTTATGTTAGGAGCATTAAAGGAGTTATCCAAGTTTGTGATGAGTCTGCAGTCATTCTATGTGACTGCAGACTTCTGAATTCTCACAGTGCGCACACTACCCATTGTTACGATACTCTGGTGCTGGGAGTGAGAGTGGAGGTCACGAAACAGCAAGTATACAATTTGCATACATGCAGTCATGTGCCATTTAGACATGCTTGGCCTTGCTCAATGAAACTGAATTGAGCGAGGCCAGACATGTCTAGTCAGAATGTGGCCAGATGTAAGGAAAATCACATACATAACTGTCCATTCTTGCTACTGGCAAGATAGAATCCTAAAAGTGTGCCATGCACATACTGTGAGAATTCAGAAGCCTGCAGTCACCTACAATGACTGCAGATTTTCATCTCAAACTTGGACACGCCCTTTAATTATAAAATTAAGCACTATAGCATTCCCACTTATAACAGTGTATAATATAATCACTGTCAGGATTCAGCTCTGATTGCTGGTTTCAGCAGTCACCACATGGCCACTTCACTTACATGCGTTTTTCATACTTACAGGCATGTGACAACTGGCTTTTTTTCCTGCTTCTCTCAGTTTTTTCATTGAACATTGAAAAAAGTAGGAAGAGCAGCTTGCGGGCTTGTGACTGTAAGTGTGCAAATCGCATATGAATGATTGGTCACATGATGACCCAAACTGCTTGGGGGGCATCAAACTGAATTCTTGCCACAGGTGCCGGAAAGCCTAGATACACCTCTGTGTTATGTCATACACATGTTTATTTTCTATATGTGTATTAGAACAACACAAAAAAAACAACTGAGAAAAAGGCAAATTGGACATAATGTCACATAAAATTCCAAAAAAGGGATGTACAAAATTGTTAGCACCTTAAACCTAATATTTGCCTGCACACCCTATGGAATAAATAACTGTAATCAATTACTTCCAATAACCATCAACAAGCTTCTTGCACCTCTCAACTGGAATATTGGACCACTCTTATTGTGCAAACTGCTCCAGCTCTCATACTTGAAGGGTGCCTTCTCCCAACAGCAATTTTAAGATCTTTCCACCAGTGTGCAATGGGATTTAGATTCGGACTCATTGCTGCCACTTCAGAACTCTCCAGCATTGTGTTTCCATCCATTTCTGGGTGCTTCTTGAAGAATGTTTGGGGTCATTGTCCTCCTAGAAGACCTATGTCCTAGGACGCAAACCCAGCTTTCTGACACTGGGCACTTCATTGCAACTCAAAATCCTTTGATAATCTTCAGATTTAATGATACCATGCACATACAGCAGTCAAGGCACCCAGTGCCAGAGGCAACAAAACATCTCCAAAGTATAAAGTTTTGACCGAGTGTTGAATATACATGTAATTCTGCTAGGTTTTGTATCTTAAGAGCACGTTTTGATAATTAGGAGATTTTTTGGGGGGATTCTTTTAGCCTAGTGAGAATATTGAGAGTTTACAAGTACAAAATTTGTTTTTTTGAATCCCTTCTTCTGCATACGAATCATGGATAAATGTAGGCGTTTATAGAATAGTAGCCTATAGCAGAGCGCATAAATGCATAATAATGTAGACACTCCCCGTATACACCCAGCTTAGCCAGGCCCCTCTTAATGGTTCTTTGTCCAAAGTTCTCAACCTCTCCCCTTTAAACTTTTTTATTTTTTTTTTAAAGGGGCAGAGGTGTTCTCTGATATACATGACTAACACATTTGAATAAGTATGTCAAGTAATGCAAGTCAGAGATAAATAAGTGAAACTTTTAAAGAATTGGTAAATAGAAAGAGGTAACTGCCCACATAAAACTATTGGTATTTTAAAAGTCCAGCAGCATTATATCTTAAAATAGAATAGAGGTAGGTGAATACATTTCTTTGTACTGTGTTAGGTAATCTAAAAATCTTAAAAGACATAAGGTACCTTCACACTTAGCGATGCAGCAGCGATCTGACCTGGTCAGGATCGCTGCTGCATCGCTACATGGTCGCTGGTGAGCTGTCAAACAGGCAGATCTCACCAGCGACCAGTGAACAGCCCCCAGCCAGCAGCGACGTGCAAGCGACGCTGCGCTTGCACGGAGCCGCCGTCTGGAAGCTGCGGAGACTGGTAACTAAGGTAAACATCGGGTATGGTTACCCGATGTTTACATTAGTTACCAGCGCACACCGCTTAGCTGTGTGTGCAGGGAGCAGGGAGCCGCGCACACTGAGCGCTGGCTCCTTGCTCTCCTAGCTACAGTACACATCGGGTTAATTAACCCGATGTGTAATGCAGCTACATGTGCAGAGAGCCGGAGCCGGCAGCACAGGCAGCGTGAGAGCGGCTGGTAACTAAGGTAAATATCGGGTAACCACCTTGGTTACCCGATGTTTATCTTAGTTACCAGCCTCCGCAGCTGCCAGACGCCGGCTCCTGCTCCCTGCTCGCTTCATTTGTCGCTCTCTCGCTGTCACACACAGCGATCTGTGTGTCACAGCGGGAGAGCGCCTTTGAAGAAAACGAACCAGGACTGTGTGTAACGAGCAGCGATCTCGCAGCAGGGGCCAGATCGCTGCTCATTGTCACACACAGCGAGATCGCTAATGAGGTCACTGCTGCGTCACAAAAAGCGTGACTCAGCAGCGATCTCGGCAGCGAGCTCGCTGTGTGTGAAGCACCCCTTACCCTAATGATGTCAGAAGGTATTATATCCCTTTGTAAAAGAATTAAACAATGCATCCGAAGAGTAGTGCAGGAAGTTAAAAAGACTGTCTGGAGATTAACATAGAGGGAATGAGAATGAGAATGGAATGTCACCCCTCCCAGCTAGAGAAGAGTTCGATAAACCCTTTAAGTTCAGGATTTCACATTTTTAGTTTCCTAATCATACCCGAATGATTAAATTAACTTTGTAGGGAAAATTAGATTTCTTAAGAGATGCAAATTCGTTTTTGTGTTGTTTTTTATGGCTATTTATTCGAACAATATATTTTTATTTTGTGACTCTGCATACAGACTGCCAGTATTTATTAATTGGTTACATAGTAACATAGTAACATAGTTTGTAAGGCGGAAGGAAGACATTATGTCCATCTAGTTCCGCCTATTTAGTGCAGCTGTTCTGCAGTGTTGAACCAGGGGAAGGTAAAAACCCACAGCGTAGGAGCCAATTTTCTTCATAGGGAAAAATATTGGTTCCCGACTCCTAAGCTGGGTCAACTATCTACCTGTAATATTATGTTATTCATAACCTTCTATACTGTTGCTTTCAAGAAAAGCATCCATTCCTCTCTTAAATTCATTCAGTGAGATGGCCATCACCACTTCCTCAGGAAGAGAGTTCCAGTGTCTCACTGCTCTTACCGTGAAGAACCCTCTTCTATGCTGATGTAGAAATTTTCTTTCCTCCAATCGAAGAGAATGCCCCCTTGTTCTTATCACAGTCCTTGGTACAAACGGATCATGTGAAAGATCTCTGTATTGCCCTCTGATATACGTGTACATATTTATTAGGTCTCCCCTAAGTCTTTTTCTATGTCTGATTTCCCCAGCAGTTTCTCATTTAGTAGGTAATCATAGCATCTGTTTCTCCTTCCCATGTGCAGAACCTTACACTTATCTGTGTTACACCTCAGCTGCCATTTTTCAGCCCAATTCTCTAATTTACTCAAATCCATTTGTAGTTGCAAACTGTCCTCATTTGTGTTAACTACCTTACATAGTTTTGTATAATCTGCAAATACTGATATTTTACTCTGTAAGCCATCCACCAGATCATTAATAAATATATTAAAAAGTAGGGGGCCCAATACAGACCCCTGTGGCACCCAACTAGTAACCGTGGCCCAATCTGAGTATGCACCATTAATAACCACTCTTTGTTTTATACCACTATGCCAGCTACCTACCCATCTACACACATTTTCCCCAAACCCAGGCTTTCTCATTTTACTTATAAAGCTAATTATCCTTGGTTACTGACAGGAACCGGTTTCCTTTCTGAGATACGCTGGTTTCAGTTTCCCAGTCTGTATCGGGGTAGTTGAAGTCCCCCATAATAATCACCTCATTGTGATTTGCTGCTTTGTCTATTTGTTTCAATAATATATTTTCAGTAGTTTTTGTTATATTTGGTGGCTTATAACAAACCCCTATGAGGATTTTATTAGTTCCCTACTTGTATTTCCACCCATAGAGACTCCACCTCTTCATTTCCCTCTTGCATATCTTCTCTTAGTCTGGGCTTTAAACTGGACTTTATATATAGACAGACTCCACCCCCTGGACTTTATATACAGACAGACTCCACCCCCTTTCCAGTTTTTACGATCCCTGCTAAACAATTCATATCCTTGCAGGTTAGCCGCCCAGTCATAGCTGTCATTTAACCATGTCTCAGTTATTCCTACTATGAAAGGTTTTCCCTTCTTTTATAGATACAGTATATACGAACCGTGTTGTCTATCGTAAGGTTTCAAAATTTCCCAGCAATGTATATTGTTGTAGAGATATAAGTTATTTCCAGTGTTTTTCTTGCTTTAGTTTCTAGTATGTAGCTAATTTATTGCCTGCTGTCTTATTTTCCTTTTAGAGAATAGCAGCATAAAAACTATGAACTTTGCCAGATTGGTACACAAAAACAAAAAAAGAAAAAAGGGGGGAGAAGTCATCTATTATATTTCTCCAGCAGTAGAAACTAAGCATATCTGTTAACTGAAATAGGAAAATCTTGTCTTATATGTTTATTTATTTATTATTTTCAACTATCTAAAGTATAGATGACCACTAACTGTATCATGGTCAGAGTTAAAGCTATAAGAATGATCTAATGCATATTTTTAGTTTTTTGTTTTCATAGATGGAACAAGATGTTGGTCGATTCTACACTGGATATGCTACGGTTTACACAATATGAGGTAATCAAAATTTTAAGCACTCCCTCCCCCCTCCTATTGGTACAGGAGGCAGTGACACATTAATGCCCTCTCTAGATGGGTAGAACAGGACTGGGTAAGATGGTTAAATGTGTATGTAGGTTGTAGATTTTTCCTGTTGTCAAATGAGCCAGGTATCCTGAAGATAAAGTCTAGACCTGAGCTGACAGTGATGGAGCCAGAGGAGATGCTCGCACAGGTGTAGCTGACAAATAAGTAATGAACGGGCCTAGAGTTGAGAGTCTTTCACCAATACGGACCATACCTCGGTGGTACCTGTCATGTCGTCGGTGACACCTGCCACTCCTTGTGTTCTTTAATCCCTACAGGAACAAACGGTTCAACAAGGAATGGAGTGTGAGATGCAGGGAGCCAGCTGACTGAGGAAGGTCTGTGGATAAAGGGTGGTAAGCTTTCTCTGCCATGAGATCTCTTCTCTTTGATAGCCCAGGTAACATATGGATTAAAATCTGTGAAAGACAATTATCAATGTGTGCTTTGGTGACACCAGGGTTCAGTACTCAGGTGGACAGACTCACCCAGTCTTGTAAAACACATGCCTAAAACAATGTGAGAAAAACTGTAAAGAATCCACAGAAACACACCCTGCACCTGCTCTACCCATTTCAGAGACTGCAGACTGATCATAGTTGTATATCATGAGCAGGTTTTATGCAAGTTTGTGCGTGTTGTGTAGATTTCTTTCCAGGTTTGGTCAGAGGCATTCCAGTGCAGAAAACGACATTATTGCTGAGAAGCACATGATGATGGTATGTAAAAAAAAAAGGGGTTTACAAAAAAGTGTATATTTTATAGAAAAGTGGAAACTGGCAAATCATGAACAAAATGTATGATATGTTTTCCTTTCGTAATAAACAGGTCTTTATGTAAGATATTTTTGGGTTTAGCACAGGCATGTACATTTTTTAAATGATTGACTAAATAGTGTGATAAACAGGTGTATTTTCCAATTCCAGATTTTAAATTAGAGCTAGTAGTATATGGTCTTCAGTCAAGGGACTGATTGATCCTAAAAGGACAAGTGAGGAAGAGCCATGAGTCAACACTAGATGAGCCGATAAAACTTCAATGGATTAACGCCTTGCATTGCAGAAGGGTTGATCAACCAGAGCTGCACTGAGCGTCCTGCTCATATTTATCCTTTTCAAAAGACCTGTACAGTCTCAGACCATCATTGCCAAAATAGGTACAAGAGAGGATGTAGAGAACCTTGAGACATGGGAAAGTCCAACTACAAAGGGTGAGGACTCGTCTAGGAGTCCTTGGTCTCAAACCGGTGAAGAAAACCTCTTTCACTTTCCACTCAGGCCTCAACGTTCAGTCAGGCAGGTCTTCCTCAATGATATCTCTATCTCTCTTTATAAGGGAACACAGTAGCCTTAGTATTCAGAAATGGCAGAAATAAGTCTTTAGGCAGGACTGTTGAGGATAAGAATTAAGTTACCAAAAATACTTAATTCAGCCATTTCATAGACTCAAATATATAGTTTAGTTGATGTAACCTAACACAAATAGTTATGAATGTTTTTGCTTCTTACTAACACACACATATATATATATATATATATATATATATATATATATATATATATATTGTATATTAAGTGATTTTCCTTAATACAATATACCAGCACATGTAACTTTAAAGAGGGCTGTTGCATCCTGGACAACTCCCAAAGAAGTTAAGGAACAAAGGAATTCCTAAAGTTTGGAACAACCAATCCAGCAGATACTATGCAAATTCCTATACATCCTGAGTCCAACCTGTGATACTTGATTGGACTGTATTTTGTCTACACCCTTCACTTCTCTAAAGCTATAAAAAGTTTCAAACAGTAAAGAGAATCAGAATCTCACTGGCGTCAGTGATGGAGAGAAGGTTCATAATAACCGATTTAAGTCTGTTACAGTGGAACCTTTCTTAACAAGAACAATCCGTTCTGGGACTGTGCTTGTTAACCAAGTTACCTGTTCAGCCGAGCAAGATTTCCCATAGGAAATCATTGCAATGCAGACAATTTGTTCCACAACTTGTTAAATGTCCCATCCTGGTCCCCTATTCTATCATTCCACACATGCACAAATGCACACAAACACGTACAAACACACACAAACACACAAGCACGCACGCGCACATATTATATGCTCACCTTACCTTCCGTTCCGTCGCCGGTCTCCTGGGACTTGCTGTTCTCTGGTACGGGGCCGGGCTGTGTATCGGGTTACCATAACGATGAGGGAGGAACTTCCGCGGCCAGAGCGCTGACGTCAAAGGCAGAGCCACTTGCCTCTGATTGGCCAGCGCGCTGCCTTTGAGTAGCGGTGACAGGAAGTTCCTGCTTCGTCGCTATGGATGCCGATGCACAGCCTGGAGTGGAGCGGAGCGGCGAACTACAGGACCCAGGAGACCGGCGATGAAACGGAAGGTACACATATTATATGCTCACCTTACCTTCCGTTCCACCGCTGGCCTCATGGTACTTGTAGTTCGCCACGAGGACGTCGCGATGTACCCGGGAACTACAAGAACCATGAGGCCGGCGGTGGAACGGAAGGTAAGGGGAGCATAATACTGTATGTGCGTGCGTGCGTGTGTTTTTGTGTGCGTTTTGTGCGTACATGTCTGTGTTTGTGTGGACTGCAAGTGCGGGTTAGAGCGCGGTGGATGTACGTAACCGGAAGTGTGTGCGGTGAGGATTTTGCTTTTACAAATTTACATAAAGCTTTGCTTGTTAAGCGAAATTCTCGTTAAGTGGGTTACTCGTTAAGTGAGGTTCCACTGTATTTCTTTCTCGTGTGCACACATGATATTATAATCTGAACACGGCAGTCAGACCTTAAGAGACCCATTGTAGTCTCACCTCAACAGTATCACAACACTAATGGATCTTTTCTTGTCCCAGGTTCGTAATATATACCTACAGAGGTTCTTTGATAGAATATTTCTTTCACATGAACCAGATTACTTTTGCTACAACACAAAATAGCACTTTTACGACTAGATTTTCCAACAAACAGAACAATACCAGTTGTATACAGGTGTATGTTATCCACCCTTGAACCAATTGATTGGTTCAGGGAAGGAAATGTTTCTCCCACTACCATTCCTTGTTTGCATCATGTTCCTGTAACCATCACTTCCTTATTTTGGCTATTTCCTTTATATCAGTCACAATGGTGTGTTGAGACAATCATTCTGCTGGTGCTGTGACTCTTTACAACAGCTGTTGTGTATCCAAATGTGTTTTCTCTCAAGCTTCAACAAAGTTGCTGTGGTTAGGAGAAGCTGGATTGGCCCATCTGATATTGGCTCACGGCTCTTTCTTGCTTGTCTTTTTAGAATCACACAGTCTCTTGGCTTGGCATATGCTCCTGACACTAATTTTGGATCTGAAATTGAAGAATACACCTGATTATTATACTATTTCGCCAATTATATAAGGCTTCTACATCACTGGTCAGGCTATCATGCTGTTTCTGAGGTATATGTGGGAAAAAATCCTGTGGGTTTGGCAGATACAGCTGGTACAGATAGGTGCAGCAGCGAATATATCAGGTACTTCAACACAGGCGAGTATTAGCGATACAGCACACAGCAATCTAATAACAGCAGCAACACAAGGGACCCGACAACTAGCAACACATATCTAAAGGATATACCACATTGTTCAGGCACCTCCCATAAGGAAAGGGTGCCTTAAATACATAGTGCCTATGGCTGAGAGGCACTGCCAGGTTAGAGCATGCTGCTTCTTTAATAAAAGGTGCTTGCACCCCCTATATGTGCGCCCAGGAGGCCTGTGTGGCGCATAGGTCCTGGAAACCAACAGCAGGGACAGGGGTTTGAGCAACCAATGCTGAGCGGCTAGAAAGGTGACTGAGCTGGCATCCCCCCAGAGGAGGGAGCCAGGACAGTGCGGGGATGCCAGTGGCAGCATTACAGTCAGCTCAGGTGTGAGCTTTATCTTCACTATGCCAGGCTTATTTGATAACAGGAAAGCCTCCATCTGGGCCCGTACGCACTCTGCAGTCTTTATACAGTTCTTATGTGACGTTATGAAAGATCTGCTGGCTATACATGTGTCGCCCAGGGAATGGGGTACTCGGTCCCAGGCAATGTATAACTCGGGAATGTCACTTTGGTGGCCATTGCTCGGACCCGTGCCCTGGGTGCTTTTTAATGGGGAATATTTACAGGGTAGATTAAAGTCATTTGTGTGACGCCACCTGTGGGTTGCGGTTAATATGGGGGAACCACCGCTGCTGAGTTGGTTATCTCCAGGGCTGGTGGTAATGGCAGCTGTGGTGGTAGGTCCTTCACAGGTAGGGCTGAGCCTGGGAGATGTATGAAGGAGTCTTTCACCGTTAATAAGGGAGGCCACACCATTGGTTTAAGTTAACAGTCTACTCACTCTTGACCCTCAGACGGCTGGTTCAGGTCACTGTATTTCCAGTGACAGTTGATGACTCGGTTGCTCTTTCCCCGGCACCCTCACTGTGGTTGGGTCCCCGTAGTATGGAGCGGTTTGAAGCCCAACTGTCCCTTTTTGTGACAGTCTCCTTGTCCGTAGGCGGGCAGCGTGGACCCTGTAGGGCTGGTCTGTGTCCAGAACCTCCAGAACCCTGATCCTTGCTTTTATGCTGGTGACCCCGGATCTGTGGGTCAGTGAGGTCCGTGAAGGTCCCCTCACTGTGCACGTATTTTCCAGGCCATATGAAACTGTCGCCTGACCTAGGGCCTTGTGCCCCATCAGTGCTCTGGTCCCAGCGGTACTCGGGTGTACCTGCCCTGGTGACCACTCTCCTGTGCCCCCGGGTCACTGTCACATGACCCAGTTCTAGGCACATCTTTTCACTTTCACTTACTAATACTGACTTCTTTAGACTGACTGCTGTCCTCTCCCACCAAGTTGTCTAGTCCCCTGGTCTGGCTCCACCCTCTAGGTGACCATCCCCTTGTGTGCGACTGACCAATTACCCCTCGTGTGGAGAGGTAACTAGGATTTTGGTGTCTCTAGGTGTTGCTGGCACTGGTGTTCCAGGTCCCTGGGGGTAGGCCCTGCATCCCTGTGAGGATGCAGTTCCTAATAGTGCCCTAAGTGGCGCTACATTCACACATTTGCCACTCTACATGTCTAAGGCTATGTGCGCACTTTGAGTCGTCTTAGTTGCAGTTCTAAATGCATCCTTTGGCAGAAATTGCTTTTGCCAAAGTTGCTTTTGACCACTAAATCACGGTAAATACGCATGCGTTTTCACAGCGTATTAGCCGCGTTTTTAGCGCTTTTTACCTGCTTTTCCATTGCATTTAGACAGATGTGTTTTGAACATTAAGACACTGTTAAATAAAGTTTAAACAGTCAAACACAATGAAAAAAGGGAAAAAAAGGAACACATAATTATTGAAATCATAACGAAAATAGTTATATTTCATATAATTATAGCGGTTTTATACTATTTAAGGCTAAAATAGCAAAAAAATTAAAAAATATATTTTTCATTAATTTAATTGTCGGACTATGTGTGTGTCTAAAGGGACATATCATTTCATTATTTTAATGTCAGAAAAGCATGCGTTTATGTAGTCCAAAACACATTGTTTCTGCAGCTAAAAAGCATGTAAAGAGCTGGAATTTTGATGTTTCTTGCTTTTACAACTTCTCATTGACTTCAATGTTACCAAAACGCAGCCCAAATGGCAAAAACAATTGACATGCTGCTTCTTTGAACACAGAGTTTTTGCTCAAAATTATGCAAATTAAACGCTCCGTTTAGAACTGCAAAGTTCGGACAAGAAATCCACATTTTCCATAGACTTTGCAGGAAAATCAAAATGCATGCCTTTTGGCATGAAAACGCTGCAGTTCAAAACGGACCTAAGGCTACATGCGCACGCTGCTTTTTTTGCGGCTTTTTTGCTGCTTTTTTGGCTGCAGTTTTGTCAGCAGAACTTTCTGACATCTGACTTCCCAGCAAAGTCTATGAGAAGTCAGATTTGTCATGCGCACATTGCAGTTTATTTGTCAGCGTTTTTTTGTCAAAAGTTTGTGACAAAAAAAATGCACCATGTTCATTCTTCCTGCATTTTTGTCAACATTTGTCACCCATTGAAATCAATGAGGGCATCAAAAACGCAGGAAAAATGCATGCTAATCAAAAGTGGTGCATTTTACCTGCCTTTTACCTGCGTTTTTGGTAACAAAAACGCAGGTGATTTGTCAGGAAGTGAGGTCAGGCAAGTGGTCCCGTCCCGTCCTCCACGTGTTCCCCGAAGTACCACTGTCCCCAGGGGAGATGATGTGGAGGACGGGGACTATCAGCAGCGGTGGCAGCGAGAGGGAAAAATCAATGTTTTCAGCTGCCAATGTCCATCCCCCTCTCGCTGCCGCCGCCGCTGCTCATAGTCCCGTCCTCCACATCATCTCCCCTGTGCGTGCATGCTGGGGACAGCGGTACTTCGGGGAACACGTGTAGGACGGGACTATCAGCGGCGGCAGCAGCGAGAGGGAAAAATCAATGTTTTTAGCTGCCAATGTCCGTCCACCTCTCGCTGCCGCCGCTGATAGTCCCGTCCTCCACGTGTTCCCCGAAGTACCGCTGTCCCCAGCGTGCACGCACAGGGGAGATGATGGACCCCTCTCGCTGCCACCGCCGCCGCTGATAGTCCCGTCCTCCACGCTCCTGTCAGCTCCACGCAGTAGCGCGATCAGCTGAGCTGTCACTGAGGTTACTCGCGGCCACCGCTGGATTCAGCGGTGGCCGCGGGTAACCTCAGTGACAGCTCAGCTGATCGCGCGGCTGTCTTCAGTTGCTGCGTGGAGATGACCGGAGCGGCGGTGTCTTCTGCAGCTCTGGTCACCTCCATGCAGCAGAGCTGCAAGCGACGCTGGACCATCCTGGATTACGCCGGACATGGAGGGCTTTGTCGGGGTTAATAAATTGGTAATGAGGGAATTTGTTAGTGTTTTTTATTTCTAATAAAGGATTTTTCGGGTGTGTGTGTTTATTTACTGTAATTTACAGATTAATCATGGAAGGAATCTCGGGGAGACGCCTGACATGATTAATCTAGGACTTATTGGCAGCTATGGGCTGCCAATAACTCCTTATTACCCCGATTTGCCAACGCACCAGGGCAAATCGGGAAGAGGCGGGTACTGTCCCAGAACAGCCGCATCTAATGGATGCGGCCATTCTGGGCGGCTGCTGACTGATATTGTTAGGCTGGGGGGCTCCCCATAACATGGAGCTCCCCATCCTGAGAATACCAGCCTTCAGCCGTATGGCTTTATCTGGATGGCATTAAAATTGGGGGGCACCGCATGCCAGTTTTTTTTAATTATTTATTTATTTCTATTTTTTTTCTTCAATTCAACAAGCTTTATGGGCTTGTTTGAACTGAAAAATACATGAAACAATTGTTGACAAAACTGCAGCCAAAAACGCACCAAAAAAGCACCTACATTTTTTGTGACATTTCCAGGCTCTCTCTGACAAGGTGCAGTTTTGGCTGCAGTTTTTGCTGCAGTTTTGGCTGCAGTTTGTGAACACGAAAAAGAAGCAGCGTGCGCATGTAGCCTAAAAAGAACCTGAAACCCAGGTGAAAACGGAAAGTGCGCACATAGCCTAAGAGAGGTCATTCATCTCTGCCTCCTGTGTCAATAGGAGAGAGTGGTTCAGTTTTTATTACCTCATGTTGTGTAACCTCAGCATATCCAGTGTAGAATCAACTAGCATCTTGGTATCTGGATCCATCTACAAAAAAAACTCAAAATCTGCATTATAGCAACAAGTATAGAAGGAATGAAAGATTTATTATGATGTGACAAGATGGAAAGCTTGAACAAGGGACTCCTACTTAATACAAAAAAAACAAAAGACATTGACTACTGCCAGGTATGACCGGGACACATATGAGATGGATGGTGACAAACTGGAAGTTGTAAAGGACTTCAACCTTTCTAGATCAATGAACACTCAAGATGCAGACATGACACTGGAAGTCAATAGGAGAATATTTATGATCAAATCAACAATGAAGTCATTAGATAAAATCTTCCAATAAAGGAACATTTTACTGGCAACGAAGACAAGGCTCGTAAATAGCCTGGTCTTTTCTGTAGTACTATATGGATGTGAAACCTGAACAATGAAGAAACAAAACAAAAGAAGAATCAACCCCTTCAAATTGTGATGCTGGAGAAGGAGGTTATCAATACCATGGATGGCAAGAAGAACAAACAAATCAATTTTGGAATAAATCAAGCCAGACAGCTTGTCACTTGAAGCAAGGATCACCAAGCTACGACTTGCCTTCTATGGGCACACCTTACAAAGAGAGCAATCTAGAGAAGGACAAAATGGTCGGAAGAATAGAAGGAACATGGATAA
This sequence comes from Anomaloglossus baeobatrachus, assembly GCF_048569485.1. Classification (NCBI taxonomy): domain Eukaryota; kingdom Metazoa; phylum Chordata; class Amphibia; order Anura; family Aromobatidae; genus Anomaloglossus; species Anomaloglossus baeobatrachus. The sequence goes on from NC_134353.1 coordinate 657,917,797, forward strand.
CGGCGGAGGAGACCCTGGTGGACCTATCTAGGCTTTCACAAGATCTATCTTGAGGCAAAGCGTTCATCCATCAAGTTGCCATAGCTCGAGCTGAAGGCCATTAAATAACAATAATAATAAATGTGTGGGTTCATACTGTATATAGGGAGGTGTCAGGATACGAATTCTGCTCAATAATAAGTGATACAATAAATATTATTATAAAATAATTTAAATTCATTAATATTTTAATATTAGTATTGAGCAGAATTAATGTCAGCATTTTAGTTTAGCCCTTCTCTCATGCGGCTTCTGTCTTTTTCATTTTATGTCTGCAGATATGCACTGCTGCATTAGTCACATAACCTATCACAAGATCTATCAAGGGGATCATGTTACATGTCTGGGGTGCCTTCACCTTCTAAACTGCAAGGGCCCCTGGCAGTAGTATATAAAAGTATATAAGAGTACAGCCTCAGGGAAGAATAATCAGAGACATTAAAGTGAAGATATAATAAAAAGAATGACTTCTTGTTTTACATCAGGTTTTTATGTTACATGTATTTATTTTACTTTTTTTTTTTTTTTTTTTAATTGGCAATGTTTTTTCCATATCATTATCTTTATTATTAAAACAAAATTAATAATTTTGCTATTTTCACACTGGCCACATGGACTTTTGTAAACTCATGCTTTATGTCCTTTCACTAACAATTTTCATTATAATGGTTACAATGACAGTTCCTTTATACACAGTTGATATCACAGGATCCGGCAATCACAATAGGAGATATCACAGCTCATAATGACATTTGCACATGCGTATTCGATGCTTCAATGCGAAGGATAGGGTCTGAGTCAGTTCATTGCGGCCATGTACATGTGGACTTCCTGCAAGAACAGGAAGTTAGAGTCTAAAGAAGCCCAAAGGCCAGTGTGAAAATTGCAAGATTTCTCCTTTTATTATTAATACAGTTTATGATATGAAAAAACGCTTTTCCATCAAGTTTTAATTAATACTTTTAACACAAAAATCTGATTTAAACAATGTCATTTTCTGACTATAGCTTCTCTTTAATTACAGTAAATGAGAACTTACTCTTGACCTCATTTTTTGTCTGTCTGCAGAATGTATTTTATTTCTAAGACAATCTCTTAGAAATTCAGCAGAAAAATAGAACAGTGTAATCTGATGATCTCTTTGATTTACAACTGAAGAGGCAGGGCTTAAAGTGTACCTCCACTTTTATGGAGAAATGATTAGAGTGGCAGGAGTGCACAATAATTATTTTTCGCCACACATCATATAACCTATTCTGCTTCTAAATCCACTGGGTTGTGTTTTGTTTTTTTTTAAATCCGCAAGAAATTGAATGGTTTATTTAGATTGTTAGATATGGACAAGAAAAAGTTAATTACTAAGGAAATACTCAGGCAAAAGGAAACAAAAAGAGATGAGAGGGTGTTAGCGGTTGACAGTCTTTAGTAATCAGCACTAGACAGGTGCTACCAATGCAAATAAACAGTCGCACTCCCATTGTGATGCTTCTTGACATGGAATTGCCTGGTTGATCCTGCCAGTAGCATATGCTTGTCTTAAAGATTAAACCATGCATGTGTGAGTACACACAGCCGGTATAGTAATTTTGGTAACCATTTAATTCTCTTCAGTAGCCTCTGCAGCAGGTCAACTGAAAGTTTTCCAGTCATTTCTGGATTATGGGGCATCTGCGAACAACACAACTATTCCTAATACTACTCTTTCAAGAGAAGCCTACTTTGACTGACATTTTGAGATTGTGATTAAATCGGCTAAATGTATATGAGAGTACTATTTGATGCTTATATACGTAAACCAATTGTCACAGCCGTATCTCTGTTACAAACGACTTGTGATAGAATTTGGGCTAAAGTCTCTCTTTGCCATCTGAAACCCCTCACGTATTCCCTTTCCTTTGGTGCTGAAAGGGTTAATGTCAGTTTTGCTTTACAGCAGCTTTTGACTCCTGGCCTCAGGTGCTTCTGGTTGGTGACCACTCCCTTCCCCTATATATGGACACATCCCCCAGTGGAGGGCACCAGCTATCCTGAATCCATTCTGTAGCTAGGCCTTGAGATGGAAGGAGCTTCTAGAGCCCTTGTTGCAGGGAAGTGGTGCAGGCTGCAGTCCTGGTGACTGACTGCAGCTATGAAGCTGGGATTTATCCTTTTTTTTGTTTTCCCCTGTCTGTCATACCTTCTTTTTCATGTTGTATTAGTGTAGTGGTGGTACTAGTGATTACTACAGGGTCTTTCAGGGTTTCAGGTATCCTGCTCGGTGACAGATGTGGAATCTGTATAGGGACTGGCTAGGAGTGCAGCTGTAAGCAAGTACAGGAGGTGTCCCATCTTGCCTCTCACTAGCACCAGGGCCCACCATTTTTAAAGTGTCCCCAGTGTAACCATTGTTTGTTGTGGTGAACCCCCTGTTTGTTGTGTGTCTTACCACATGCCAGACCTTCCACAAGTCTGTGTGTGACATCAGTCAAGTAGTGATGTCACTTGCTGAAAAAATGAAATAGTTGCTTTGTAAAAAAAAAAAAAAAGAAATCCCTGAGTTCTCCTTATTCTGCTGCTCTTTTCTGTTTTGCACAGTGACATTCCATTACAGAGATATTAACTTTTGTTGCTTTTGGAGCACACCAAGTGAAATCTCCGCTTGTACTGCAAATGCATTTCATCAGTCTTCTCTGCACTTTCAATCCTCGCTTCCAGACACTGCCAATCATGGCTCAAATGCTAACCTAGCAGTCTCTTACGCTACTGGGCAATGTCTAGGAAGGAGAGCTGAAAGTGCATGCCTCTAGAGAAAACTCTGAAGAATTGCCCAATTGAACTGCAGGCAGAGATATTTAGCACACTGCACTCCAAAAGCAACAAATCCCTGTGGGAGTGCTAACATGCCATTGAATACACAGCATCAGAGGCATGATCGCTCTCACCGCTCTCTGTAGCCACTTCCCCCGACGCTGGATTTCGGTTCAGTGCACATGATCAGAAGTCTCAGACTTCCAGCCATGCGTACTATGAAACCAGGTGTACGCATCCCAACTTCAGACTGGTGTAGTGCACATGACCGGAAGTCCGGGGACATTCTGATGTTGCGCACTGAGCCAAAACCAGCGGTGGCAGCAGAGGTGAGACCAATTATGCCTCTGATGCTGCACATTCATTAGCATGTTAACACGCCCACAGGTTTGTGCTTACATGCTAAGGGTACCGACTAGCCAAGGGAACTAACACCCTTGCGACTTGTCCCTGGCCTCAATACCAAATGAGGCCTGCAACACACATCCGTGCCTCCGGTACGTGTTTGGTACGTTTTTGCATGTACCGGAGACACGGAGACACGTTGACCAATGTTGCCCTATGGTAGATGGCACACACATGTAAAATCACACGTAACGTGTGTCCGTGTGGTTAGTACGTGTGTGCGTTTTCCCACACGGCCGACATGTCTGTTTTTGGCGGTCAGCACGCAGGCACGGACCCGCTAAAGTCAATGGGTCCGTGCCTGCACGGATGGCACACGTAGCATGTCCGTGTTCAGCACGTACTGTCCGTGTGCGTTTTTTTTTTTTTGTTAAATGTCAGTCTACTTACCTTTTTTTCTGCTGTTCTCAGTCATCATCCCTCTTTCGCTCTGTCTGTTTCTTCCCCTCTCTCATACTCACCGATCCCCGATCATCAGCGGGGCAAAGAACAGCTGTTTCAAAGATATGCGGCTTCAATTAATTTGAAAAAGCCGGCCGCTCATTAATCAATTTCGTATTCCCTGCTTCCCCCACCCACAGGCGCCTATGATTGGCTGCAGTTAGACATGCCCACACGCTGAGTGACAGCTGTCTTACTGCAACCAATCATAGCAGCCGGTGGTCGGGTATATACTGTGCAGTAAAATAAATAATTAATTAATTAAAAAAAAAATGACGTGCGGTCCCCCCCAATTTTGATACCAGCTAGGGTAAAGCCATACAGCTGAAGGCTGGTATTCTCAGGATGGGGAGCTCCATGTTATGGGGAGCCCCCCAGCCTAACAATATCAGCCAGCAGCTGCCCAGAATTGCCACATCCATTAGATGCGATAGTTCTGGAACTCTACCCGGCTCTTCCCGATTTGCCCTGGTGCGTTGGCAATCGGGGTAATAAGGAGTTAATGGCAGCAACCCATACCTGCCACTAAGTCCTAGATTAATCATTGCAGGCGTCTGTGAGACACCCCCAATGATTAACCTGTAATTTAAAGTTAATAAAAACACACAACGAAAAATCCTTTATTTGCAATAAAAAACACTAACAAATACCCTCGTTCACCACTTTATTAAGCCCCAAAAACCCATCCATGTCCAGCATAATCCACGGAGGACCCGCGTCGCTTCCAGCTCTGCTACATGAAGGTGACAGGAGCTGCAGAAGAACACCGCCGCTCCCGACAGCTCCACGCAGCAACTGAGGTGAGTAGCGCGATCAGCTGTACTGTCACTGAGGGTACTCGCGGCCACCGCTGGATCCTCCACCTGTGACAGCAGGTTGCCCGAGTGACAGCGATGAAGTCACAGGTGAGTTGCGGTCTCGAGGGGAGGACTCCAGCTGGCCGCGGGTAGCCTGAGTGATGGCAGCGCAAATCACACTGCTCACTTCAGTCACTCAGGGGATTAGCGGTAACCGGTGATTCTATCACGGGTGACCGCTATTCATTACGCAACACCCAGACAAAGCCGCGGTATGACAATGAAGTCGGGGGAAGTTCACCAGAGTTCATTCTCATCGCGCAACTCTGTCTGCTGTCAGCCGACATGTATCAACGACATTGTGCATCACACACGGACATTCCACACGGACATTACACGTACGCATACACAGGCATTCCACACGCACACATGGCAAGCATACGCCATCACACGGATGTCATACGTAGCGGAGAAAGGCCCATAAAAAACGGAACACGGACCCGAAAAAATGGAACGTGAGACACGTACGTTTTTTATGTGGAAGTGTGTTTTAGGCCTGATAAAAGATCTTTAGAAATACTTTTTCAAAAGATAGGCAGGGATTAGCAATATGCACCCAGAACTGCTCGTGGTTTTGGATGCATATTGCACCTGACAGGTTCCCTTTACTCATAAGTCCATGATGTCATCTGTATGTCAACCAGATTTCTTTATTAAGATCCAGTACCCCTAAAAATCTCTAATGACCCTCATCTATCCACAAGTCATTCCCTTGTCCTTTGGATAGATGATAGCATTTAATGTAATAAGTTAACCAAGTTTATTTCATAGATTTTATTTTTCCCCAAATTTGTAGTGCACTATACACAGAATACATACAGTAATAATGTACAGAGCCAGGTAAAAGTTGGTTTAGGACTAGATACTAGATGATATTTACCCTCTACTGCATCCTTATGTAGGGAAAGTGTTCACGTATGTGCATAATCCTCTCCACTGAGGTCTATGGGAGTTATCGAGACTATGAAATCAGTGATCACCTTAGACCTGTGATGGCCAACCTTTTGAGCTTGGTGTATGAAAATTCGAAAAAAAAAAAAACAGCATAACTCGGGTGGTGTGTCACTTCTCAAAAAATCCATAATTTTGAGAAATGTGTAGCTCTAATAACAAAAAGGTTATGTGATAATGACTGCTGGGATGAGGGGGAAAGGAGATAATGACTGCTGGGGGGAGAGGAGATAATGATTATCACCTCTCCCCTTCCCCCCAGCAGGCATTATCTCCGCTTGTCATAGGTTAGCCATCACTGCCTAAAGGCCGCTTTACATGCTACGACATCGATAAAGTGATGTCGTTGGGGTCACGGAATTGGTGACGCACATCCGGCCGCGTTAGCGATGTCGTTGCGTGTGACACCTATGAGCAATTTTGAATCGTTGCAAAAACGTTCAAAATCGCTAATCGGTGAAATGACCCCCTATTCCCAATTATCGTTGCTGGTGCAGGTACAATGTTGTTCGTCGTTCCTGCGGCAGCACACATCGCTATGTGTGACACCGCAGGAACTAGGAACCTCCCCTTATCTGCGGCCGCCCGCAATGAGGAAGGAAGGAGGTGGGCGGGATGTTACGTCCCGCTCATCTCCGCCTCTCCGCTTCTATTGGACGGCCGCTTAGTGACGTCGCTGTGACGCTGAACCGCCCCCTTAGAAAGGAGGCGGTCCGCCGGTCACAGCGACGTCGCTAGGCAGGTAAGTAGTGTGACGGGTCCTCACGATTTTGTGCGCCACCGGAAGCGATTTGCCCATGACGCACAAACGATGGGGGCGGGTACACACGCTAGCGAGATTGCAGCGTGTAAAGCGGCCTTTAGACTTCAAAAGCATATGAAACATCTTTTTCCCTTATACCCTGGCTTAGATCACTAAACAGCTATCAGTGAGTATGAAGTGGAGGCCCCAAAAACCGCAGGATTGTGGAGGCCCCCTGTGCCCTCCTTACTGTCCAGTCCTGTTGCTATATAGTACTGCCATACAGTATGGGATGTTGTTGCAGTACTGGAGGGAGGAATATTTCCTCACAGTTCAGTCTTATACAGTATCATGAAAACAACATGATATTAGTGACCCAATTCTATATATATGTAATTTGGATTCAAACCTAAGTATATATGGAAAACGTTCATATTCTTATACAATGTCAGTATACTATTCTTTATATATTTATTAGTGAAAAGCAATCAAAATAAAAATGGCTTAACTGTTACAGAAATATACCTCTTTTGCTCATCTGGCATATGCAGCTACACAGAAAATGGTACAACAATAATAAGAAAGCAAACGTGAATAAAAAATCATTCAACATATAAAAATACAACAAAAATACTTTAAATGTAGAAAAATTGGCTTCAAGCACATTGATGGAGTGATATTAATGGAACACAGGCAAAAAGCAAGTGTCAAGAACAGCAGGTAGATATGATGGGAGAGATGGCAGTAGCTTGTAGAAATAATGAAGATAGGCAGCAATTGGCATAAAGAAGCAGAGAAATTAGATGTAAGAGATATACATGGAGAAGTGGCGAAAAGAAGAAAGCTTGACTTGGAATGAATGCTGCAGGGGGGAAGGTTGTATACATGATATGTAATACATCTGTCTACAACTCTGCTGACATATCTTCCTTCCATATGGACACATATTTACCTCCTATGTAAGAGCATGCCAAACCTGAATAACACTGAGCATGTGCTATCTCTGGAACAGACCTTACATTCCTGAACTATTTTTACCACCCGCTATGGAGAGAGTTAATTCTTCTGTAGAATTTCATGTGCCGTTTGTAGTTATGTGGCTTTAGTATTATTGGTCATAAGGCTCTTAAAAGCTGAATATCACTATCAATTTTGATTTCTACCTTATTTTCATTTAATGCAAATAGAAGGGTTTCTTTATTTGTCAATTGACTGCCTTCACCTACTATCGCTAGCGCTCCCAACAGTTTGTGACCTGCTGGATCACTCCAGTGTTTCATGGAGCGCGCTAGATGTCACTCTTCAATTCAAGTCTATGAGAGCCTGGTTCTGGCTTTCATAGACTTGCATTGAAATCATGTGACATAACTTCTGCCTTTCAGCATCTCAAAAGTTGCAGGGTGAATATAAGACCTTCTATTAGAAGCACCACTCCAGCAGTAAAAAACAAAACAAAACTGCTGGAGTATTGCTTTAAAAAGAAAAATAGTGATAATTTCAAGGGTTTTCTTTTTTTCAAACAACTATTGCATGCAAGTATGAATATTAGCTAATGATAAGTGCTGCAAAAAATATATGTGGAAAAATATAAAAAAGTTTTACTGCCATTGGGACTTGGGGGAGGGGTTATTGTATAAAATAATGATAGCCATATTACTCATCTAATAAATTACCACCATTGTATTGCCTGGTCTGTCCTGCACCAAAGATATCCCCAAATAGCCATGTGATCGCTGCACTTAATCACTGTCCTCAGTGGCATAATGTGTGGTTGGACTACATTGCTGTAGAGTCAGTCTTTATTAGCTATTGCACAAATGTTGAAGTGAAATTGTCCCCAATTATTCAATTAATGGCTGCACACCGCTAAAGTCTGTGATTTGCTGCAGTGGTCATTTGGGTAGTTAGTGATATATTACTGTGAAGCAAAACCAGCGGGTAACACTGAAATGGCTGAAAAATTGTTGCGTAATGTATTGCATATTTCATTATTTGTTACAATTTCTCCCACTGACCAAATTTTTTAGAAAGTTGGAAAACCCATTTAATGTGTTACATAAACAGTTTTAATCCAACTTATTCACACATCAGCAACCATAAACATTGTATACATCAGTATTATGTTAGCACTATATAGAGGTATTATATACGATGAGTAGGCAGTATTACAAGAACAACTGTATTATTTAGGCATAGAAAACTGTGGACACTGAATGCCACTTATATCTGGACACTGAAATGCAATATCGTCTTAGCTATGTATGGCTGAATTGTAAAAACACATTTCCAAGAAGATTAGACCTAGCCTGAAATAAAGCCCTAGCGGGGGATTTAGACCTTTTTGGAGCATGCTTTTAATATTTTCTACTACAAAAAGAAGCCTTGGTTGCATACCATACAATAATAGTATCCTGAAATAGGGGGCGTGGCCTGCACGCTGATGGCGACGGCTGCTTGAAGGAGAGCTCTGTGCTGACAGCAGGATAAACCGGCTCTTATCAGCTCACAGATAACAGGATTACCAGCTACAGGAGGTGTGAGTAACCCCAGCCCCCAGCTATGCCTAAGGGGAGACCTAAAAAGACTGGCACTCCAGCCAAACTGACAGACTTCTACCCCCTGGATAGGGATCTCTGCTCACCAAGCAAGATGGCTTCACACTCAGCTTCTTCCCACTCCTCACAGGGAGAAACAGGCTGTTTAAGAGGCTGCACAGCCATTCCACTGACAGAGGAAACAATGCAAGCTCTGCTGAAAACGCTGAGGGCTTCCTTGCAGGCTGATCTCAGAGAAATAGTAAGAGAGCTGAAGGAAGAGATCAGGTCTCTAGGGGTTCGCACAGAGCATGTAGAAACTAAGATGGCTGAATTTGCAACATCACATAACAATCTGATAGATGCTAACACAGCTTTGGAAAAGGAGGTGGAGGCACTAAAACTTAAAATCAGTGATATAGAGGACAGATCCCGAAGAAATAACCTAAAAATCAGAGGGATTCCCTCATCAGTAGCAGATAAAGACCTCCAGGAATACTTCCACAAGTTTCTGCAGCTTATACTCCCTGGATGGGACACCAGAGACCTGATAGTGGACAGGATTCATAGAGTCCCTAAAGCCAAAGGCATAGATCCAGCTCTGCCTAAAGATGTCCTGGCTAGACTTCATTTCTATAAAACAAAAGAAGCTGTGCTGCACACACTGAGGGGAAATCCAGCCCTGCCAGACACTTTCATGGGACTAAAAATCTTCCCAGATCTTTCTGCTGCAACTCTTAATAAAAGAAGAGAATTTGCCCACCTTTCTAAACTCCTTAGAGATCAAGACATCAAGTACAAGTGGGGGTTTCCGGTGAAGATGATAATTTTCAAAGATGGAGGCACTCACATATGTCATACTCCTTCTCAGCTGGGCAACTTGCTGGATGACTGGGGAATAGCCCACCCACCAAACCCTGGTGGGCAGGAGAATCATAGAGGCCCTCCAGACAGGATTAACCCTGAATGGTCAGTAGCTTAGCTGGGACTCCTTCCTGCTTATGGCACCTGCTGTCCCTGCTCCTGTGACACGGGATGTCACGTAGCCCCCCCTGATGTTCTCGCCTATGGCGAGCGGTTATACACCGGGCACCCTACTCGGGGCAAACCGGTGTTGTTGGAATTTTTTTGTTTTTGTTCCTCTTCTCACAAATGTTCCTTAATTTTTTCTGGAAATTTCTCTCAATTCCTTGCTGGTCTAGCCCCTCTCATCCCTGATGGCGTTCCTGGGAATTCAACCCCCCCTGCGGCTCCAATATGAGAATTAAGATATTGTCTATTAATGTGAACGGACTCAACTCCCCAGCAAAAAGGTCAATGATGTGGAGAGAGGTCAAGGCATCTAACTGTGATATAGCGTGCATTCAGGAGACCCTCCTTCTTTCCACAGATAATAAACGGCTACTTCATCCAAGCTTCCAACACACCTTTTTTGCTAATGACTCAAAAAAAAGAGGAGGAGTGGCCATTTTAATAAAGAACTCAGTGGCCTTTAAATTGATAAATGTCAGTTATGGAGCGGATGGAAGATATATTATTTTGTCTTGTTATATCAACAGCGTCCCTTATACCTTGGCAACGGTCTACTCCCCAAATTCATCACAATTGAACTTTGCTAGGAAATTTTTCCAAGCATTCAAAGATACTGCCACAGGGGCGGAAATCATCTGTGGAGACTTTAATATACCTGTAATACGCTCCATGGATTGCTCCAACACCAGCATCCCACATGCTAAGGAACTTAAGCATCTCATCAATGAATTCCATTTTCATGACATCTGGAGATATTTGCACGCATCAGAAAGAGACTATACGTTCTTCTCTTCCAGGCACCGCTCATACAGTAGAATTGATTTTTTTTTGGTCGACAGCAAATCTATAAGTAATTGTGTGGCAGCTGATATTGGTTTAATTACTTGGACAGATCATGCGCCGATCTCTTTGTCTGTTCAGGGTAGCTTTAATGTTCAAAATTCCCCTAGGTGGAGACTGAATACCAGCTTGCTTGGTAGGCAGAAGGTACATGATGAAGTAGAGTCAGTGTTAACAGAATATTTTAAACTTAATAATAATGGGGAAATTTCTGACGAGACCCTGTGGGCTGCTCATAAAGCCGTAGTCAGAGGGCAGCTCATAAAAATAGCCTCCATCCAAAAACGGAAAAAAGACGCAGATATTAAATATATATTAACCCGTATTCATCACCTTGAATCCCTGAATAAAGCCAAAGCATCCCCTAACTTGACTAAAGAAATTGTAACCCATAGATTCCAACTAAGATCCCTACTCCTGCAAAAATCCGAACATAATCTTAAAAAAAATAGATCGACATTTTATGCTATGGGGGATAGAGCGGGGTCCTTATTGGCAAGAAGGACGAAAAAACGTGAGATCCAATCTAAAATAGAATTCCTGAGGGACCCGAACGGAACAATCACTAGACATCCCATTGAAATAGCAGAAGCATTTGCGAAATACTATGAGGCCCTGTATAATCTAAAATATGATTCCAATACGTCACAGCCGACTCAAGTGGATATACAGGGTTTCCTAGACACCCTGGATCTTCCCCGGGTCTCAGATGAGCAATTAGAGGAACTTAATCTTCCCTTTACTACACATGAAATCCTAGGTGCCATCAAAATGACTAAGTCTAACTCTGCCCCGGGCCCCGATGGGCTGCCATACGAATATTACAAACAATTTACATCCACTCTGTCCCCCTTTATGTCAAAAACCTTCAATTTTTGGCAAAATAAAGGGTCAATTTCTCCAGACAACTTAGAAGCGATAATTATCACGCTACCCAAGTCAGGGAAACCTGCAGACACCCCGGGTAATTTTAGGCCCATTTCACTCCTAAATTGTGATGTTAAAATTTATGCCAAACTAGTGGCAGATAGACTTCACAAAGTGATCCCGACCTTAGTGGCTCCAGATCAAGTTGGGTTTGTGACAGGGAGGCAATCTAAGGATGGCACCAGACGGATGCTTGACTTGATTGGACTGGTGGAGATATCGGGTGAACCCAGTGCATTCCTGTCTCTTGATGCTGAAAAAGCCTTTGACAGGGTGCACTGGGGATACCTGGAGAGAGTTCTAACAAAATTCGGGTTCTTGGGGAACATCAAGTCATCCATTCTAGCCCTCTACTCTTACCCAAATGCGTCAGTGTTGGCATCGGGGTTTCTGTCATCTAAATTTCAAATAAGTAATGGCACCCGCCAGGGGTGTCCATTGTCTCCCGCTATTTTTGCTTTAGTGGTAGAACCTCTGGCGGAAGCTATACGAAAAAACATAGCCATTTCTGGTATAAGAGTTGGGGAATTTGAACATAAACTTAGTTTATACGCAGACGATGTGATAATTTCCTGTTCTAACCTTGCAGTGTCGATTCCAGCAGTGGTGAACACATTATCAAACTTTTCTAAAGTGTCGTTTTATAAGCTTAATGCGGCAAAGTCTTTGATACTGCCGTTTAATGTACCGGCGGAGGCCAGGAGTGCGCTGGAGGGGGCCTTTCAATTCAAATGGTGCGACAGGGGGATACCTTATTTGGGTATTAAGCTGACACCATCGCAGATGTTAATTAAAGAAAATTTGGAACCTCTGATCCAAAATTTAGAAAAGGAATTGGGAAGATATGAAAAAATATCATTGTCCTGGATGGCCAGGATACAGTCCTTTAAAATGGTTTTCTTACCCAAAATATTGTATGTGCTCAGATGCCTTCCCATCAAAATTTCTCACAAAACCCTGATGAAACTTCAATCGTTGACTAACAAATTTGTCTGGGGTAATAAAAGGGCTAGGGTCGCAGGTAAAGTGTTATACCCCCCATATGACTTAGGGGGATTGGGCACCCCAAACATAACGGCATATTATAAAGCCTTACTAATTGAATCACTAAAGGAATGGTGGCGTCCAGGTAATTCACATAGATGGGCTCAGATTGAAAATTTCCTGTCCCGCCAGGGCTCGGTCAGAAGAATGATGGAAGCAGAATATTTGAGCCGTTCACGGTTCTCCCCGTGTGTTCCCACCATGTCAGCCTCCCTGGAGGTCTGGCGAAATGACTTGATTCATAAGATTCAGATTCCTCTTTCAGAGATTTCCCTCAAGTCGTTGGAATCTCAAATCCCCTTTTTGAATCTGGCCAGGTGGGAGGGATCGGGCATTACAGTGCTGGCGGATCTATACTCTGATTTGGGTGTTAACCCCTTTAATGAAATAGTACGGGAACACCCCTCTTTAAAGGGCTGTTTCTATCAACACATCCAAATTAGTCATTTTCTGGCCTCTAAATTTCCTCCAAAGTCAAAGTCTCTGTTACCTACAACAAAAGCTTTGGTATTTAAAAAGATAATTAAATCCAAAGGTATCTCCTCGACATACAAATGGCTCAATAACCCCCCCGAAGAGCAAAAATCTCCTTATATGAATAAATGGGACGTGGAGTTGAGTGTCTCTACCTCACCTTCAAACTGGCACTCGGCATCAGCAAATATCCAAAAATATTCCAAGTGTATAAATCATCTGGAGCAACTGAAAAAAGTACACCTGCGATGGTATCGGTCCCCAGCCAACTTAGCACAGTTCCTCCCAAATTATTCGCCACATTGTTGGAAGGGCTGCCTCCAAAGGGGTACTCTTGGTCACTGCTGGTGGGCTTGTCCCAAGGTTTTCTCATTCTGGTTGGAGGTGTTTGGCCTGATGGGTGAGCTGACAGGCAATCGTATTAATCCGAATCCGACTCTGGCAGTGCTAAACGTGGGTATAGAGGAGTTCTCTTGGGAATCCAGGGGTTTATTAGTTCACATTCTAGTAGCTGCCAGATATTGCATAAGTTTGCACTGGAAATCCCCAAAGACGCCTACATTAGTTGAACTATATAACCGAATTAATCTCCAATGCCAATACGAGTTCTGTCTGGCTCACTCCATCCGCGCCAAAAACAAAATACTTCAGATTTGGGACACGTGGTTAAACTCTGTATATGCATCCCCTGTCAGGCATCTGTTTCCAGGGCAAACTGTTGATAATTAAAAACGGGTCAAATAGGCTCAAAGTGTGTGTTACGCAGGGTGTTCACCCATACCACATGTCAATAGTCAAGGTGTTTAAATCTCTGTTGTTGTTACTGCTCGGGCTACCCCAAAACGCCATCCAATTCCCTCCCTCCCCCCTCCCCCTCCCTGGTTGCCTCCTTGCAACCATCCATGGTTCTCCCCCTCTCCCCCACCTCTCTCTCCCCTCCCTTTTCTTATCTTCCTTTCTTACTCTCTGGTTCTGGTTGTTTGGATCCCTCATTTTGAGGATTAAAGAGTAAATTGGTAGGTTGATTCTATACGTATTGGGTATTGATTAACCTAAAAAAGTTGCAACTTGCATCAGACATGATTGGTGGTGGTGTGACAGGAAATGTGAATCATAATCAAAGGTGACACTACCACATGTTACAGCGTTGTTTTCTTTGTGTATTATTGCCAATGATACCTGAATCTCTCCTTTTTTTTTTTTGTAATGTAACTTCCTACAATAAAAATTGATTGGATTAAAAAAGTATCCTGAAATAGGCCCTTTGCAGACCTTTCAGGATATGTAACTTTTATTGGTGTACATTGCTCTGTTGTGTTGCTGTAAGCCCTGGAAATTTATAGTCACATGGCAGCTAGCTAATGGAAAATGAATATTCACCACTTCCCCCTCCTACCCCTCTGTGCTGGTGTCAGTGATTAAAATGTGTGTTAATGGCAAATGAATGTTCACCCACCTTCACTTGCCAATAATCCCGCATACCCCTCTGTGTCACTGTTATTGATTAGAATGTTTGTTAATGGCAAATGAATATTCACCCTCTTCCCCAGACCATAATCTCGCCTTTCCCTCTGTGGCAGCGTCAGTGATTGGAATGTTTGTTAATTGAAAATGAATATTCATCCTCTTAATCCACCCATAATCCCGCTCATCCCTCTGTGCCAGCATCAGTGATTCGAAGGTTTGCTATTGGAAAATGAATATTTACCCTCTTCCCCAGCCCATAATCCTGCCCACCTATCTGTGCCGGCCTCAGTGATTGTAAAGTTTGTTAATGGCAAATTAATTTTCACCCTCTCCCCCAGCACATAATCACTCCCATCCCTCTGTAGTTTCATCAGTGATTGGAACATTTGTTAATGGAAAATTAATATTCACCCTCTTAATCCTGCCAACCCCTATGTGCCGGCTTCAGCGATTGAAATGTTTGCTAATGGAAAAGGAATATTCACCCTCTTCCCCAGCCAATAATCATGCCCATCTCTTTGTGATTGGAATGTTGGTTAATGGAAAATGAATATTCACCCTTTTACTCTACCCATAATCCCTCCTACCCCTCTGTGCCGACATCAGTATTTGGAATATTTGCTAATTTCAAATGAATATTCACCCTATTCTTCAGCCCATAATCCCACGTACCTCTCTGTGTCAGCCTCAGTGATTTTAATGTTTGTTAATGGCAAATAAATATTCAACCTCTTCCCCCGCCCATCCCTCTGTGCCAGCATCAGTGATTGGAACATTTGTTAAAGGGAAATTAATATTCACCCTCTTCCCCCCGTGCTGGCTTCAGTGACTGGAACATTTGTTAATGACAAATGAATATTCACCCTCTTCCCCCCTGTGGCGGCATCAGTGATTGGAACATTTGTTAATGGCAAATGAATATTCACCCTCTTCTTCCCCCGTGACGGAATCAGTGATTGGAACATTTCTTAATGGCAAATGAATATTCACCCTCTTCCCTCCACTCGCCTGATCCTCTGTGTTGGCATCAGTGATTCAGTCAGACTGCTGTTCCAATCCATGATGCCAATAAAAAAATATGACATTCCTTGAAAGTAAGCCCTGTTGCATTTTTTTGAGCCAAAAATAATAGAAGACCCTTTCTTATATTCGGGGAAACACGGTAGTAATATTTATATATTATATAAAGGTAATATATAAGTATTTTAAGTAACTTATTTGGCTGTTTGGGTAAAAAAATGCCTATAACAAGTGTATTTTGTTTCTTGTCTGGAGTCCATCTTCTTGGATGGATGGATGGATGGATGGATGGATGGATAAATAGTCTGATATGTTCGTGTTGGCATTGCTCAAGTATCTTCTAACATCTAGAGCTGGATTTGTTCTTGTTTTTATGTAGAAAAGCGCAATTCTAAGTTTACGCCATGTAGATTTCAATTGGTCATATGCATGAGATTGTTATTGACTGATTCAGCCAATGTCCTGATGTCTATAGGACCCTTTTAACTTTCCGCAGGGGGCAGATCTTGCTGGAGAGAAGGATCAGTTATGCTGGATTTGAAGCTTGATCCTTTGTTTGACTGACAGCTTTCACATCTTTAGTCTCACTCAGCTCTTACAACAAAATATACAATTACTTCAGAACAATAAATAGTTTACAAAAAAGCAGAATGGTGACAAGTTCTCTTTAAACGTTCAGCATCATTTTATTTTATATTGGTCACATTCCTCTAATTGCCACACAGTACGGTCCTCTGTCTTTAGAGATGCGCAAATAAGATATCATTAATACAGTTCTCCCAGGTTACTTTTCTGTTTACACGCCTTTGTTGAATCCCTCTACTCGTAGCCTAGATCTGTATTTCATCCACTTTTCCTGGGCACAATATGTTATCCACATTTTGCCTCCAATCTCCAATTATACACAAACTTCTAATAGTGCTACTCCTGCTTTAATGGCCCAGCAGTGAATCCCCAGTACAGCTGTCAAAGTGTCAGATGCAAACGAAAATCCGGACTTAGTTCACCTTATAGAATCCTTGTGTAGTAAGGAGAAACGGACACATTCCCCTGATCCAAAGTATCTATCACTCTGACTGAATCTCATCTAATGAAGGGCAGAGGCGGAGGCGGAATTCCCTTGCTTTCCTAAAATATCTAATCCACAAGATGTCTGACTTCAAAGTGACATCTTTGGGTCACTGCAAACATCTTCTGTCTGATAGGCACCCAGAACAGCCAGCTGCCAGATTTCAACAGTTTTGATATTCTGGTTTACATTAACCTCCTACTTGCCAACATATAAATGCAATTTTCAATGATAATTTGCTGGAGGGTGGAAAAAGACATTCTTTTGTTTTAGTCATCCATCTGCAATATATCATAAAAGTGAATAAACCCCTCTCATTTTTGTAAATATTTTATTCTATATTTCCATGGGACAACACTGAAGATATGACACTTTGATACAATGTAAAGTAGTCAGTGTCCAGCTTGTAGTCAACTTGGTGTGCCCTCTAAATAATGCACACACCCATTAATGTCAAAATTGCTGGCAACAAAAGTGAGTACATCCCTAAGTGAAAATGGCAAAATTGTGCGCAATTAGCCATTTTCCCTCCCCTGTGTAATGTGACTTATTAGGGTTACAAGGTCTCAGGTAGGAATGGGCAGCAGGTGTGTTAAATTTGGTGCTATAACTCACACATTCTCTCATACTGGTCACTGGAAGTTCAACATGACAACTCATGGCAAAGAATTCTCTAAGGTCCTGAAAAAAAGAATTGTTGCACTACATAAAGATGGCCTAGGCTATAAGAATATTGCCAACACTCTGAAACTGAGCTGAAACTGAGCTGGAACACAGTGGTCAAGACCATACAGCGGTTTAACAAGACAGGTTTCACTCAGAACAGGCCTCTCTGATGTGAATGTCATCCTGGTGGCCAGGAATGGGAATGAAGCTGAGTCTGATTCTGTGACTCAAACAGGTGATGGAATTAATTAGGAATCCAGGAAGTCCTATTGCAGATCATGCTAGTGTATTTAGGAGAGCTTCTTCTGCCTGGCGGCTGCCGGTAATTTATGTTTCCTGCTGCTCCTGAAGATGGCTGGGAGTTTTCCCTTCAGCTTCTCCCATTTATTCTGTGCCTGAATGTACTCCAGATAAGTTTTCTAGTTTCTGTGCTTAATTGCTGGAATTGCACTTAAGGGTATTTCTGCTTATTCCATTTTGGTCTGTGTTTTGGTTTCTTGTTTCTGAAGATCTGTCTCTCTGCTTTTGTAAGTAGGGCAGGTCCTCCTGCAAGAAAGGGAGCTTGCTCCCTGTTCATGTTTGGATTATTTGCACTTTAGAATATTATTTGTTCTGTGATTTTGTTTCTTCCCATTATGTCTGCAGTTCTCTTTAGGGTGTCTGGCACAAGAGAACCTGATATAGTGGAGGAGAAACCGTGTGGTCTCAGATCTTTTTTCTATCAGGAGTTTGGTATTTTTTGCAGGGTTTTTTGCTGGCCGCAATCAGTTGTCTTTTCTGTCCTGTTGTATCTAGTGCATCGGGCCTCACCTTTGCTAATCTATATTTTCTGTGTATTGTGTTTTCTTATATCACCGTTGTTTACTTGTTGAGGGCTTGCTATTTTCTTTGGTGACTACTTTAACGCAAGTTGGGATTCCTCATTTCTGTCTTTAAGGTGTAGCAAGTTTCTCAAGCGGTGACTAGGTGTCTAGGTGTGTTGGGAACATCCCACTGCTGCTTCTGGTGTTGTCCGATGGATAAGGGTTTGCAGTCAGCTTGGTTTCCAACTACTCTTGTGGTTTTGTTTTTTCCTGATTGATGGGATTTTTTGTGATCGTCCACGGTTAACAGTTCATAACACCTCTCCATGGTAGACCACAGAAATTGAGTGCATATGGTCAGAGGTCATAACCAGAGGTTGTCTTTTAAAAATAGACATATTAGTGCTGCCATTGGTGCAGAGGTTAAAGGGGTGGAGGGGGAGTCAGCCTGTCAGTGCCGAGATCATGAGCTGCACACTGCATCAAATTGATCAGCATGCCATCATCCCAGAAGGAAACCTTTTCTAAAGATGATGCACAAGAAAGTCTGCAAAGAGTTTGCTGAAGACAAGCAGACTAAGGACATGGTTTACTGGAACCATATTCTGTGGTCTGATGAGACCAAAATAAAGTTATTTGGTTTACATCATGTCAAGTGTAGCACCCACAGGGCAAGGCGTTAACTTACATGTCGCCGGACCAGGTGATATCGGGTCTGGGGGATGTCATGGGGTGGTCCTTTTGCCCGGTTTCGTGGCTCCAAGGTGTACAATACAGGACAGGGGTGGTGAAAGATGATGGTGGAGGTTGATTTTGTGATGCCACCCGCGGTATGTGGCCAGGGAATAGCTGCCGCTGCTGTC
Source organism: Anomaloglossus baeobatrachus (assembly GCF_048569485.1). Lineage (NCBI taxonomy): Eukaryota > Metazoa > Chordata > Amphibia > Anura > Aromobatidae > Anomaloglossus > Anomaloglossus baeobatrachus. The sequence goes on from NC_134353.1 coordinate 657,936,758, forward strand.
GCTGTCCTCTGGGTCGGATGGAAGTAGCAGCTAAGGTGTTTCTGCTTCCCACAGGTGGAGCAGGCCCCAGGGAGAATGATGAGGGGAGTAGTAATGGCGGGCGCCGAAGCGCGGGGCGGCAGCGCCGGCAAGGACAGGCGGACACAGTCTCTGTGGGTTCAAGGTTCCCTTTATTTACAGTCCTGATTTCACCCGGAAGATGCTGGTCACTGCCGTGATAGGCCCCTGATGTTCCCTGATCCATTGGAGGTCAGAACCGGTACAGTGCACAGTGGTACAGAACCTCCTTGTGCTTGGATTTGGATCCCCGTGGCCTGAAGCTCTTAGGGACCCCGGTTCTTGAAAAGTGCTTTACTCCTGTCCCGTATGCAGGTGCCGCAGGTCCATTGTGGGGCCTGCCTTGGTACATGACCCCAGATCCTATATGGCACTATGCTCTGGGAACTGTGGGGGCCAGAGGGACATGCAATCTGGCCTGCAGCTTTTGGTGGACAACCTGAAGTATAATCCACCCTAGGATTCTGCACCCTGCACTGCGCCGGCCCCGAGGGAGCAATGAAGCTCTCCCCTCAGCGACCATATTGACTCCTGCGTCCCACCAGAGTCACTGGTAAAACCCATCTGTTCTCTTACTCTCTTGATGGAGAACTCTCTAACTGTTGTGTTGCTCCTCACTCCCCCTGGTGGCTGTTCCTCCCCCGGTTCCATGTCGCTAGTGCGTGTCAGCCCCCTGTCGCTAGTAGGTGACTGCCTTAAGACCTATTCCTAGCCAGTCCCCAGTGGGGAGGCCAACCTGGTTATGTGTATGAGTTGGTGTGTGGTGAAACCGGTACCGACCTCCTCTGGATCCAGGATGAGTACCGCACCTTAAGTCAGGTGCAGCACCCTATGGCGACTGAAGCCTCAGGGGCTCCACACAAGCGTATGGTGGTAATCAGGTGAGGAGTACAAAAACAAGTGTATCTTGCTTACAGTCAAGCATGGTGGTGGGGAGTGTCATGGTTTGGGGGCTGCATGAGTGCTGCCAGTAATGGGGAGCTACAGTTCATTCAAAGAACTTTGAATAGCAACATGAACTGTGACATACTGAAGCAAATCATGATTCCCTCCCGTTGGAAACAGGGCTGCAGGGTAGTATTCCATTATGATACCGGCCCCAAACCACAACTCCAGGACAACCATTGCCTTGCTACAGAAACTGAGAGTAAAGGTGCTGGACTGGCCAAGCATGTCTCCATACCGAAACACTGTTGAGCATCTATGGGGCATCCTGAAACAAGAGGTGGAAGAGAGCAAGGTCTCTAACATTCACCTGCTGCGTGATATCATCCTGGAGAAGTGGAAGACTATTCTAATGGCTTCTGCGAAGCTCTATTGAACCCCATGGCTAAGAGAAATAAGGCAGGGCTTGAAAATAATTGTGGCCACACAAAGTATTGACATTTTGGGCTCAATTTGACTATTTTCACTTAGGGGAATACTAACTTTTGTTAGCAGCATTATTTAGAGGGCACACCAATTTACACTGTTATACAAGATGGACACTGACTACTTTAAATTAGTGTAATGTGAAAGGGCCCATTCTGTCACGATTAGAGTTGAGCGATGCTCGAGTCGAATGGTTCGCCAATTTCAAATTCGAGTGATTTTGGGCGGCGTTCGAGTCGTTCGACAAACTCGAACGATTTGCTTAAAGCTTGGCAGTTCGAGTTACCGTTCGAGAACGGTTCGATCACCAAAAGCGTGGTTTTTCACAGTAAGTATTGTATGTGCGCACGTTGTGTATCTGAATGTGTCCTGCGTCCCCAGCACAATCCCTCTCTCTTTCCTACTCACTGATCACGAGCGCGAGGCTGCACGGCTGTCACAAAGCTCTGGCGGCTTTTCCTCTTTTGAAAATGGCTGCCGCATCATTATTCAATCAGGTATTCCCTGCTTTCCCCACCCACCGGCGCCCATAATTGGTTGCAGTCAGACACGCCCCCACGATGAGTGACAGCTGTCTCACTGCAACCAATCACAGCCGCCGGCGGGCGGGTCTATATCGTGCAGTAAAATAAATAAATAAATAATAATAAAAAAAAAATACGGTTCCCCCAATTTTGATACCAGCCAGGATAAAGCCACACGGCTGGAGGCTGGTATTGTCAGGATGGGGAGTGCCACATTATGGGGAGCCCACCACCCTAACAATATCACCCTGCAGCCGCCCGGAATTGACGCATCCATTAGATGCGACAGTTCCGGGACTCTACCCAGCTCATCCCGAAATGCCCTGGTGCGGTGGCAATCGGGGTAATAACGGAGTAAATCATGACAGGTGTCTCCCCAAGATACCTTCCATGATTAACCTGTAAGTGAAAGTAAATAAACACACACAACGAAAAATCCGTTATTTGGAATAAAAGACAAAACAACACCCTCTTTCACCATTTTATTAAAATCCCCAAATACCCCTCCAGGTCCGACGTAATCCACAGAAGTCCCGCAACGCATCCAGCTCTGCTACATGAAGCTGACAAGAGCGGCAGTAGAACACGAGCGCTCTGTGTCAGATCCACGCAGCAACTGAAGTGAGTCACGCTGTCAGTGGAGACTTCACCCAGCTAGTGCCTTCGTGTGCGGTAATGATGGGGATTGTAGTGCCTGCGTGTGTGTGAGGATGATGAGTGCCGTAGTGCCTACGTGTGCGGTGATGATGGGGGTTGTAGTGCCTGTGTGTGTGCGAGGATGAGTGCGGTACTGCTAGTGTTTGCCCGCCAATCCGTCCATCCATCCATCCATCCGCCCATCCATCCATGCATCCATCCGCCCATCCATCCATCCATCCACCCATCCATCCTTCCACCCATCCATCCTTCCGCCCATCCGCCCATCCATCCATCCGCCCATCTATCCATCCGCCTATCCATCCATCCATCTGCCCAACCATCCATCCTTGCAGCTGAACAATCTGCTTCTAGATTCTCTACTGCAGTATAGAGGTCAAGATTACCAAATCTTCCTATGCTTTTCATGAGAGGCAGTGGCTCAATGGATAGAGTTCCTGCCTAAGGACAGTTAATTCACGAGTTCAAGTCCCGGCCGTCCCGGTAAAGAATATAATTTAATTATAATTATTATTTATTTATAATTATAATTTAATTTAAGTAAGCACTGAGGGGAGGAGCCGGACATCAGCTGTGAGCCGCGGGACACACCTCTAAAATCGGAGCAGTTCACGGAATAAGGCTGCATTGCTCTCTCCTCTCTCTCTCTTTCTCTCTTTTTCTCTCTCTCTTTTTCTCTCTCCCCCTCTTTCTCTCTCTTTTTCTCTCTCTCCCTCTCTCTTTTTCTTTCTCTCCTTTTCTCTCTCTCTCTTTTTCCCTCTGTCTCTCTTTCTCTCTCTCTCCTCTCTCTCTCCTCTCTCCTCTCGTCTCTCCTCTCCTCTCTCTCTCTCCTCTCTCTCCTCATCCCTCTCTCTCTTCTCTCTCTCCCTCTCTCTCTTCTCTTTTCTCTCTCTCCTCTCTCTCTTCTCTCCTCTTCTCTGTCTCTCCCTCTCTCTTCTCTTTTCTCTCTCTTTTCTCTCTCTCAGACCTGGCAAAAATCAGCTGATGCAGTCACCTGACGGAATCAGATGACACTATAAGTCGAGCGGTGAGGCCGGCTTTTAACCGCCCGTCCGGCTAAACTATCAGCTGCTGTCGGACAGGAGTCTGCACAGAAGTGTGTAGTTGTTTTTTTTTGCACTGATGCATCAGCTGATTGTATAAAAAGCCGTTTATACAATCAGCTGCTGTGTTATGTGATGCAGGCCCTTGAACCTGACACATCATCTGATCGCTATGCCTTCCAGCAAACCGATCAGATGATATTGGATCCAGATTGGATGGCGTTGGACCCTTGACCAAGGATTACTGCGGAGGGGGTTCTTTATTTCAATAAAAATGGAGTCACTTATTGTGTTGTGTTCTAATAAAAATATTTTTCTGTGTGTTGTGTTTTTTTTTTATCTGTACTAGAAATTCATGGTGGCCATGTCTAATATTGACGTGACACAATGAATTTCGGGCTTAGGGCCAGTTGATAATATACAGCTAGCCCTAACCCCATTATTACCCAGTGAGCCACCCATCACCAGGGCAGCTGGAAGAGTTTCATACAGCGCCAGAAGATGGCGCTTCTATGAAAGCGCCATTTTCTGGGGCGGCTGCGGACTGCAATTCTCAGCAGGGTGCCTAGAAAGCTTGCGCACCCTGCGCTGCGGATTCCAATCCCCAGCTGCCTAGTTGTACCTGGCTGGACACAAAAATTGGCGAAACCCACATCATTTTTTTTTTTTACTTATTTCATGAAATTCATGAAATAATTAAAAAAGGTCTTCCCTATATTTTTGGTTCCCAGCCGGGTACAAATAGGCAGTTGGGGGTTGGGGCAGCCCATAGCTGCCTGTGTACCTGGCTAGCATACAAAAACATGGCGAAGCCCACGTAATTTTTTTGGGGGGGACCAAAAAACTCCTGCATACAGTCCTGGATGGAGTATGCTGAGCCTTGTAGTTCTGCAGCTGCTGTCTGTCTGTATGGAGGAGAGCAGACAGCAGCTGCAGAACTACAAGGCTCAGCATCCTCCATCCAGGACTGTATGCAGGAGTTTTTTGCCCCCCCAAAAAAATGATGTGGGCTTCGCCATTATTTTGTATGCCAGCCAGGTACAGCAGGCACCTACGGGCTGCCCCCAACCCCCAGCTGCCTATTTGTACCCGGCCAGGAACCAAAAATATAGGGAAGCCCTTTTTATTTTAATTATTTCACGAATTTCATGAAATAATTAAAAAAAAAAAAATGACGTGAGCTTCACCCAATTTTTGTGTCCAGCCAGGTACAACTAGGCAGCTGGGGATTGGAATAAGCAGCCAAGGTTGGTCCGAGCTTTCTGGGCCCCTCTGCTGCGAATTGCAGTCCGCAGCCACCCCAGAAAATGGCGCTTTCATAGAAGCGCCATCATCTGGCGCTGTATCCAACTCTTCCAGCAGCCCTAAAGCCGGGTGGCTCGCTGGGTAATAAGGGTTAATACTAGCTTTGTTTACTAGCTAGTATTAAGCCAGAGATTCTTAATGTCAGGCAAGTTTGACCCGGCCATTAAGAATCTCCAATAAAGGGTTAAAAAAAAGATACCACACAGAGAAAAAATACTTTAATATAAATACACAGACACACTTAGAGACTCCATGTTTATTACTCCCTTTCACCTCTCCAGGATCCTGGTCTTCTGTCTTCTTTCTCCTTCAACCCATGCATCTCTGCTACATCAGACAGCACTGCATGAGAGGAAGACTCTGCTGCACCCGTGCAGTCTAATCACTCAGTGAGTGAGCAGAGGCTGCGGGTTGTAAGCGGTGACGTCACTGCTGCCACCGTTACTATAGTAACCGGCTGTGGCATCCAGTCCTTGCATGTGGGCTGACTCTGTAAAGAGCGCTGACATGCAGGGACGGGGAGTTAACCATGTGCCCAAGCATCTCGCCGGTACACAGAGATGCTAAAAGGAGCACCGCGTACCGGAGAGATGCACTGACAGGACCTAGCATGACGTCTAGCCATGTGACCAGTCTGTAGCCAATGAGATAATAGACATGTGACTGGTCACATGCTATTTTGACATCACGGAAGGTTCTGTCATCAGTGCTGGTTACCGAGAGAGTGCAGTGATGATCGTAAGGAAAAGTGGCGGGAGACAGAGTGCAGGACGCGTCGCGGGGACCTGTAAGTGTAAAATGTTTATTAACTGTATGTGTACATGTATAATGTGCTTGTATGTGTTTTTGTTTGCCTTCCATTGTTTTCAATGGAGTTCGAAGGAGTTCGTCGAACGTTCGCCGAACCAAGCCGCCGTTCGACGAACCGAACTCTAGGGGGGGTGGCTCAACACTAGTCACGATCTCACTGTAGTATAACGAGGGACAGGTGCTCCTATGCTTTCTCTCATGCTAGGGGACCTTAGGCTATCCAAAACCTAAGGCTTACTCCTGAAGGTGGAGATGCCTGAGTCCCATGCCTAGCTATGCTCCTGACCAGATTTAATCTGATTCCCCCCTCCCACATAAGAAGGAAGAGGCATAAGTCAGAAGGAAACACAGATAAAGACAGACAAGGGAAAAACAAAAGAAAATGACACACTGCGCACACACACACAGGAATAGACAATGAGAGACTCAGGAGAAAAGCAAGAGCAGGAAGATAGCAACCAAAGACAACAAGGGTTATCTTCACAACCATATTCAGCAACAAGTACCATAATCACCAGATAGTCTGGATCACAACACTTCACCAGACCAGCTAAGATAAACTATACAGATGCATGTTTATTTCACTATCTGACATGAAATCAGAATAAACTTTTCCCATTTTAGGTCAATTAGGAACCAAATTTATTTATATTTGCCAAATGCCAGAATAATGAGAGAGAGAATGTTTTAAGGCATTTTTACTTTCTGCAAAGTCAAAAGTTTACATACACTAAGTATGCCTGATAAGATCATGTGTTGTGAATACGTTTTCCAGTTTGGGACTCCCTCTTGTGGTCAGTGCTGGCAGTTCAGTTGATGTGTGGAGTGAAAGCTACACATCTGTGGAGGACTGGCAATCAGGGTCAGATTGGGCTATTTAACTGAGTAGTTTTCTCTTGTTACTTGCCGGTGGTCAATGTCTCCTGTGTGTAAAGGACATTCTATAACCAGCTCTGCTCACTACCAGAACTCCTCTCAGATAAGTGGTCTTTGTACCTGCTGTTTGTTTTCCAGTTTCTTGGTGTTTTTTCTGCTTTAATACTGAGGCTTGATTCCTATTTTGTCTGTGTGGAGTTCTTGATGGAATGGGATCATTCCCTGCTGGGAGTGTCTGTATACTTAGCTCCATGATTCTGCAAGGTATTGTGTTTTTCATGCTTGGTATTAATTCAGTCCCTCATCTGTATTACTGTTTTTGGATCCCAGTAACATTAGAGTGCTGATACAGTGGGGGAGAGGTTCTTTGACTTCAGGATTTTTCCATATCAGAAGTGCTGGTATATATTAGGGTTTTTACGGCTGCAGACAGTTGCTCTTTTCTATCCTTTCCTATAAAGAAAGTTTGGGCCTCACCTTTGCTGAAATTTGTCTTTTCTGGCTTTGTATTGTGTTTTTTCTATATCACCGTAGCCTTTACATGTGGGGGGCTATCTATCTTTGGGGACTGCTCTGAGGCAGATTAGGTTTCTTATATCTCTATCTATCTGTGGGATTATTTAGTTCTCCGGCTTTGTCGAGGTATCCAGGTCATCTTATGCACGCCCCACGGCTACTTCTAGTTGTGTGTCAGGATTAGGTCTGTAGTCCGTTACTCTGTTACCTTTTTGGGATTCCGCATTTTTTGATCCTCCTCGGTCCCTGAATCATAACAGTACTACCGGCCTTACCTAGATTCCATGGTACTCAAAAGGAGGGACAAAAAAAAAAAGTGTGTCGGAATTTTTTTTTTTCTTGTGTGTTTTTTCCTCTTTATCTCTGGGTGCTGTGGAGGATCTTGTGCTGTTATGGATGTCACACAATTAGCTGGTCGAGTCGATCAGCTTACTTCTCAGGTTAAGGATATATCCGATTATCTTGCCCAGACACATGCGTTAGAACCTAAGATACCTTTACAGGATTTGTTCTCTGGGGATCGGTCTAAATTTATGAACGTCAAGAACAATTTTAGGTTATTTTTTGCTTTTAAACCAAAGTCCTCAGGGTCTTCCAGGCAGCAAGTTCAGATTGTTATCTCTCTGCTGCGTGGTGACCCCCAGGATTGGGCCTTTTCCCTGGCACCTGAAGATCCTGCTCTTGCTGATGTGGATTTTTTTTTCAGTCTCTAGGGTTGTTATATGAAAAACCTAATGCTATTTATCAAGCCGAGAAAACTTTACTGGCTTTGATCCAGGGTCAGGAACCTGCAGAGATATACTGTCAGAAATTTCGTAAGTGGGTGGTCCTTACTGAGTGAAATGATGCGGCTCTTGCGGCTCTTTTTCGGAAGGGGTTGGCAGAGACTGTAAAGGATGTTATGGTGGTCTTTCCTGTCCCCTCTGGTCTCAATGCTTCTATGTCATTGGCCATTCAGATTGATAGACGTTTACGTGAACGTAAAACAATGCATGCAGAGGTGTCGCTCTCAGAGCGGTCTCCGGAGCGTATGCAGTGTGATAGGGTCCTTTCTAGGATAGAATGGCAGGATTTTAGACGGCATACAAAGCTATGTTTCTTCTGTGGAGACGCCTCTCATACTATTTCTGTCTGCTCCAAGCGCGAGAAACGATTTGCCCGTTTATTTACATTGGACTGTTTACAGTCTAAGTTTCTTTTGTCAGTTACTTTGATCTGTTCCCTATCATCAATTTTGGCTATGGCTTTTATTGATTCAGGAGCTGCCCTGAACTTGATGGATTTTGGGTTTGCTGAGCATTGTGGTTTTCCTATGGTGCCTTTTCATGCTCCTATCCCTTTGAGGGGTGTTGATGTTACTCCTTTAGTGGAAAATAAGCCCCAGTTTTAGACCCAGGTGACGATGCGGGTCACGCCTGACCATCAGGAGGTTTGTAAGAATTTGGTATTGCATAATTTGCATGACATTATGGTACAGGGATTTCCTTCGTTGCAAGCCCATAATCCAGTTCTTGATTGGACTTCTTTATCTGTGACTAGTTGGGGATGCCAATGTGTGCATAGTGATACTCCTGTTTTGTCTATTTCATCTCAGACACGGGAGGTCCCTGACTATTTGGCAGATTTCATGGATGTGTTTAATGAGACCGAGGCTGCGTCTTTACCTCCGCATAGGGACTGTGATTGCGCTATTGAATTGGTGCCTGGTTGTATATTTCCTAAGGGACGGCTTTTCAATTTATCTGTGCCTGAACATGTTGCTATGCCGACTTACATTAAGGAGTCTTTGGAGATGGGTCACATTAGACCATCATCTTCCCCTTTGGGCGCCGTTTTTTTTTTCTGGCCAAGAAGGATGGTTCATTGCGGCCCTATATTGATTATCGTCTCCTTAATAAAATCACGGTTAAATATCAGTATCCATTGCCTCTGATTTCCCGACCTGTATTCTAGAGTGAAGGGTGCTAGTTGGTTTACTAAATTCGATCTTCGGGGAGCATATAATATCATTCGCATTAAGCAGGGTGATTAATGTAAGACGGTGTTTAATACCCTTGAGGGGCATTTTGAGTACCTAGTGATGGCATTTGGGCTCACTAATGCCCCTTCCGTCTTTCAATCTTTCATGAATGAAATTTTCCAGGACTTTGTGGACAAGTTTTTGATTGTCTATTTGGATGACATTTTGATTTTTTTCTGACTGGGATTCTCATGTTGAACAGGTTTGGACAGTATTTCAGGTTCTCCGGGACAATGCGTTATATGTCAAGGGATCGAAATGTCTGTTTGGCGTACAAAAAAGATCTCTTTTTTGGGGTTTATTTTGTCCTCATCTTCTATTGAGATGGATCCGGTCAAGGTCAAGGCCATTCATGATTGGGTACAGCCTACTTCTTTGAAAAGCCTTCAGAAGTTTTTGGGTTTTGCTAATTTCTATCGTAAATTCATAGGCAATTTTTCCAGTATTATCAAGCCATTGACTGATTTGACCAAGAAGGGAGCTGATGTTGTGAATTGGTCTTCAGTCTTGGCTTTTCAAAAGCTGTAAAGGAGGTTTACTTCTGCTCCAGTCTTACGGCAGCTTAATGTGCCTATTCATTTTCAGGTGGAGATTGATGCCTCGGAGATCGGAACTGGGGCTGTCTTGTCTCAAAGGGACCCTGTGACTTCTAAAATTAGACCCTGTGCTTTTTTTTCCGGAAATTTTCACCACCGCAGCGAAATTATGATGTGGGGAATCGGGAATTATTGGCTATGAAGTGGGTTTTTGAAGAATGGCGACATTGGCTGGAGGGGGCGAGACATCAAATTGTAGTACTTACTGATCATAAGAATTTGATCTATCTTGAATCTGCCAGGAGGTTGAATCCTAGGCAGACTAGTTGGGCCTTGTTTTTCACGCGCTTTAATTTTGTGGTCTCTTATATATTCCGGGTACTAAGAATATTAAGACGGATGCCCTTTCTAGGAGTTTCTTTACTGATTCTCTGGATGTGACTGAGCCTGCTACCATCCTGCATGAGGGAGTGATTCTCTCTGCGATTTCACCCGATTTGAGACTTGCGCTTAAGGAATTTCAGGAGCACAAACCTGAAAGATGTCCTGGAGGGAAATTGTATGTTCCTGACCAATGGAGAAGTAGAGTGATGTCTGAAGTTCATTGTTCTGTGTTAGCTGGTCATTCTGGGATTTTTGGCAACAGGGATTTGGTGAGTAGGTCCTTTTGGTGGCCTTCTCTTTCTCGTGATGTGAGGAGTTTTGTGCAGTCCTGTGAGATCTATTCTAGATCCAAGACTTCTTCTCGTTGTAGTGGACTATTACTGCCATAGCCGGTGCCTAAGAGACCATGGACTCATATCTCTATGGATTTTATTTCTGATCTCCCTGTTTCTCAGGGGATGATGGTTATTTGGGTAATCTGTGATAGATTTTTCAAAATGATTTATTTGGTGCCACTGCCTAAGTTGCCATCAGCTTCGGAATTTGTACCTTTGTTTCTTCGTCAGGTGGTTCATTTGCATGGTATTCCTGAGAATGTTGTGTCCGATAGGGGAGTCCAGTTTCTGTCTAGATTCTGGAGAGCTTTTTGTTCTAGGCTGGGAGTTGAGTTCTCCTTCTCCTCTGCGTTTCATCCTCAGACCAATGGACAGACTGAAAGGACAAATCAGACTTTGGAAACCTATTTGCGATGTTTTGTGTCGGCTGATCAGGACGACTGGGTTTCTTTTTTGTCCTTGGCTGAGTTGGCTCTTAATAATAGACCTAGTTTGGCCACTTTGATGTCTCCTTTTTTTGCAATTTCGGGTTTCATCACCGGTTTTCTTCGGGGCATATGGAGGCTTCCGCCTGCCCGGGTGTTGATTCGGCAGTGGAGAAAATGCAGAATATTTGGGATCAAGTGGTGGACAAATTGTCCTACTCCCAGGAAGATGCTCAACGGTTTGCCGACCGACGTAGGACTGTGGGTCCCCGGTTTAAGGTAGAGGACTTGGTCTGGTTGTCTTCCAGACATGTTCCTATGAAAGTTTCTTCTCCGAAATTTAAGCCAAGGTTTATTGGACCTTATAAAATTTCGAGGGTAATTAATCCTGTTTCTTTCTATTTGGCACTTCCAGAGACTTTAAAGACTCACAATGTCTTTCATAAGTCTTAATTGAAAAAATACGTTGAACCGGAAGTATCTATGGCTGCACCTCCTGATCCTCTGTTGGTCGAGGGGGATCTGGAATATGTAGTGGAAAAAAATTTGGATTACCATATTGCTAGACAGAACCTCCAGTATCTGGTCAATTGGAAACGTTATAGTCAGGAGGATAATTCTTGGGTCGTTGCTGCCAACATACATGATAATCGCTTGATCCATGCTTTTCATCTTCCTTAAGGGGGGGTACTGTTGTGAATACATTTTCCAGTTTGGGCCTCCCTCTTGCGGTCAGTGCTGGCGGTGCAGTTGATGTGTGGAGTGAAAGCTACACACCTGTGGAGGACTGGCAATCAGGGTCAGATTGGGCTATTTAACTGAGTAGTTTTCTCTTGTTACTTGCCGGTGCTCAATGTCTCCTTTGTTTTAAGGACATTCTGTAACCAGCTCTGCTCACTACCAGAACTCCCCTCAGATAAGTGGTCTTTGTACCTCTGCTGTTTGTTTTCCACTTTCTTGGTGTTTGTTTTTTCTGCTTTAATACTAAGGCTTGATTCCTATTTTGTCTGTTTGGAGTTCTTGGTGGAATGGGATCATTCCTTGCTGGGAGTGTCTTTAGACTTAGCTCCATGATTCTGCAAGGTATTGTGTTTGTCATGCTTGGTATTAATTCAGTCCCTCATCTGTATTAGTGTTTTTGGATACCAGTAACTTCAGAGTGCTGGTACAGTGGAGGAGAGGTTGTGTGACCTCAGGATTTTTCCATATCAGAAGTGCTGGTATATATTAGGGTTTTTACAGCTGCAGATAGTTGCTCTTTTCTATCCTTTCCTATAAAGATAGTTTGGGCCTCACCTTTGCTGAAATCTGTCTTTTCTGGCTTTGTATTGTGTTTTTCTATATCACCGTAGCCTTTACATGTGGGGGGCTATCTATCTATCTTTGGGGACTGCTCTGAGGCAGATTAGCTTTCTTATATCTCTATCTGTGAGATTATTTAGTTCTCCAGCTTTGTCAAGGCGTCCAGGTCATCGTAGGCATGCCCCACGGCTACTACTAATAAGGTCTGCAGTTCGTTACGTTTCCAGCCCCTCTGTTACCTTTTTGGGATTCCACATTTTTTGATCCTCGGTCCCTGAATCATAACAATCATGTCTCTGGAAGCTTCTGATAGGTTTATTGGCAACAACTGAGTTAATTAGAGACACACATATGAATGCACACCTAAAACACACTGCTTCTTTGTGTAGCATCATGGAAAAGTCAAAATAAATCAGCCAAGATCTGAGGAAGAGAATTTGTACTTGCACAAGTCTGGTTCACTGGTTCATTCTTGAGTGAAATTTCCATATACTTGAAGGTGCCTCACTCATCTGTACAAACAATTATACGTAAGTACAAAAAATATGGGAATGTCCAGGCATCATATAACTCAGGAAGGAGACAGGTTCTGTGTCCTAGAGATGAACGTGGTTTGGTCAGACGTGCATATCAACCCAAGAACAAAAGCAAAAGATCTTGTGAAAATGCTGGTGCAAGCTGGTAAGATTGTGTGAAATGAATACTGTGTAAACTTGGGCTGAAAGGCCACTCTGCCAAGAAGAAGCCATTACGCTAAAAGAAACATAAAAAAGCCATATTAATGTATGCAAATGTACACAGGAACAGGACCTTCATTTTTTGAGATATGTCCTGGTCTGACGAAACTAAAATGGAACTGTTTGGCCGTAATAACCATCGTTACATTTGGAGAAAAAATGGAGAAGCTTTGAAGAATAAGGACACCATCCCAACTGTGAAACACGGGGGTGGCAGCATCATGTTGTGGGATTGTTTTGCTGCATGAGGGACTGCTGCACTTCATAAAATAGATGGCATCATGAGGAAAGAAGATTATGTGACAATACTGAAGCAACATCTCAAGACATCAGCCAGGAACTTAAAGGGAACCTGTCACCTGATTTGGGCCCTATAAACTGCGGCCACCACCAGTGGGCTCTTGTATACAGCATTCTAACATGCTGTATATGTGTCGCCCACCTGCAGCGGTCGCCCCAGGGACACCACTCCACCTCAGGGAACGCCACAGGGTCTCCACTTTTTGGGTATATCTGGCTACAGGTATGTCAGGTTTATTTACATGGGAGTCGTGACGCCACTCATGGTTTGCGGTCAGGGTTATGGGTGACCGCCACTGCAGGTTTAACTAGCGTCTGGGGCTGATGGAGTCTGCAGTCTGGTGGTGTGGCCTCCCGTTAGTGAGGCTGGCCCCAGGAGCTCGGGTGTGTAGAACAACAGGTCCCAGAATAACTCAGTCTCAGTCCGGATAGTCTTTCAACTTGTTTTACTCTTAGATGTTTTGTGAGGTAACCCAGGTGATGCTGAGATAAACCAGGAGGAACCAGGTATCCTTTAGGCCGGTCTAAGGGTAACCGTTAGCTCGCCTTCCTAGCACTTCTTGTTTCAGATAACCCCTGACCGTGGGATTCATCCAGGGAAGTCGCTACTGCCTTTTCTCCCCTTTTTGGCTTGTTTGCTGGCAGCGTGGACCAAGGAAGATGACTCCAGGCTCGATCCTCCTTATGGGCCCCCTCGTTGCTGCTGATGCTCAGACTCTAGTTGGTTGGTGTGGGACTTGTGGTCCCCCCGCCGGCAGGTTTAGCAGATCAATAAATGGACGTCTACTCTAGGGACCTGTTCCCCATGCGTGCCTAGTCACCAGGAGTCTCCGTACATGACCAGCTGACTTCCTCAGCGTCTTTCTGTCCGACTTGCTGGTCACCATTCTCGCCCACAATGGCTACTACACGTGCAGGGTCTGACTAGTGTGTCAGTGCACGTCTCTCCTTCTTCTTGCCACCCTTTTTTGCTTCTTCACTATCAGACTGGCTAACTCCTCCTGCTTTCCTTATAGCCACTGCCACCTTAGCTTCCAGCCCCCCCCCACACCCCTAGATGAGATGTGAAGGAACGCCCCCTCTTGGGTCTGCCCAAGGGTCCCCTCTAGAGTGTGGGAGACCTGGTTGCTATGTGTCTGTGCGTACACACCCTATTCCGGCCTTCTGGAATTCCCTAAAGTACTGCCCCAGCATGGGTGCAGTACTCAGTGGTGCCTGACCAGGTCAGGGGCGCCACATATATAAGAGCCTAGGCTGCTGTGTAGAACATAAAAAACACTTTAGAATACTCACCTATGGGTCTGTGCAATGAAAACTTGTCAGATGGGTGTCGCCATTCTCCAGAACCGGCGCCTCTTCTTTCGGCTATCTTTGTCCTCCTCCTTCTGAAGCCGGCGTGCATGATGCGTCCTACGTCATACACCCTCGACGGCATTGAAGTGCCGCACAGGCGCACTTTGATCTTCCCTGAGCAGGGCACATCTAAGTATTGTAGTGCGCCTGCGCAGGGCCTCAATACCGGCCTGTGTGCATGATGTAGGATGCGTACTGCACCCAGGCTTCAGAAGAAGGAGGACTAAGATGGCCAAAAGAGGAGGCAACAGTCCCGGAGAAGAGTGCCACCCATCTGACCAGTTTGCACCACACCGACCCCTAGGAGAGTATTATAAATAGTTTTTTATGTTCTCCACAGCGGCCTGGGCTCTTATATACAACATGTTAGAATGCTGTATACAAGAGCCCACTGGTGGTTGCCGCACCTTATAGGGCCCAAATATGGGGACTGATTCCCTATAAAGCTTGGGCAGAAATGGGTCTTCCAAATTGACAATGCAGACTGCCAAACTGGTTACAAAGTGGCTTAAGGATAACAAAGTCAATGTTTTGGAGTGGTCATCATAAAGCCCCAATCTCAATCCTATTGAAGATTTATGGGCAAAGCTGAAAAGGCAGGTGCAAGCAAGGCGAGTATACAATGTGGGTGCACAGTATGTGATAAAGTATACAAAAGAACAGTGTGAGGGCACAGTATGGTGGGAGCAGTCTACGAGAGACAACTCATGTGCAAATTATGGAAGCTTTACAGTGGGAAAAGGAAGCACAGTATGGTGAGGGGGTAGCATGGGAAGGGACACTGAAGACAGTATGGAGGCCATTGTTAATATTGCAGGAGCATTATGAAGTTTGGACAATGTATAGGCCACAGTTCATAAGGGGTAATGGCTTGATGGATATTTTGGATTAAATTTAGTCATTCAAGTCTATAGCGAGCCATGAAACACAAGTGGAAATCAGATGGGTTCTGTGTCTTACAGATCTGTTGCTTAGTCAGAAACATGAATAAAAAGGTAACATTCCAAGGGTTATGCAGTGGCTTGGAAGCAGCACCTCTTCAGTGAAAAAAAACAGAAAAGAACAAATTGAAGCCACTAGGATGACAGCTGAGAAAAAAAAACAGTCAGCTTCTCTTGGATTGCATCACTCACACGGATGTGTGAAACTAGCATCAGCTTGTCAAGGACGTTGATATCAGCGGATTTGGCTGACCTTTGTCTAATGTGTATAGGGGACCTTAACTAGCATCTCCTATACTTTACAATGTTAATCACAGATAGGACACGTACGTGGTTTTTTTCTGGACCCATAAGCGTGCATCCGAATGTTGTCAGATTATTAACATTCATGGGACAGATGCTAGTATGTGATAGTAGGTAAAAATGTAGGCTATGATAGTTATAGCTATAGTACCATGGGATTTTCAGCTTTTCATCTGTTATCTGCAATTAGCACGAGCCCCCAAGCCAATGGCTGAAGATCACTGATTTAAACCTGTGATCTAAATTTGCATTACAGAATCCACAATTTAGTACTTCTGTATTTCTTGAAACTTCATAAACAAAAACTAACAAAAAAAAGTATCACATTATAATTCAATTGTTGTATACAGTGCAAGTATCTGTTTTGAAGATTTCTTAAATCATAGAGGAAACATCAGTGCTGGAGTTTGATAACAGGAGAAAAATGGGTCAAGTTATTCTTCAAGAAAATTGTTCCAGACCTTACTGACAGTACAAAACAGGCTGAATAGTCAATAGCTCATTTAAAAGAGGATTTTTAGCAAGTAGAACCTTTAAAACCTTTTGAAATTATGGATATTTCTTGTTTTCTCATTTCCAGACCATTATTTTAATTCAATCGCTAAAATGCATTTTTGTCTACAATCGGTATTGCATGGAAAAGTCAATATGACATCTATAGAGGGTAACATGCAAATCAATGGAATTAGAGCAAAGATAATTGTTTTCAATCTCCTTACCTTAATGGGCTGCACATGTACCACATAATCTTCTTACTACTTGGATTACCCTTGTTAAATTGTTTACCATTAGTAAATTTTGATGGAATGGTCGACTATACTATCAACCAAGTGTCACCTGTTGGTCAAGTTGATGACCATGACCAATTGATGACCATTCTTTTCTGTATTTTAAAGGACTTAATTTTTAGGGCTGGGAAAAGTAGTAGAAAGGATCTTTCCATGGTCAGCAAGTGGAGTGCTAAATAAAGGGTAACTGTAATGCTGCCACCAGGGGGAGCCAGAGCTCTGTAGCATAATACACTACACAGAGCAATGAGAACCAGGAAGTGAATTCACAGCGTTCTCATGCATTACCTCAAAGCACAGCTGAGAAGCAGAGCTGCAGGGCATGCAAGGAAAAGTCACACAGGCTGGGTTAAACACCATACGGGCAGAAGCAGGACCGAAGGAACGAGCAAAAGCGGAGTCAAAGTCAGGCCAAGGTCAGTACCGGAGGAAGCAACCGAGTGGGGAAATAGGAGAGGGGACAGAGGACAGGAGGGACGACCAGGGGATGGAACACCGACAAGGGCACGGGGGCACAGGAACAGACAGATCAGGATATCACTCACAGGACCAGCAATCACAGGCAAAGCAGTGCTAAGCTTATAGCCAGCACTGGTTCACTGGAAATGCCAGCTTTTAAGGCATCCAGGGTCTGGAAGTGAGGCTCGAGAGAAGGCTCCGCCCCCTAGCCATGGGGACAGGGAGGCGAACCATGACAGTACCCCCTCCTCAAGGGGGGGGCCACCGGACCCCCAGGCTTCCCAGAATATTTCCGGTGGAAAGCCGCAATTAACCGATCGGCCCGAACGGATCGAGCCGGCACCCATGACCTGTCCTCCGGTCCGTAACCCTTCCAATGGATCAGATACTGGCGGGAACGACGAACTCAATGAGAATTGATAATACACTGGATCTCGTACTCCTCCTCACCGTCCACCAATATCGGAGCCGGAGGGGTCTGAGAATCCACCACCGATGGAACAAATGGCTTAAGCAAGGAGGTATGAAATACGTTAGGAATACGCAAGGTCTGGGGCAGTTGCAACCGAAAGGCCACCGGGTTGATCACTTCGATGATCTCATAGGGACCTATAAACTTAGGACCCAACTTAGCAGATGGAACCCTAAGCCTAATATTCCGAGTGAACAGCCACACTTTGTCCCCCACCCGAAAGGGGGGTCCCAGAGAACGGCGTTTGTCTGCTTGGCGTTTCTGGGACTCTTGAGCCATGTCGATGCACCGTTGTGCCTCCTTCCACACCTTCCCCAGATGCTGAATGACGGACTCGGCCCCTGGACACCCCGAATCCACTCTAGAGAAGGTCCCGAAGTGAGGGTGAAACCCGTAATTACAGAAGAAGGGAGAAGTTCCTGTAGACTGATGGACTCTGCTATTGAATGCAAACTCCGCAAGGGGCAAAAACGTACACCAATCCTCCTGCTGAGCAGAAACCAAGCACCGCAGGATTTGCTCAAGGGTCTGATTCGTCCATTCCATCTGCCCATTGGACTCGGGATGATAGACGGACGAGAAGGACAACTCAATTCCCAACCGCCTGCACAAGGCCCTCCAAAACCGAGAAATGAATTGTACCCCCCTGTCAGACACACTATTCAGGGGAAACCCATGTAACCGAACCACCTGGTCAATAAAGTGGTTGGCAAGGGCCGCAGCATTAGGTAGACCGGAGAGGGGATCAAAATGTGCCTGTTTACTAAAACGATCCACCACCACCCAGATCACAGTCATACCATTTGAGACAGGAAAGTCCGTAATGAAATCCATGGACAAGTGGGTCCATGGTCTTTCAGGAACAGGTAATGGAACCAGTTCCCCGGCTGGCCGGTTACGACATACCTTAGCACGGGCACATGTAGCACAGGCAGACACAAACCGAGCAACATCTGAGTGAAGAGATGGCCACCAAAACAGTCGAGCAACAGCCCTGCGAGTGGCTGTAATTCCAGGATGGCCGCTGAGTACGGACTCATGGAACTCTTGAAGTACCCGTAACCGGAGGTGCAAAGGGACAAACAGTTTAGTGTCTGGAGCGGAAGATGGCGCTGAGGACTGGGCCTCCCTGACCTCAGCCTCCAACTCGGATGACAAGGCAGCGACCACCACCCCTCGCGGAAGAATGGAGGAAGGAGGCTCTGGAGGTGACACCGGGTCCAAACTACGGAACAGTGCATCTGCCCTCACGTTTTTAGACCCCGGCCAAAAAGTAATACAAAAATGGAATCTAGAAAAAAAAAGAGCCCACCTCGCTTGTCGAGGCGTCAATCTCTTGGCGGACTCAATATACGCGAGGTTTTTATGATCGGTGATGACAGTAATACGGTGAACAGCACCTTCCAAAAAATGCCTCCATTCTTCAAACGCCAATTTTACTGCCAATAATTCACGGTTACCCACATCATAATTCCTCTCAGCCGGAGTGAATTTCTTGGAGAAGAACGCACATGGTCGCAGATTAGTCAGAGTAGCAGGGCCCTGAGAGAGAACAACTCCCACCCCCACCTCTGAGGCGTCCACCTCCACAATAAACGGCGCCTCGAGGTCAGGCTATACCAGGACCGGGGCGGACATGAACCGGTCCTTTAGCTCAAGAAAGGCCTGGACAGCTATTTGCGACCAGTTATGCAGATCCGCCCCTTTGCGTGTAAGGTCAGTCAATGGCTTGGCAATTTGAGAAAACTCCTTAATGAACCGTCGATAATAATTTGCGAAACCCAAAAAGCGTTGTAGCGCCTTGATATCCCTGGGTTGCACCCAATCCACGATAGCCTGCACCTTTCCTGGGTCCATTTTAAACCCATCACGAGAAAGGAGTAACACAAGAAAGGCTATTTCCTGAACAGAGAAAACACATTTTTCAAGTTTAGCAAACAGATGGTTATCACGTAATCTCTGTAATACTGAGCAAACATGCATAATATGCGTATCTCTATCGGCAGAATAAATCAAAATGTCATCGAGATAGATGACCACAAAACGACCAAGAAAATCAGAGAAGATATCATTGATGAAATTTTGAAACACCGCAGGGGCATTTGTTAGACCAAAAGACATCACCAAATTCTCGAATAACCCCTCTGACGTCAGAAAGGCCGTTTTCCACTCATCCCCTTCTCTAATACGGATAAGATTATAGGCCCCCCTGAGATCTAGTTTAGTAAACCACCGGGCTTCAGAGAGTTGGTTGTAGAGATCAGGGATGAGTGGAAGCGGATACGTGTTTTTCACAGTAATTTTGTTCAATTCTCGGAAATTGAGACATGGCCTTAATCCTCCGTCCTTCTTCTTTACAAAAAAGAAAAACCGAAATATGACTACTTTAAATAAAATTATTTTATTAATCAAAAATCACTTACAACACATACATTTAAAATAAGAGTATTTGAGAAAGGGAGGAGGTACTTTCCCTTGCCTAACCCTTCCTCAACGACGGGGGTCGGCGTCCTAGGGTAAAGACGCCCCCGTTCTTCGACGGCTTAACCCTAATCGGTCCCTCCCTCAAGGGTAAGAGATATCCCCTAAAAGATGGAATCAACCCCAACACTGGTAACACCAAAGTGAGGAAGAGGTGCTCAGTCCACAGTAGCTAATTTGTCTGTATCACTACTTGGGTGAGTGAGGGTAGGGTCCTGGGATGTCGTCATATATTAGTAGTCCATGTGCTCAGTATAAAGGATAGAAATAAGAGTCACATAGATAGAGACCATAGTATGCTATTGTCAATTATAGACACAGTTCATATGTAATTAGTACAACAAATGCCCATTACGGACATGAATCATATTGGGTATACGAAGGTTCAAGAAATGCCCGACGCGTTTCGCCCTTGTCAATGTTGGGGGCTCATCAGGGGCTTTCCAACATATTCTTGAACGAAGTGTCCACTTTTGAACAATTCTATGATAAAACATAACAAATCTATATTAATGACAATGTCCAATGATCAAACACCGCAACCCACATAGGGACTGAACAACAGTACTAACCAGTAGTGGTACAGGTTGTTCACTTCAGGCGGGAATAAGAAGATAATACACTGTCTACCCAGCTGGTCAATCATGAGGTTAGTCAAGATAACTTGTGCACCTATGTAGATAGACACATTATCAATTACGGCCAAGCCAATATTATATGTGATGCCACAGGCATGCATGTTGCAGACAGTACCTTATCTTGATGCAGGTGCCTGTCTCACACTGTTAAAGCATTTATGCAGTCACAACCGGACCCTGATAAAAGGTTAAAACAAGGTTTTGTATACTGCATTAGGCTTTCTAAGGCACACATGGATTCAAAGCCTCAGTATAAATACCTGGAATATCAGATCCATCATAGAATATACGCTATGTGCTCAGGATAAGGACTGTGGCAGACGGCTGAATACCTCTAGTCCGCAATATTGCCAGTTCCACTGCATAAAATATACAATAGTGTAGGGAACTCCAATTAATCTCAAGACAGAGAAAACCTGCTCAACATATCATAATATTTGCAAACATGCAGCGGTACCTTAAATGTGTCAGTCAGAATAATTGTCCTCCACTGGTCACCAATGTTGCCGACAGCCTTAATAGGCTTATACCGTCACCCATATCATGATGATTACCCAGAAAGGTCCTTATTTAAAGTAGTCATATTTCGGTTTTGCTATAATTCCTACTTTACGTTATCTATTTTGGTATATAATTTATGAGAAATCGGTGATGGCTGGTTTTTTGTCTGGGCCTGTTAGCGACCAATCTTGGCTTGATGATGTAAAAGAGGCCTTCTCTGAAACATCTGCTGATGAGTCTGTGAATAAAGTGACCTCACTTAAAACTAAATTTGAACAACTGTATCAATTATATAAAGCCAATATTAAATCCTGGTGGGAGGTACAGTCGTTGGACAACTATATACAGCAAAAGGTGGTACCTAGAGGACTTAGAATCCAATTAGTCCCGGCAGATAGGTGTAAGTCCCCTGAGCTCCTCAAAAAGTGGGAGGAGGAATCTATTGCATCCTCACTCCGCTTTATGACCCTTCTAAGGGATGAGGAGAAATTGACACTTGAACGAACATCTTTGAAATTACAAGAACAAATTAACGAGACACTCAAATCTAAAACTGAGAGTGATTTCAAGACTAGGGAACTTTCTTTAAAGACATCAGTGGACAAATACCGTACCACACTAAAAGATAGAAAACATAAGAGGTTTGCCAGGGACCTGGCAGACTTCAGAGACAGACAGGCTTACAATTTTCTAACTAAGACCACCCCTGTAGTAGAGGTATCGTCAACTGACGGCGAAACATCTGACACAGACTCAAGGTCATATCACCCCGGGGAATATAGATACCAACAGAGGAGACGATGGAGAGGTCAGGGAAATTGGAGACGAGGAGGAGGTTATGGTTACCAGAACACAAGATTCCAGAACGATGGGAATGCAGTAAGATCACGCGCACCATCGGCATCTTCACCTTCGTCCTCTGGCTCCTTACCTTCCTCCTCTTTTTTAGAACAAGGCAGAACCAATCATTACAACCTCCGAAGTGGGGTGGATCCGAGACCCAAGTAGACACTCTCGCCACTAATCGAGAATTTGAGCTGCAAATAGTTAATTTATCAAAGCATACTCTCTCAACCAATGAAGAAAAAGTACTTAGAGCAGGGTTATCCTTTATACCCACCACACGATTCGATTCATTCTGTTGGGTAAAAGACGTCCATTTATTTATAAGAAAGCTGAAATGGAGGAAATACTTTGCGGTGGAGAATAAGAAGAGGAGTCAACAACTGGGGGTACCCTTGGAGATGTTGGAAGACATTGACATTCTTATTGAACTTGAAAATGAGGGCACATGTAATATAGGTGAAGGTCCTTTTTCCACCCTAAAAATGAAAAGTAAAAAAGCACCTCCCCTGGGTGACTATGCCAATCTCGATCTGTTTTGTAATATCGTCACAGACGAGATAAAAATGATTCATCCCAAAAGGCATGCGACGATATCTAATGTCACTATAGATGAGAGGGAAGCTATACGTGATCTAGAAAACAATACTAATATAGTAATCAAACCCTCAGACAAAGGGGGAAATATAGTGATCCTTGACCGAGACACCTATGTGGGCATGTGTACCCAACTATTAAAAGATCATAGGTCGTATGAACGACTTCCAGGAGACCCTACCCCCCAGTACCATTTGCAGCTCAAACAAATATTAGATACGGCAAAACAGAAGAAACTCATTTCGGCTAACGAGTATGATTTCTTGTTACCGCGCCATCCCAAATTAGCTACATTTTATGCCATCCCTAAGATACATAAAGGAACCAACCCTATCAAGGGGAGACCTATTGTATCCGGAATTGACTCTTTAACTCAGAACAGTAGCACATATGTAGATCAGATATTGAGATCCTTTGTCACCAGCCTGCCGTCATACATACGTGACACCCTGGATCTACTGGCAAAAATAGAGGGCATCACCCTGGAAAAAAATATGATACTCACCTCAATTGATGTTGAGTCCCTTTATACGAGTATTCCTCACGATAAGGGGTTGGAAGCAGTGGATTATTTTCTCAGTATGCGTGGGAATCAAATGGTGGCACATAACAGATTTATTGGGGAACTTCTGCAATTCATCCTTACCAAAAATGCCTTTTTGTTTAATTCTAGATTCTACCACCAGCTCAGGGGCACAGCTATGGGGAGCCCATGTGCCCCCACGTATGCCAACTTGCTCCTGGGCTGGTGGGAGAACACTGTCGTCTTCAAAGATGATGGGGGTAGCCACTGCTCCCGGATTTTTTTCTGGGGCAGGTATATTGATGACATACTGGTTATCTGGGACGGCAGTGTTCAATCCTTTAGAGAATTTGTGGAAGATCTTAATACGAATCAAATAGGTCTTAAGTTCACTTTTGAAATAGGGGGTGACAAACTTGCATTTTTGGATATCTTTATTAAAAAGGATGCAGATGGTACTCTGCAGACCACTTTGTATAGGAAACCTAGTGCCACCAATAGTTTTCTTCACTGGGACAGTCACCATCCCGAAAATCTAAAGAGAGGTATTCCCAAGGGTCAATTCCTACGTATTCGTAGGAATTGCTCAGACAACCAGGAATTTGGACGACAGGCTGGACAACTGACTAAACGGTTTCTCGATAGGGGATACCCCAGAAATGTTGTCCATAAGGCTTTTAACTTTGCAGCAACTAGGGATAGACATGAATTGTTAAATAGTAAGACATCGAAGGAAACAAAAGGGATAACTAGATTAGTAGGTACTTTTGACGATCAAAACAATCAAGTAATGAAAATCCTCAGAAAATACTGGGGTATTTTAAAACAAGACCCAGACCTGAAGGATAACATTCTTCCCTACCCATCGGTTACCTTCCGCAAAGGCCGCAACCTGAGGGATTGCGTGGTCAAAAGCCATTATGTGTCACCAGAGATGTCTGGTAGCGCATGGCTTAGGTCACGTAGTAATGGCACCTTTCGTTGTGGGGCCTGTAAGTTCTGCAAATTTATTTGTCCCTCCAACACATTTCAAAGTGCTAAAACTGGAAGAACTTATTCTAACAGAAATTTTGCCAATTGTCGGACCCAAGGCGTTATCTATCTTTTTAGCTGTGGTTGTCCAAAAAATTATATTGGCAAAACCAAGAGACAATTCCGAGTACGTATTGGTGAACACGTTGGTGATGTTCGTAACCAAAGAGACACACCAATAGCACGGCATATTAATCAGCATCATGCAGGGAAATTAGAAGGTGCCCTGTTTAAATCCATAGAAACGGTACCGGAACCTGAAAGGAAAGGCGACTGGGATGTTCTTTTGTTGCAAAGAGAGGCAAGATGGATTTTTTGGATGGACTCTGTACATCCTGATGGCCTAAATGAAACAATAAGCTTTACGCCCTTTATCCAGTAATAAATTGTCACCAAGCCATTACTTCTAGGAATACTGTGTCTGTAGTAGACCTTCCTGACAAAGAATTTGACCCACAAAAACTTGAGGGGTCACTAGTTGCGGTAATGAATATACTGGCAACATGTATATCATATCATTATATTACATACACAGGTCCGCTATGTGCCATCCTGAAGCAATAACAAATTATTCCTATATTACTTAATACTATTCACCCGTTATTGGGTGGCAATAACTATGTTCAATTTTCTTATAATCCGTTACATACATGGGGCCATTACTGTTTGTACCAGGCATGGTCCACACTGGTTTAAGAAACTTCCCCTCTATTTTCAAAAAAGCCCCCTTGATTGTCCTATTGGCAATGCTTGTCACAGCAAGGTTCCATTGGCCACGCTCTGTTGCCGCCCATTTGAGCGTTTGGCATGTTCAGTCCACATAGTTCTATTATATTGTATAGCGGCGCTGTGGTATGCTGACAGTGTAATTTGTCAACACATGACTGCGCATGCGTACACATGATGTGTTACTTCTTACATCTAGGAACCAATGTTTGTTGGCCCTGGGGTAATGAATCTCGGACGCACGCCTCCCGATCACCTGACCGGACGTGATGTGAGTACTTCCACACGTCCTGGGAGGCCGGGATAAGTTGCGCGACGTCACTTCCGGTTTCCATCCCGATGGCGCCAAACGTATTTAAATAGCAGGCATTGCCTCATCAGGGTAGCGATCACTGGACGCCACACTGATCCTCCCCAGATGGGCCCACTATAAGGTAGGAACGCTGCATCCTCTGACCAGTAACTGAAGTTACATGTGCTGAATGGAGGCTGACATGTATATATATATTTGTTTGTAGATTGGCTTTCATCTATTACGGTGACTCCTGACTACACGGGGAGACAGCTAATAGGTATGTGTCCCGTTGTGTATAGGAACGAGGAGGGATGTACAGTGAGACTTATTGTTTAAATACCCCCCTCTCCAATGCAGGGACCTTTCTGGGTAATCATCATGATATGGGTGACGGTATAAGCCTATTAAGGCTGTCGGCAACATTGGTGACCAGTGGAGGACAATTATTCTGACTGACACATTTAAGGTACCGCTGCATGTTTGCAAATATTATGATATGTTGAGCAGGTTTTCTCTGTCTTGAGATTAATTGGAGTTCCCTACACTATTGTATATTTTATGCAGTGGAACTGGCAATATTGCGGACTAGAGGTATTCAGCCGTCTGCCACAGTCCTTATCCTGAGCACATAGCGTATACTCTATGATGGATCTGATATTCCAGGTATTTATACTGAGGCTTTGAATCCATGTGTGCCTTAGAAAGCCTAATGCAGTATACAAAACCTTGTTTTAACCTTTTATCAGGGTCCGGTTGTGACTGCATAAATGCTTTAACAGTGTGAGACAGGCACCTGCATCAAGATAAGGTACTGTCTGCAACATGCATGCCTGTGGCATCACATATAATATTGGCTTGGCCATAATTGATAATGTGTCTATCTACATAGGTGCACAAGTTATCTTGACTAACCTCATGATTGACCAGCTGGGTAGACAGTGTATTATCTTCTTATTCCCGCCTGAAGTGAACAATCTGTACCACTACTGGTTAGTACTGTTGTTCAGTCCCTATGTGGGTTGCGGTGTTTGATCATTGGACATTGTCATTAATATAGATTTGTTATGTTTTATCATAGAATTGTTCAAAAGTGGACACTTCGTTCAAGAATATGTTGGAAAGCCCCTGATGAGCCCCCAACATTGACAAGGGCGAAACGCGTCGGGCATTTCTTGAACCTTCGTATACCCAATATGATTCATGTCCGTAATGGGCATTTGTTGTACTAATTACATATGAACTGTGTCTATAATTGACAATAGCATACTATGGTCTCTATCTATGTGACTCTTATTTCTATCCTTTATACTGAGCACATGGACTCCTAATATATGACGACATCCCAGGACCCTACCCTCACTCACCCAAGTAGTGATACAGACAAATTAGCTACTGTGGACTGAGCACCTCTTCCTCACTTTGGTGTTACCAGTGTTGGGGTTGATTCCATCTTTTAGGGGATATCTCTTACCCTTGAGGGAGGGACCGATTAGGGTTAAGCCGTCGAAGAACGGGGGCGTCTTTACCCTAGGACGCCGACCCCCGTCGTTGAGGAAGGGTTAGGCAAGGGAAAGTACCTCCTCCCTTTCTCAAATACTCTTATTTTAAATGTATGTGTTGTAAGTGATTTTTGATTAATAAAATAATTTTATTTAAAGTAGTCATATTTCGGTTTTGCTATAATTCCTACTTTACGTTATCTATTTTGGTATATACTTTACAAAAAAGAACCCAGCGGCCACAGGGGACGAAGAAGGACGGATATGCCCTTTACGTATCCTCTCAGATACGTACGATTTCATAGCAGCCCTTTCTGGACCCGAGAGGTGATATAAACGGGCCTTGGGCAATTTGGTATTGGGAAGCAAATCGATGGCACAGTCATGTAGGCGATGAGGCGGCAAAACCTCAGCTTCTGTTTCCGATAATACGTCTCCGTAGTCCCTCAGGTATTCCGGAAGACCCTCAGGACTTACGGAGAACACAGGTACAGATTGTAAACACCTTTTATGACAAGCAGGACTCCATTTGACTACGGTACGACACTCCCAATCAATAACGGGATTATGTAACATCAACCATGGATACCCCAACACTAATCCAGCAGGGAGATTGGCCATTACAAAACAAGAAATCGTTTCAGAATGCAGAGACCCGATCACAAGAGTACATTTTTCAGTAGCAAACCGAATGAGGTTTTGAGGCAGCGGTGTTTTATCAATTGCCAGGAGTTGAATGGGTCCTTCTAACCTCACTGTCCCTAACTCTAATCTTTGGACCAACTCAGAGTCAATGAAGTTCATAGCGGACCCACAGTCAACAAAGGCAGTAGCAGACCAGACCGACTCCTTGACCCGGAGGTCAACATTCAGAAGTATCTTATTGGAGGAGAGGAAAGGTACCTGATAGTCTGGGCAACCTCCTCGACCGTTACCCAGACTTAGAAGTTTCCCGACGACTGTTTAGCGGAGGGGCAAGCTGGGCAGTCTTTCCTCCAGTGTCCATGGTGTCCACAATAGAAGCACAGCTTGAGATCCCGGCGTCTTCTCCTCTCCTTCTCATCCGGACTGATGGCTCCTATTTCCATGTGTTCCATAGCCGGCAAAGAAGGTGCCCTGGGTAGAGGGGGCGGAATCTCACACATGGTGCCCCTTCTTTTCCGTAATCTGCGGTCCATATGAACTGCCTCAGTCATCGCATCATCCAAGGTGCTGGGAGGTGGGTGCAGAGCCAAAGCGTCTTTCAGTGAGTCCAAAAGACCTCTCCGGAATTGGCACCTAAGTGCAGAATCATTCTACCGTACCTCAGTGGACCACTGCCGAAACTCAGAACAATATAGCTCAGCAGTGTGATTTCCCTGAGTGAGACACATGATCCTGTCCTCAGCCACTCGTACACGGTCTGGTTCGTCGTATATCACCCCGAGGGAGTCAAAGAAGAGGTCAACCGAATGCCGTTTCGGGGCCGCAGGGGGTAGGGAATACGCCCAGGTCTGGGGACTTCCTCTAAGTAACGACATGATGATCCCCACCCGCTGGGTCTCACTCCCTGAGGACCGAGGATGGAGAGTGAAAAGGAGCCTGCAACTCTCCCTAAATGTCCGAAATAGGTTTTTCTCCCCCGAGAATGTATCGGGGAGCATCACCGTGGGTTCGGGGGAGGTCAGTTGGACATCCGTGGGACTATGCTGTCCTACGATTTGTGAGGTAGCTGCCACTGAGGTGGCCCTCGCAGAAGCGGAGACCTCACTCTGCAGCATATTGTGTGAAGCTACCAGGGTGCGATGCTCTGCAGCCAAATCCTGCACCAGCTGCGTAAGGTTGGCTACTTGCTCGCACAAGGTACTGAGTGGATCCATTACAGTTTTTATGCTGTAAAGTTGGATCCCACTACCAAGAAATAAATGTCTTTTTTTTTATTTATTTATTTTTTTTCCCTATGGGAGATAAAGCCTATAGAGGCCGGCTATACTGTAATGCTGCCACCAGGGGGAGCCAGAGCTCTGTAGCACAATACACTACACAGAGCAATGAGAACCAGGAAGTGAATTCACAGCATTCTCATACATTACCTCAAAGCACAGCTGAGAAGCAGAGCTGCAGGGCATGCAAGGAATAGTCACACAGGCTGGGTTAAACACCGTACGGGCAGAAGCAGGACCGAAGGAACGAGCAAAAGCGGAGTCAAAGTCAGGCCAAGGTCAGTACCGGAGGAAGCAACCGAGTGGGGAAATAGGAGAGGGGACAGAGGACAGGAGGGACGACCAGGGGATGGAACACAGACAAGGGCACGGGGGCACAGGAACAGACAGATCAGGATATCACTTACAGGACCAGCAATCACAGGCAAAGCAGTGCTAAGCTTATAGCCAGCACTGATTCACTGGAAATGCCAGCTTTTAAGGCATCCAGGGTCTGGAAGTGAGGCTCGAGAGAAGGCTCCGCCCCCTAGCCATGTGGACAGGGAGGCGAACCATGACAGTAACATTTTTCATTGGCAAAAATGTTGCGACACTCTTTCACTTCTTTTAAAGAGAAGAGTGGAGTTAAGTTGGCCATATATAAGATCATTGTCAGCTGAACCTTTGGCAGACATCATTTTCTTTGTCATACCCATGAGTGCTCAACGTCTGTGAGTGACTTATGTTCCCCAAAAGCAAAAGGAAAGAACATTGAAATTCCAACTACCAAATCCTTCTTGCCCTTTTTGAAAGAAGCATTTTAGTTTTGCATTGTGGAAATATTTATTTGGTATATGGTAACATTATTTAAGTTCTGTGTGGTGTTACTACTGTGTTTCCCCAAAAATAAACCCTACCCCGAAAATGAGACCTAGCAGAAATTTTCAGCACTTTTGGCATAAGGCTTAAATATAAGTTTTACCCTGAAAATAAGCCCTAATCGCGGTTCAATAATGAAGTGTCCATGAAGCTAAAAAAAGTTAAAAATATTGCAGGGCACTTCATTATAGAAAGCAGACACCCCCAGAAGAAAGAAGACAGAAGACCCTGCAGTCATACTCACCAGACGCCGAATGGGAGGATCTGCAGTGGAACACATCAAGGATCTATGGTGGGATGCACACCCACACATATCAGATCGCACACCCAAACATACCTGTATCAGATCGCACACCCACACGCATCAAATTGCGCACACATCAGATCGCACAGTCGCACACATCAGATCACACAATCACACATCGGATCGCACACACACTCACCACATCCGGTGATACCGGCCAGCAGAGGAACCTAGGACACAGAGCAGGGGAGTGTGAGAACCTGCGGTGGAACGCATGGAGGACCTGTGGTGGAACACATCCACTACTTTCGTAACTATGATCTGTCTGTTTAAAAAAGTTAAACCCCTACCCAATAACCAGATGAAAATTGGGGTGAACTAAATGAAAATCTATTTTTTTCTTCCAAACACTTTTGATGACTACAAACCATTTGCTTTTACAATCATTTGTAGGTTTTATGTTAAGTAAAATGTTCCATCACCAAAACTGATGGAGAAAGTATGTGTGTTAGTAACAATCAAAAAATAGCTGAAATCAGTTAAATGTCAAGGGATGGCAAGCTTCTGTCTGAATTTTATCCTGCAGATTGAGTGTAAAGGTATTGTATTTCATAGTGACAACCTCTTTTATAGTGCTACACAATTCTGTGAAACTACATAAATATAAGAGCAAAACAAAAGAGAAGATCCACACCGAGAGCTTAAAACATGAAGATTAAGTATGTTTGTTATCGTGGAGGGATATAAAGTGCTATTCCCACTATTCACACCCAACCCTTAGTTAGCAGATTATTGTAGTGACCTATGTTAAAGGAATACAAATAGCTAACCAGCAGGTGAATCCACTAACATTTTGACTCATTGTGTGTGCTATTCATTAGGCTGTAGGTGGAGCCCTCTCTGGTGAAATGCACTGTGTAGGCACCAAATTATACCGTACAGCTTTAGCAAATCTTTAAATTACCCATTTAGCTGTACAATTCTACAGTCATGGCCAAAAGTTTTGAGAATGCTACAAATATTAATTTTTACAAAGTCTACTGCTTAAGTTTTTCTAATGGCAATTTGCATATACTCCAGAATGTCATAAAGAGTGATCAGCTTAACAGCAATTTCTTGCAAAGTCAATATTGGCTAAGAAAATGAACTTTAACCCCCAAAACACATTTCAACATCATTGCATTCCTGCCTTAAAAGGAGCAGCTAACATTGTTTTAGTGATTGTTCCATTAACACAGGTGTGGGTGTTGATGAGGACAGGGCTGGCGATCAATCAGTCATGATTAAGTAAGAATGACACCACTGGACACTTTAAAAGGAGGCTGGTGCTTGGTATCATTGTTTCTCTTCAGTTAACCATGGTTATCTCTAAAGAAACACGTGCAGCCATCATTGCTCTGCACAAAAATGGCCTAACAGGGAAGAGTATCGCAGCTACAAAGATTGCACCTCAGTCAACAATCTATCGCATCATCAAGAACTTCAAGGAGAGAGCTTCCGTTGTTGCCAAAAAGGCTCCTGGGCGCCCAAGAAGGACCAGCAAACGCCAGGACCGTATCTTAAAACTGTTTCAGCTGCGGGATCGGACTACCAGCAGTGCCAAGCTAGCTCAGCAATGGCAGCAGGCTGGTGTGAGTGCTTCTGCACGCACTGTGAGGTGGAGACTCTTTGAGCAAGGCCTGGTTTCAAGGAGGGTAGCAAAGAAGCCACTTCTCTCCAGAAAAAACATCAGGGACCGACTGATATTCTGCAAAAGGTACAGGGAGTGGACTGCTGAGGACTGGGGTAAAGTCATTTTCTCAGATGAATCCCCTTTTCGATTGTTTGGGACATCTGGAAAACAGCTTATTAGGAGAAGAAGAGGTGAGCGCTACCACCAGTCTTGTCTCATGCCAACTGTTAAGCATCCTGAAACGATTCATGTGTGGGGTTGCTTCTCAGCCAAGGGAATCGGCTCACTCACAGTCTTGCCTAAAAACACAGCCATGAATAAAGAATGGTACCAGAATGTCCTCCAAGAGCAACTTCTCCCAACTGTCCAAGAGCAGTTTGGCGCCCAACAATGCCTTTTCCAGCATGATGGAGCACCTTGCCATAAAGCAAAGGTGATCACTAAATGGCTCATGGAACAAAACATAGAGATTTTGGGTCCATGGCCTGGAAACTCCCCAGATCTTAATCCCATTGAGAACTTATGGGCAATCATCAAGAGACGGGTAGACAAACAAAAACCAACAAATTCTGGCAAAAGCAAGCATTGCTTATGCAAGAATGGACAGCTATCAGTCAGAATTTGGTCCAGAAGTTGATTGAGAGCATGCCAGGGAGAATTACAGAGGTCCTGAAGAAGGGTCAACACTGCAAATATTGACTTGCTGCATTAACTCATTCTAACTGTCAATATAACCTTTTGGTACTCATAATATGATTGCAATTATATTTCTGTATGTGATGTAAACATCAGACAAACACAATTAAAAACCAGAGGGAACAGATCATGTGAAAATATAATTTTGCTGTCATTCTCAAAACTTTTGTCCATAACTGTACTATTATAGAAAATGGGGAAACGAAGCTCTCCATGCCTGTCAATGCTGAAGAGTCAGGTGAAGAAGTTGCTGGTGGGTG
Organism: Anomaloglossus baeobatrachus; assembly: GCF_048569485.1. NCBI lineage: Eukaryota > Metazoa > Chordata > Amphibia > Anura > Aromobatidae > Anomaloglossus > Anomaloglossus baeobatrachus. Next base: position 657,969,059 of record NC_134353.1, read on the forward strand.
CTCAGAGACAGCTGGTGGTGATAAGGCCGTAATTTAGGTTGATGCAATCTAATCATGCATCCCTCTTAAACTGTCTGCAGTCCAAATTATGAGTCACTCGTGGTAGCATGCATAACCACAATCTTTCACACACACCAGAGACGTGCTCAGATATGAATAGAAAGTAAGACTGATTTATTTCCGGAAGTTGTACAAATATATATAACCTTATTGGCTAGGTGCCAAGAATACGTAACACGTCTCCTATTGGATAAAGTAGAACAGCTTATTCTGTGATATACAATTTACTGTAATGTGCTTGGTTCCTCATTTATATTAAGCAATGTCAGCATGATTCACTGGTCACAAGAATAGCCCAGACTGTCTGAGTTTGATGTCCAAATACAGAACTAGGTGGGGTACACAGTCTGAAACAGCATCTTAAATCTTGTTCTTTATGGATATCTCCAATGATAATTCTTATATACTTATATACTCATAATCGCATCCCTAACAGTCCCCCCTTTGGAGATAGCCAAAAAGTCTTTCCTTGCTTTTCCAGGTCTATCGATCTGTCCTAATGCCGATGGTTACCTCACTCACATACGAGATAACCCATCCCTTGTGGATGAATCTTCCCACCCAACAGACTATGCATAGGAAGCCAGATCCTGATCGTATTCTCTAGACTGTCCTCATGGCTATGTTCCGCTGGCCCACGTTATTCAGGAAGGGGGAACGTGGCAGTAGTCCTTTAATTGGCTAATATTTATCAGGGTTGGGTTCACTCAGAGTCTCATGCTCCTCAGTCCTCAGGCGGTAATGGTGGGACATCAAAGGTGGGATGTAGAGTCGTCTTCCAGTCCACATGCTTAGATATCATCATCCTGGCACAAAGTATCGGGTAGAAGAGGGAAGACAGCCATCTCCTGGTCTCAGGCAGGTCCGACATCTCTTTGTAGTGGAATGCATGGATCTTCGTCCGAAAGAAAAAGAGTGAGAGAAGAGAGAGAGAAAGAGAGAGAGAAAGATTGAGAAGAGAGGGAGAGAGAGAGAGGAAAAGAGAAAAGAGAGAGGAAAAGAGAGAGGAAAAGAGGAGAGAGAAAAAGAAAAGAGAGAGAAATCTAGATCTGGTTGGATCTGGAGGAGAAAACTCAAAAACGTGTATTAGGCACATGTTTAAACAAACAACAAGCTTAGTTGAAGTATCTGGGGGTACTTCTAAACAGGATTTCATAGGGTCTCAACCTAGTGATCCCTGCTGGGGTGTGTCTGACACTGAACAATGCAAGCGAAGACTCTCATGCCCTTGCCTTCTACACTGCCCCATCCTCCCAACCTTCCCTCTATTCTGTGGCTGGTATGGGGTGTGTAGAGTCAGTTCTGTGTCTAAGGCCTGCCATATCTCTTTGGCTGGCAGTGAAAGCAGGTCACTAGCCACTTTCTATGGTCTCCGGGAGCCCACAGCTGCACCCTATCTCAGTCCTCTTCTTCTTCTGGGACTTGCTCTTGTAGGGTCAGGACAACGTTTTCTCAAGACTTTCCATCCTTCCTTTCTTCTTCACATCTGTGTCATTCAAAAAGCACAGATTGACTGACTGTTTCTCTGGTAAGTGGTCTTGGGACTTCTTTGGATGTTCTGTCAGTGAGGGCAATTCTTACTGCTTCCCTTGACTCCTCCAATGTAGGCCTCAACCCTGCTCACCGCGACTCTGTCTGGCAATAGCAAAGCTTCCATCCGTTCTTCTATGGCCTCATGGCGGCGTACAGTTCCATTGGCAGTGATCAAGTCTCTTGTCCTCCACAGAGTAGATGCTGGCTGCCATCTTGCAGGCTTCAGCGAGAGCACATACATCTGCTTCTTCACAGACAGGCATGCGGGTAGCGACTGCTCTATCAGCACAGCGTCTTATGCTACCAGCACCATACCCATGTGGAACCGTCTTCTTGATGCACATCTTGATCCATCCGCAAAGGGGTTAAGTCAGGGTCCAAAGGTGTATCCGTCACTGTATCATATCCAGAGTTTCTTCAGCTATGCCAGAGTCGACTACCTCTTCCACCAAGGTGTCAGAGGTGGGACACTCCCCCCTTGGAAGAGGGAGAAGTTCAGCAGGATTAAGGACCGCACACCGGGAGATGGTGACTTTGTCAGGGAGCAGTGATGTCATACGGGCACTGATCTTCAACTGGTGCTTTAGGTAGGTGTTCAATCTGGCTGAGTAGTGTTCAAAGGGCTGCTGTCTTCCTCCATGGCAAACGGGTAGAATGACTTCTGGGCTGGAGATGACATGATGATACTCTTCAGGTGACTGTGACTGTAACTCAGGTGACTGTAACTGTAACTCAGGTGACTGTAACTGTAACTCAGGTGACTGTGACTGTAACTCAGGAGTTACCAGCTGTAGTTGTTTGCATATGGGCTCTCGGAGACCTGATACAAAGGACTATACCTAGGTTTGTAAGAAAGAGCAATGAGTGTAACTTGGGGTCAGGAGAACACTGAAATTCTAAAAACTAAGATCCCCTAAAACCCCGGGGAAAGAGAAAAGAGCACAAGAGGGTTTGGAAACTACCAAGCAGCACCCCCTGACTACATATACACAACTAGGAAAAAGCAGTGGAGCGTATCTACTCTACCTCTCCTGTGCTGACCCTGTAACTGGGGGCCCTGCACTCTCCCTCATCCCGACGGTAGACCTGATGGTGGTCAGGGTCGGGCCTCCAGCGTATCCCTCTCTCCTGTCAGACCCTGCAAACTAAGACACAAAGGATTACTGGGTGCTGCCAACGAAAACCCTAATATATGCCAACTCCTGATGATCAATGTCCCCTTGGGACCACATGAACCTCCACCCTCTCTATCAGGGAACTCTTGTGCAAGATACCGGGCAGGATAACATACAAGTGAAAATATCTCAAAACCAGGCTAAGCAGCAACTGCCATAGGCAGAAAAATATTCACTGTCCACCAGGACTAATAGTGAGCAGTCTATATGGTCTATTAAACACTGTATACTAGATACAGCAAAAACAAACATGCAAAAGTGAAGGGAAAAGATTCCACAGGACTATCAGTAATAACCTCTGCTAAGGTTCATTAGTGGGAAAAACTGCATATATGACCAAAAATGGAGTGTGTGTGTTCCAGGTCCCTGTCTCCCCCCTCTGCAGTCCCTGCTATGTCAGCAATAAACAGAGCAGTGGCTGTGGCTGCTAAAACAAAAATGGGGAACTGGGTGTCGGCTGGACTAAAATGGCGTCTAAAAATGAACTATGTAGTGTCTGAGTTAAAACGTCCACTAAAGATAATTACCGATAAGAAACAGCCGCTAAAAGAGGAAGTAGGTGTTGGCCAAAAATGGTGTCTGAAGAGTCCTGGGAGGGAGTGACATGTATTGTGACATCTACATTCAGGAGGTATTCAATCTGTCACTGGGAATACGGATTATATAGGGACCCCTGGGCTGACCCTGTAACTAGGGACCCTGTACTCGCCCTCATCTCGACGGTAGACCTGATGGTGGTCAGGGCCGAGCCTCCAGCGTATCCCTATCTCCTGTCAGACCCTGCAATAATATCCCCATACCATACCCCACCCAGGGCTGAGTAAAACACTGAGTGACAGAAAGAAATCTACATTCAGAACAGAAAATAATGGGGTGGGCTTACGTGGACACACTGCTCCACAGACAGGTAAAATACACATAGTGCAGTTGCTAGATTCAGAATTACTCATCAATTCTCATCTAGAATTCTCCATTTCAACATACGTGTGTCATTTACAACTAAACTTCACAGAATTTCATTCACAGGACTGAAATGGAAACTAACACTTCCCTGTTTTTTTTTTTGTTTTTTTTTCTTTCCTTTCATCTCTCCTACGGTGTTTCACACCAAAAACTGCGTACATTATACATAAAACATCTTCCAGTGTCACTTGGGTGATAAGGTACACGCACCCTCACTGTAAACCTGCAAACCTGGCTTCATTACTGGCCAGAAAGAATCCCCAGCTTTAATCTGGGTGAAAACATCTTTCAGGGAAAACTATATATGAGATATTATGTCAGAGAGAGAATTCACGATATACATACACCTCCATGAGAACGGTCAATCGAATACTCAATAATTCCGATTAAGACCAAAGTTTAGGGGTCTTCCCCAATGTATTCAATTCTAGATAAGAATACATTGACATCCACTAAAACAAGACCAGTGAATACGCATACAACGTTCAACTCACTGCTTAGCAGGAAAACCGTACCAGGTAACAGTCAGTGCTCTTTCACCCACTTTTTCCTTAACACTGCACCTGTACATCAGGTCCAAGGTATCAAACATCAATCATTGATGACACGTCACTCATAGGTGTATATATCTCAGTGTTCCTTCACAAGGACTGCAGCCTCTTGAGGCTTCCATGTCACATATTTAGGGCGTTCTTGTCTGGGACTATCGGAATAATGGTGCGATGCCATGTGTGGCCTGACGTCCTCAAATAAGGACAGCACCTGTGGTTTACCTCTACTAGGGACAGTGTTGGTGGTGGGGTGGATCATTGTTAAATTATTGTCATCTTCCTGCCCCCCCTCGGTGGCTTCTGTTGCTCCAGCAACAAAGAGGCCAGTGGCCTTGGGACTTAAGATGGCTGGAAAAGGGAACTAGGTGCGGCCCAACCTGAAATGACGTCTGGGCAGGCTAGGGAGGGCGTTTGGTGGGCAGGGGGACAAACTACACAAGTCCAACCCTCTGAGGATGACATATAGGGTGGTGGGCATTGCTTTCTAATGGGCTTGGCCACTTCCTGAGGTGCCATTTTCTGATCTGGTGCAATATGCAATGTAGAAATATCTACTAACATCTTTTGACGTTCTATACCATGCCTCAGCATCCATAAGGAGATCTTTATCTTTCAAGATCCCTCGCTTGTTTAACAAAACATCTTTCCATTCCTTCTCGTCCGCTTACTAATTCTTCTGCCGTTAACTTGACAGGTGTGGACTGATTAGACCCCATGCTTCAAGGGTATACGACCCAAAACTAACACGTCAATCTGGATGTCTGCTATGCCGTAATCCACTTCCTCTTCTGGACCATAGACTATACACATCCACAGAATACACAGAATTTCTACCTCAGTCCACAAACCACAACACAAACGGGCTGTCCTACCAGGAAGTGTCACGTGGGTGATAAAAACCAAATTCACCCTCACTATCTCTTACTTCATGTACTAGTAACCTCTGTTCACACTATATACACCTTCTTCGAACGGTCCGTCCAGAACATCAATAATACTGTTTAAAACCAAAGTCACGGGATTCTGCCAATGTTCCTCCTACCTAGGATCGCGGAGAACATCAAATACAGTCAGGGTCTCACCATGACACTGTACCGGCCAAAACCAATCCCCCTATCGCCTCCTCTCTGTGGAAGACGCACTAGGATACAGTCAGGGCGCTTACCGTAACTCTGTACCTAGCCTTCAGTCTTATCAATTACTGACTATCAACCGGACACGTTACCCACCCGTGTATACACTATATACTCAAACAGCATACTTCAAAGTACATCTTGAGAGGATTTTTTTTCTTCACTCAAAGACAGCTCTCACTACATTACGTGACACTTCCTCTGCAAACACAGTGATTAGAGCGATACCAGCAAGTACTCCACCTGCTCTGCAAATAGACAGACATCTCAACAGGTAGACACAGGTCAACACAATGACATAACAATAAGGACACTATATACACCATCCAGGTGGCTGATCTCACCTGCAGATATAACCATATATATTCATATATGCAGCGTATATAACAACTTCCTCATTTTCCCTTGCAGTTAAGTCAGAGAAAAATAAAACACAGAACTTCTGCTTTTCTCCTAGAGCAGACAAAAACCACATTACATTTCATGTGATTTACAATTTATACAGACAGCTTAAGGTGAACCTGACCACCTTGGTGTGGGATCTCTTAGGACGGCTTATCTCATGCGAGATGGCGGTCATTAGGTGTCTAGACTGGGACAGCCCAACCCCCCCTTCGAAATGCAAGTACACGCATGAGGTTTGCAAGGTGAGATTATACAAATTTTCTCACCTGCGTTTGGAGTGTGCACCTCCACCTCTCGCGTAGTTGCCTATTGACTGAAGGTGTCAGCACGGCCGTCCGCCATCCAGAGCTCCGTCCTAAGGTTCGTTGGGCGCCAAATGATAAGGCCGTAATTTAGGTTGATTTTCGGTTTTGATTAAGGGTGCCCAGCGCACCAGAAACGCATCAGTTTTTTACCCTGTTTGTCATTACTTCGTTTTAAAGGACTGAAATGAAAAAATATATTTTTAACTACCGGATGGATGTGGTAAATTCATGTTACTTTACTATTACTGGTTTCATAGTTTCATAGTTTTTAAGGTTGAAGGGAGACTCTAAGTCCATCTAGTTCAACCTGTAGCCTAACATGTTGATGTTTAATATATTTTGTTTTGCTGTATGAATATTTTACTTAAGTATTATGCAGTCTTACCACCAAAGTATTATAGCTGCTTCAAATAACTTATGCAGTTCTGGTCTGGCCTGTCATTACTAGAAAGGAGTTGGACTAGGTAGAGCGAATCTTATGAAATTTCAAATTTGCCAGCTTCAGCTAATTTTTCCCCAAAAATTCAATTCACAGCAAATTACAAGTACTGCAATTGCTCTGAAAAGGCGTGAATAACACTCTGAAGTTTCTTAAGACTGTATCCAATCCCTTTCAAGCTCTTTGAAGAGGATCAAAAGTGGCCTTTTTGTTATTGTTTTTTTTTTTACTTTGATTATATTCCCATATCTCCTGTGAATAGTCTGCTTTCTTTTTCTGGTTTGTTTTTTTGTGTTTCTTTTTCAAATATGCCATATGGATCCAGAAATGTGGGGGTTTTTATACAATGTTACTTTTTATGGTCTTTACCAAAGGGTTGATTTTTTGGGGAAATAATGCAGAGCAGCCCAAGGACATGCCCCCATAGGATCCTTTCAGACATGGCTCTTTGTAAAGTCCATAAATATTGTTATTAAGGAAAAAAATGAAATACTCTGGGAAGCAGTAAAGTATAAACTGTACACGTGGCTTGGTGACAAACAGAATTAGTAATGTCAAAGAGACCTCATGATATATTACTAATGGGTAAAGTAATGGAAACTGTTCTTCACTTCTGTGCTGTCACACACATTATTTGAAGAATTTGTTCAATGTTTTAGGACTTCTCTTCCAATCTCTATTGCTAAGCTATGAGCTGTGATGTCCTCTTACTGGCCAGAATCATTCCAAATTGGCTGCTGCATTCCCTGCCTTTGTTTTATTTTGGCTATGAAAGTCCCTCCTGATTTACTGTGGTACAATTATAACTTGTGATGTGATAGTTGCAAGGCAATATGGTAAAGTCCACCCAGCTGAACATAAGGTCATGTAAGCCTTCTCAGGCTGATACAATCTTCTGAAATATGTAAATGGAAATAGCCATTTTAAGCAAGCTACGAATTACAAGTCGTTTGAATTTAGCACATTTTTCAATATTCTACATCAGGGGTCTCAAACACGCGGCCCCCGGGCCGCATGCGGCCCGCCAGTCTGATTTATGCGGCCCGCAGACACACAGTGCAGAACACTTGATATTTGCCCTCCACTGCCTCCAGTCATTTAGAGGTCGCCATCCGCACTTTCACATTGCAGCCGCGGCCGGCCGCACTTCCGCATTGGAGAAGCCGCCAGGGAGAAGCAATCAAATGCGGAGTTCAATCAGATGTCAGGGTAAAGCAATCGACCGCGGCGTTCAACTCGAGCTCAGCAGAGCGACCCGAGCAGCGCTGACGTCAGCTGCTTTGCCGGCGGGTGCAGCAGAAGGAACACGAGCATAGGGCACGTTAGAACGTTTGTGGTGTCTGTGTGTGTGTGTGTGTGTGTGTATGATGATGATGATGGCTGTGTGTGTGTGTATATGATGATGATGATGGCTGTGTGTGTGTGTGTGTGTGCGTGTGTGTGATGATTGCTGTGTGTGTGTGTGTGTATGATTATGATGGCTGTGTGTGTGTGTGTGTGTGTGTGTGTGTGCGTGTGTGTATGATGATGATGGCTGTGTGTGGATGATGATGATGATGATGATGATGATGGCTGTGTGTGTTGATGGTGATGATGGCTGTATGTGTGTGTGTGATGATGATGATGGCTGTATGTGTGTGTGGATGATGATAGCTGTGTGTGTGGATGATGATGATGATGATGGCTGTATGTGTGTGTGGATGATGATAGCTGTGTGTGTGGATGATGATGATGGCTGTATGTGTGTGTGGATGATGATGATGATGATGATGGCTGTGTTGATGATGAGGAGGATGATGATAGCGGTGGTGGCTGTGTGTGACTGATGATGATGGTGGCTGTGTGCGACTGATCATGATGATGTCGGTGGTGGCTGTGTGCGACTGATGATGATGATGTCGGTGGTGGCTGTGTGGGACTGATGATGATGATGGCGGTGGTGGCTGTGCGTGACTGATGATGATGGTGGCTGTGTGTGACTGATGATGATGATGATGATGGTGGCTGTGTGTGACTGATGATGATGATGTCGGTGGTGGCTGTGTGTGACTGATGATGATGACGGCGGTGGTGGCTGTGTGGGACTGATGATGATGACGGCGGTGGTGGCTGTGTGCGACTGATGATGGTGGTGGTGGTGACTGTGTGTGACTGATGATGATGGTGGCTGTGTGCGACTGATGATGATGATAGCGGTGGTGGCTGTGTGTGACTGACGATGATGGTGGCTGTGTGCGACTGATGATGATGATGTCGGTGGTGGCTGTGTGTGACTGATGATGATGATGGCGGTGGTGGCTGTGTGTGACTGATGATGATGATGGCGGTGGTGGCTGTGTGCGGCTGATGGCGATGGATGGTGGCTGTGTGCGACTGATGATGATGATAGCGGTGGTGGCTGTGTGCGACTGATAATGATGATGGTGGTGGTGGCTGTGTGTGACTGATGATGATGATAGCGGTGGTGGCTGTGTGCGACTGATCATGATGATGTCGGTGGTGGCTGTGTGTGACTGATGATGATGGTGGCTGTGTGGGACTGATGATGATGATGGCGGTGGTGGCTGTGTTGATGATGAGGAGGATGATGATAGCGGTGGTGGCTGTGTGTGACTGATGATGATGGTGGCTGTGTGCGACTGATCATGATGATGTCGGTGGTGGCTGTGTGCGACTGATGATGATGATGTCGGTGGTGGCTGTGTGGGACTGATGATGATGATGGCGGTGGTGGCTGTGTGTGACTGATGATGATGATGATGATGGTGGCTGTGTGTGACTGATGATGATGATGATGATGGTGGCTGTGTGTGACTGATGATGATGATGTCGGTGGTGGCTGTGTGCGGCTGATGGCGATGGTGGCTGTGTGCGACTGATGATGATGATAGCGGTGGTGGCTGTGTGTGACTGATGATGATGGTGGCTGTGTGCGACTGATGATGATGATGTCGGTGGTGGCTGTGTGTGACTGATGATGATGATGGCGGTGGTGGCTGTGTGCGGCTGATGGCGATGGTGGCTGTGTGCGACTGATGATGATGATAGCGGTGGTGGCTGTGTGCGACTGATAATGATGATGGTGGTGGTGGCTGTGTGTGACTGATCATGATGATGTCGGTGGTGGCTGTGCGTGACTGATCATGATGTCGGTGGTGGCTGTGTGTGACTGATGATGATGGTGGCTGTGTGCGACTGATGATGATGACGGAGGTGGTGGCTGTGTGGGACTGATGATGATGATGATGGCGGTGGTGGCTGTGCGTGACAGATCATGATGATGGCGGTAGTGGCTGTTTGTGACTAATGATGATGGTGATGGTGGCTGTGTGCGACTGATGATGATGATGATGATGATGATGGCAGTGGTGGCTGTGTGTGACTGATGATGATGGTGGCTGTGTGCGACTTATGATGATGATGTCGGTGGTGGCTGTGTGTGACTGATGATGGCGGTGGTGGCTGTGTGCGGCTGATGGTGATGGTGGCTGTGTGCGACTGATGATGATGATAGCGGTGGTGGCTGTGTGCGACTGATAATGATGGTGGTGGTGGCTGTGTGGGACTGATGATGATGATGGCGGTGGTGGCTGTGCGTGACTGATGATGATGATGGCGGTGGTGGCTGTTTGTGACTAATGATGATGGTGATGGTGGCTGTGTGCGACTGATGATGATGATGATGATGGCAGTGGTGGCTGTGTGTGACTGATGATGGCGCTGGTGGCTGTTTGCGACTGATGATGATGATGGCGGTAGTGGCTGTGTGTGACTTATGGTGGTGGTGACTATGTGCAACTGATGATAATGGCGGTGGTGGCTGTGTGTGACTGATGAGGATCGTGGTGGTGGCTGTTTGTGAGTGACGATGATGATGATGACGATGGCTGTGTATGATGATGATGTTGGCTGTGTGTGTGTGTGTGTGTGTATAATGATGATGATGATGATTGCCATGTGTGTTTGTATGATGATGATGGTGGCTGTGTGTGTATGATGATTATAAAAATGATTTTGATGATGATGGTGACTGGAAGACCGGAAAATGTTACTTTCAGTCTCAGCCTTCTTGTTGGTCTGGACAGACGCTCATCTGTTCAGAGCGATGAAGCTGAGCTGACATTGACTTTGGACTATGTCAGAGAGAAGCTTTTTTTTTCTAAAAAAGATGGGAGTCCCTAAATGTGTTTTTTGTTTAATTTCTAATAAAAATATTTTTCTCTGTGTTGTGTTTTTTTACTGTTTACTAAAAATTCATGGTGGTCACATCTAATTTGACATGACACCATGAATTTCGGGTTTACTACCAGCTGAGAATACAAAGCTGGTATTAACCCCATTATTACCCAGCGTGCCACTGCCACCAGGGACGCTGGAAGAGCCAGGTAAAGCACCTGGAAATGGCGCTGTGATGAATGCGCCATTTCCAGGGGCGGTTGTGGGCTGCGGGGGGCCCAAAATGTTTGGGCCTTACCACGCTGAGAATCCCAGCCCTCAGCTGTCTGGTTTTACCTGGCTGGTGATCAAAATATGGCGGGAGCCAACGCATTTTTTTTTTCATTATTTAATTAAAAAAAATTGGGCTTCCCTGTATTTTGATTGCCAGCTAAGTAAAAGCCAGGCAGCTGGGGGTGGCAGCCCGTAGCTGCCCGCTTTATCTGCTCTGAGAATCAAAAATACTGCGGAGCTCTATGTAATTTTTTTTATGCTGTGACAGAGAATGAGTGTCTGTGCTTGGCTGTTGGAATAACCTGGAATCTGCTTATACATTTTGATGCTGATGCCAATCACAGATGCCCACTCTCTTTGACAAATAAATAATATAAAAAAATGACGTTTTGCTTCACGGTATTTTTGATTCTCAGCGCATACTAATGTAGCATTGTTATAATAGTTGAAATAATTAATTAACAATTATATTGTATTTTATTAAATTTGAAAGGAATGCGGCCCTCTGCCTTAATTTTTTTTTATGTGCGGCCCACTTACTCTGACGAGTTTGAGACCCCTGTTCTACATGAACAAAGGTAATTTTAATCAACAGATATTGGAATAATTATACTCGTAAGTTCCACAATGGGATGTGTTTAAAAAAATGTTTTCCTTTGCTGGAATAATTTTACATATGTGTCCCTGCTATGTACTGTGTAATGGCTGTGTCTGACAGGGACATGGTCTAATCATACCACATCTCCAGGGCCAGGGAGGAAGTAAAAGTAATACAGCAAGGGATAGCAAATAATTCTATCTTTGAGGCAAAACATTTTTTTTAAAAAGAAGACAGAGAAATGTTTTACTTCACAAAATGAATCAATTATGATTCCGTGCTTTAAGGTCTTGATACTTTCTTTTGCAACCTCCCCTGTCGAGGAGATGTGGTATAATCAGACCATGTCCCTGTTTGGTCAGACACGGCCATTACACAGCACATAGTAGGGGCACATTTATAAAACTATCTCAGAATAGGAACATTTTTTTTAAACATATTCAATTGTGGAACTTATTATTACTCTAAGATCTATTGATTAAAATTACTTTAAAATTAACTTAAATAAAATAAGAGAAACCATTTTAGTCCATAGAGTCAATCAAAATTTCCATATTTATAGACATTCCATAACACTGGGTAACAGACAAACAGTCTCTCTAATAACAGTCAAGGAAATTTACCTTTATGGAAAGATCATTCATCGACTCACGTCAATTTTTCCAAAAAATAGCAGTATGTCATTGATTGGCTAATATCAATTGTTGTTAAATTTGACCTTCTGAACATTTTTAAATATTTGAAAATGGCATTTGTCTAATCTAATATTGTAGATCATTGTAGTTGATGAACACACAAGATTTGGTCATCACCAGTTGTGAGGCAAATCCTGGGATATGAAGAGGAATTATGATTTCCAGTCATAATCGCTCTCATCACTCCATGGCCGTGCCCCCTCCCTTCTTGTTCTCAATGTCCAACATCTTGGAAGGTGTCACATCCTAGCAACACATCCCATGGCCATCTCCTGTGATATGGAGATTAGATGATGTGGGAACAATGGACACAGGATGACTCCCTGCCGTGACCCTGTGGTAGGGGCTGCTATCTAATTAGCAAGCTGGGAAGTACCCCAGGCGTGATATCAGCCAATGGGGAACTAGTAGACAAGTCATGAGTCCTCTCGTTCTGTAGCTAAATTCATAACTGTCACAATGAGAGCGTTGGCGTCCGCCTACGACGCTCCCAGGCAAAGTTATGGCCCATATTCCATGTTGTGGATATTGTCCATAACTCCAGCCAGGGGTGGAGCAGTGCTCCCTCTGAGTTCACTAAGGTAGGAGGGGACCTGGATTTGCCCAGGTTGATAACCCTACTTCGGCCATTTTCCAGTGTTCTTTCGTCGGGGGTCACGTGTAGGAAACATCTGTGGGAAAGATCCTGGAAACCTGGTCTACAGCGCCCCCCTGTGGCCAGACGCACAAGGTAACTGCTGGAACTGTGTATGCCTGTTTGTAAACCATGCTTTATCTGTAACTGTACTCTGACACATGTATATTCTGTAGATCTCCTATTGTATATATTGTAGTTTCTAGTGTGGCTTTAGGCTGATTAAATTATATAATTAATCTTGGGCTGTTCTGTTATCTCGATCTTGAATCCCACGTCTGTGTGTTCGGCTAATAGTTACCGTGAAGCGGTTGGTGGCAGCGAGTTGTGCCAAGGATTATTGTTGGGAGGCCAGTGAGATTCGGGGAGGTTTTATATATTCCGCCCGCGGAGGTCGGGGGAATATATACCCTACTCTCACCGGGGACCCTTCAATAATCGGCATAAGTAGTATAGCGGCCTCCTTGCTTATTGTCGGGCAATTCCATAATTGGCCTGACTATAAGAGGGGCGCTAGAGAGCGCGTCACGTGCTCTGTCTGTCGGTCGGGAGGTATAAAGGAGGGGTGACCCCCACTTGTTACCCCCTGATTGTGACGTACTGGTAGCCAGCGCGGGGGATTTCTGAGTGACCCCCCCGGTGGTTCGTGACATATTGGTGGCATAGCGGTGGGATCGAGATAATAGTGTGTGTGAGTGTGAGACCCATACTCCCAGACACTAAAGACTGCCTGCAGCAGCTGTGGCTGCTGGGGTCTTCAGACCAGACCAACACTAGAGTGTCAGAGTGCAGATACTGTAAGGTGTGTGGGTGCATCAGGTGTCAGTTCTGTGTCAGTGACCAAAAGTCTGCAAGAATGGCTGATGGCACCAGGAGCAAAGCCAAAGGAATGGCCGATGCTCAGGCCAGAGACGATGAGGAGGTTGTCCACGAGCCCTCCAAGAGCCCGACGCCAGAGAACAGCTCTGCAGAGGACATCGCACAACCTGGCACTGCTGGACAAAATGAGGAGGAGCTCGCCCAAGGGTCCTCAACGAGCCAGATGCCAGTCCTCCGCTCTGAAATGGACAGTGAATCACCTGGCTCTGCAGCGTGCCGCAGATCACCACTTGCCAATCCCTCCGGCCTGAGAGGTGCAGAGGCCCTCCTTCAAGCTGCCTTGGCCAGGCTTATGGCTGGAGACCGGGATACCTACGAGATACTCATGGCCGAGCGTGAGCGACAGGCAGCGCGTGATGCTGAGGCTGCGGAGCGGCAAGCAGCGCGTGAGGCTGCGGAGCGGCAAGCAGCGCGTGAGGCTGAGGCTGCGGAGCGGCAGGCAGCGCGTGAAGAGCGACAGCAACAGGCAGAGCGTGACCACCAGCTGCAGCTAGCTCAGCTCCAGCCCTCATCAGCCACACGTGACCTTCAAGACACCAAACTTCCAAAGGTCCGTGTTGAGGACTTCCCAGTGCTGGAGAAGGATGGAGACTTGGACTCTTTCCTGACTGCTTTTGAACGGACTTGCCTGCAGCACCATCTGGACAAGGACCAGTGGGCCAAATACCTGACCCCCCGTTTAAGGGGTAAGGCCCTGGAAATCCTTGGGGACTTGCCTACTGAGGCAGATCAGGGCTACGACACAATCAAGCGGGCCCTGATCCAACAGTACAACCTCACTCCGGAGTCCTACCGCAAGAAGTTCCGGACCCTGCAGAAGGGACCAAAGGACTCCTGGGCTGACCACCGGCGGGCACTTGCCCGAGCTGCCGACCACTGGACCCAAGGCCTGCAGCTTTCCACCGGACCGGAGATCCTGGACTTGGTCATCACAGAGCAACTCTTGTGGAACTGCCCTGAGGATCTCCGCCAGTTCATCCGAGACCAGAAGCCAAAGGGGTCCACGGCTACAGCTGCCCTGGCCGATGACTACACCAACAACCGGGCCCCTGAGGCCAGGAGAGCGGCCACCAGCAGCACCTGGAGAGGGGGTAAGATGAATTCTGCGACTGCCCCACCTGCCCCTAGACTGCAGGGGGTGTCCCCCTCAACTCCCCTCTCCAGGCCCGTGGCAGAACCAAGACGGTGCCACCAGTGCAACCTACCTGGACACTTCAAGGCCATGTGCCCTCAGCGTCCCAAGGCCCCGGCTCCGTCCCCGTCCCAAGGGCCGCCCAAGGTGTATTGTGTGGGTGGGGGTGGTGGTAGGTCCCTGGACAGCTTCCAACCTGTCACCGTCGGCCGGTCTGTGACCATAGGACTGCGAGACAGCGCCTCGGAGGTGACTCTGGTGCGGCCTGAGATGGTGTCCCCCCAAGACTTGATACCGGAAAAAACCCTCGCTGTCTCCGGGATTGGAGGCATTGACCCGGCGCTGCCTGTTGCTGGCATTTATGTGGACTGGGGCACAGGGCGAGGGGTGAGGGAGGTGGGGGTAACTGATTGGATCCCCGCAAACGTGCTACTTGGGACAGATTTGGGGCAGATAACCTCCCAGTTTGGGCCCCCCCCAAGGGCTGACCCTTCAGCCAGTACTGACATGCCTCCGGACAATGTTAATGTGTTATCTATGAATGATGTGAGAGGGGGGGGAGTGAACTCTGATATTTCTGCTTGCATAGACACCATAGACACACACTCAGCTGCAGCTGTGACAGGGGAGGGGGTCAGAGAAAGGTGTGACAATGCCTCTACAAGTAACCAGCCAGTGAGCTGGGATCTGTTGCCCTCTGCAGGGATAAGCAGAGAGCAGGGTGCTGCAGGGGGAGGACCAGTGTGTGGGGTGGGGGCTACCACAGCCAATGTGGGGTCCCCAGAGATTTCACAGCGGGGTTCTGTTGCTGCAGGGGGGGAACAGGCAGGTGAGATTGGGGCCGGTCCCGGAGCGGAAGTGCTCCCAGGTAAGATCTCGGTACATGGTTCCCCCACAACCGGGGTGTCAGGAAGCCAGGTAGGTCTGCCTGAACCGGCGACTTGGTCAGGAACGGAGGAGGAGCAGGCACGACCCACGGTCGCAGCGGCTGTGGCCGCTGTCACCCGCAGTGGGAGTGCTGGAAGCAAAGGGGCCTCCCGGAGGTCCGATAGCTCTTCCCCTCCTGACCAAGTGGCAGCAGAGTCAGGTGGAGGCCAGGACACAGGTCCCGGGGTACTGACCGAAGATGTGACAGTCTCGTCGATTCTGGCCACATCTAGTCAGGGGTTTCAGGCAGCGTTAGAAGCTGACGACAGCCTGAAAGCTCTTAAGGAGCAGGCGGCACAGCCTCCCTCGGACTCGGACCCGGAGCGAGTGGTCTGGGACCAAGGACGGCTGTACCGGGTCACGGTCCAGCAGGGTTCACCGGAGGCGTGGCCCAGGGACCGACAGTTGGTGGTACCCTATCCGTTCCGGACGGAGTTGTTGCGGATCGCACATGAGATTCCGATGGCCGGACACCTAGGGATCGCTAAGACCAAGGCCAGGTTAAACCAGCATTTCTACTGGCCAAAAATGGGGGCCGATGTGGTTGCCTACTGCCGTTCGTGTGAAACCTGTCAGAGAGTGGGGAAGGCGGGGCCACACCCCAAAGCCCCACTGGTATCTCTGCCAATCATCGATGAGCCTTTCAGGAGGGTGGCTGTGGATCTGGTCGGCCCGCTGGCCATCCCCAGCAGCTCCGGGAAACGCTTCATACTAACGGTAGTGGACTATGCCACCCGGTACCCAGAAGCAGTGGCCTTGTCGTCCATTCGGGCTGACAAGGTGGCCACCGCATTGCTGGAGATTTTCTCCCGAGTGGGTTTTCCCCAGGAAATGCTCACTGACCGGGGGACCCAATTCATGTCCCAGCTGATGGAGGCCCTCTGTAAGCAAGTCCAGGTGCGACATCTGGTGGCCAGCCCGTACCATCCACAGACTAATGGCCTGTGCGAGCGGTTCAATGGCACCTTAAAGCAGATGCTTAAGATGTTGGTCGACTCCCACGGGCGTGACTGGGAGCGGTATCTCCCACACCTGTTATTTGCTTACCGGGAGGTTCCACAGGCCTCAACAGGATTCTCACCGTTTGAGCTCCTGTACGGGCGACGTGTGCGGGGCCCCCTGGCTCTGGTGAAAGAGGCTTGGGAAGGGGATTTCTCCACCCCTGGAGTGTCGGTTATCGAGTATGTCATGCGCTTCCGGGACAAAATGCAGGCCTTGACGCAACTGGTACACGACAATATGGCTCAAGCCCAGGCCGATCAGAAGCGTTGGTACGACCAGAACGCTTGTCAGAGGACCTACCAAGTGGGTCAAAAGGTGTGGGTACTGGTCCCCGTACCACAGGACAAGCTTCAGGCAGCCTGGGAAGGCCCATACCTCGTGTACCAGCAGCTCAACCCTGTGACGTACCTGGTCACCCTGGACCCTGCCCGTGGAAGGCGGAAGCCCTTCCATGTGAACATGATGAAGGCACATCATGAGCGGGAGGCATGTGCACTCCCGGTGTGCAACCTGCCCGAGGAGGGAGAAGCGGAAAACCTCTTGGATATGCTAGCCCAGGTTAGGGCAGGCGGATCCATTGAGGATGTGGAGGTTGGCCACCAGCTCTTGGAGGACCAACGGTCCCAGCTGTGGGCCACCCTACACCCCTTCCGGGGGTTGTTTACCAACCAGCCCGGAAGGACTGACTTGGCTGTCCATCACGTGGACACTGGGGATCATCCCCCGATCCGGCGTTCAGCATATCGGGTCTCCCTGGAGGTGCAGCAACACATGCGCCAGGAGATTGACGAGATGCTGAAGCTGGGGGTGATCCAGGCATCCAACAGCGCTTGGGCCTCGCCTGTAGTCCTCGTCCCTAAGAAGGACCGAACCACTCGGTTCTGCGTGGACTACAGGGGGCTCAATGCTGTCACGGTCGCCGATGCGTACCCAATGCCACGCATCGATGACCTGCTCGATCAGTTGGCCGGGGCTCAGTAACTGACCATCATGGATCTGAGCCGGGGATATTGGCAGATCCTCCTGACTCGCAAGGCCAGGGAACGCTCTGCCTTTATTACCCCATTTGGACTGTACGAGTCCACGGTGATGCCATTTGGGATGAGGAATGCCCCTGCCACTTTCCAGCGGATGGTCAACACCCTGCTCAAGGGACTTGAAGGGTACGCGGCCGCGTACCTGGATGACATTGCCGTCTTCAGTCCCACCTGGGAGGACCACCTAGAGCATCTAGCACAGGTGCTCAGGCGGATCCACCAGGCAGGTTTGACCATCAAGCCGGGAAAGTGTCAGCTGGCCATGAGCGAGGTCCAGTACCTCGGTCACCGGGTAGGCGGGAGAACACTGAAGCCCGAGCCTGAGAAAGTGGAGGCCATCGCGTCCTGGCCCACCCCCAGGACCAAGAAGCAGGTGATGTCCTTCTTGGGGACCGCTGGGTACTATAGGAGGTTTGTTCCATGCTATAGTAGCCTGGCAAAGCCCTTGACGGACCTCACCAAGAAGAAGCTGCCCTCTGCAGTCGATTGGACAATGGACTGCGAGACAGCCTTCCGGGCCCTAAAGGACGCCCTGTCCAGCCCGCCCGTGCTACAGGCAGCCGACTTCACGCGGCCGTTTGTAGTACAGACCGACGCCAGTGACTTCGGCCTCGGTGCGGTGCTCAGCCAGGTGGACTCTGCGAGCCAAGAGCACCCAGTCTTGTACCTGAGCAGGAAGCTGTTACCAAGGGAAGTGGCCTATTCCACGATGGAAAAGGAGTGCCTGGCCATAGTGTGGGCCCTGCAGCGTCTGCAACCCTATCTATACGGGCGCCACTTCATCGTGGAGACGGACCACAATCCCCTCAGCTGGTTGCACACCGTCTCTGGGACGAATGGGCGATTGTTGCGATGGAGCCTTGCGCTCCAGCAATACAACTTCACCATTCGCCACAAAAGGGGCCGGGACCACGGTAACGCAGACGGGCTGTCCCGACAAGGAGAGGTCGCGGACGGGCGCACGGGGGAACACCGGAGTGTGCTGCCCCCTAGCGCCCTCAAAAGGGGGGAGGTGTGAGGCAAATCCTGGGATATGAAGAGGAATTATGATTTCCAGTCATAATCGCTCTCATCACTCCATGGCCGTGCCCCCTCCCTTCTTGTTCTCAATGTCCAACATCTTGGAAGGTGTCACATCCTAGCAACACATCCCATGGCCATCTCCTGTGATATGGAGATTAGATGATGTGGGAACAATGGACACAGGATGACTCCCTGCCGTGACCCTGTGGTAGGGGCTGCTATCTAATTAGCAAGCTGGGAAGTACCCCAGGCGTGATATCAGCCAATGGGGAACTAGTAGACAAGTCATGAGTCCTCTCGTTCTGTAGCTAAATTCATAACTGTCACAATGAGAGCGTTGGCGTCCGCCTACGACGCTCCCAGGCAAAGTTATGGCCCATATTCCATGTTGTGGATATTGTCCATAACTCCAGCCAGGGGTGGAGCAGTGCTCCCTCTGAGGTCACTAAGGTAGGAGGGGACCTGGATTTGCCCAGGTTGATAACCCTACTTCGGCCATTTTCCAGTGTTCTTTCGCCGGGGGTCACGTGTAGGAAACATCTGTGGGAAAGATCCTGGAAACCTGGTCTACAGCGCCCCCCTGTGGCCAGATGCACAAGGTAACTGCTGGAACTGTGTATGCCTGTTTGTAAACCATGCTTTATCTGTAACTGTACTCTGACACATGTATATTCTGTAGATCTCCTATTGTATATATTGTAGTTTCTAGTGTGGCTTTAGGCTGATTAAATTATATAATTAATCTTGGGCTGTTCTGTTATCTCGATCTTGAATCCCACGTCTGTGTGTTCGGCTAATAGTTACCGTGAAGCGGTTGGTGGCAGCGAGTTGTGCCAAGGATTATTGTGGGGAGGCCAGTGAGATTCGGGGAGGTTTTATATATTCCGCCCGCGGAGGTCGGGGGAATATATACCCTACTCTCACCGGGGACCCTTCAATAATCGGCATAAGTAGTATAGCGGCCTCCTTGCTTATTGTCGGGCAATTCCATAATTGGCCTGACTATAAGAGGGGCGCTAGAGAGCGCGTCACGTGCTCTGTCTGTCGGTCGGGAGGTATAAAGGAGGGGTGACCCCCACTTGTTACCCCCCGATTGTGACGTACTGGTAGCCAGCGCGGGGGATTTCTGAGTGACCCCCCCGGTGGTTCGTGACACCAGTTACTTAATTAGTATAAAATCCAGAAAAATTAAGCAATTAATTTTAATAAAAACAGTTGATGACTCAAGAAATATCTAGATCAGGTATCTCAAACATGCAGTTTGTGGGCCACTTGCAGCCGTGATTCTGCAACCCGCTGGGCACCAGAGACTGGAGGAATAACTAGGCCCAGGGAAGGAGACATCATGCTAACATCAGTGCTGTTTTCAACTGAATACTTGTACATCCTTGCACGCACATTCAGCTGAAATGTATTGTGCCAAAGAGAAACGCCATCTTTCTGTACAAAAATTACTATTCATCTCCCTGGCGAATCAGATTCTGTCATGTGTGTGCCACATACATATGTAACCTCTGGGGGACCTTGGGTTAGGAGGTCTCAGAACTTAATCGATCACAGGCCTTCTGTAAAGCATACTTGACATTTGTTTTACTGATGTACTTTCTCTTCTATGCTGAAGGAGTTAAGGACCCTTAAATTAAACATTGGCAAATCCCCAGGTCCAGATGGCATTCATCCACGAATATTGAGGGAATTGAGCTCCGTAATCGACAGACCGCTGTATCTCATCTTTTTAGACTCGCTTGTAACAGGGTTGGTGCCTCAGGATTGGAGGATTGCTGATGTGGTACCGATATTTAAGAAAGGTAAGAGGGTAGATCCAGGCAACTACCGTCCAGTAAGCCTGACATCAGTAGTATGCAAAGTTTTTGAGGGCATTTTAAGGGATGACATGCAAAAATATATTGCATAAAATAATATAATAACTGACAGACAGCATGAATTCATGAAAGATTAGACATGTCTAACCAACCTGTTGGGGTTCTATGAGGGGGTAAGTTCAAACCTGGATATTGGTAATGCAGCTGATGTGATTTATTTGGACTTTGCAAAGGCATTTGATACTGTACCACATAATAGCCTTATACTAAAGCTCGAGAAGCAAGGACTAGGGGAAACTATATGCAACTGGGTAAGGAATTGGCTAAAAGATAGGAAACAAAGAGTAGTCATAAATGGTACATTCTCTAAATGGGCTATAGTCAGCAGTGGGGTGCTGCAGGCATCTGTGCTAGGACTGATTCTTTTTAATCTCTTTATTAATGACCTTGTGGATGGGATTGATAGTAAAGTGTCAGTCTTTGCTGATGACACTAAACTATGTAGGATATTAAAAACTGACCTTGATAGTTCAATATTACAAAAAGATCTGGATAAGATGTCAGAATGGGCAGATACTTGGTAAATGAGAATTAATGTTGATAAATGTAAAGTAATGCACCTCGGACGAAGTAATCCTATAACTGCGTATACATTAAATGGAAGTAAACTCGGGACTACAGAACAGGAGAAGGACTTGGGTATTCTCATTACAAATAAGCTGAGCAGCAGCTCTCAATGTCAAGCAGCAGCTGCTAAAGCAAACAAGATTTTAGGGTGAATAAAAAGAGAGATTAGATCCCGTGATCCCAACGTATTGTTACCCCTCTATAAATCACTTGTAAGGCCACATCTGGAATATGGGATCCAGTTTTGGGCTCCACATTTTAAAAGGACATTCAGAAGTTAGAGTCAGTTCAAAGGCAGGCAACTAGACTACTACAAGGAATGGAAGGCCTCCCATATGATGACAGGTTGAAAAAGTCAGATATGTTTAGCTTAGAAAAAAGACGTCTCAGAGGAGATCTCATTTATATGTATAAATACATGTGTGGTCAATATAAAGGACTGGCACATGACTTATTTCTTCCAAAGACAATACTAGGGACCAGGGGGCACTCACTGCGAGTGGAAGAAAAGCGATTCCGATAGCTAAATAGGAAAAGGTTCTTTACAGTTAGAGCAGTTAGACTGTGGAATACCTTACCACAAGAGGTAGTAATGGCAGATACTATAACAGCTTTTAAAAAAGGGCTGGATGATTTCCTCAGTACACAAAACATTGTTGGTTATAATAAATGACTTAGTGAACAAATGTAGAACTGGGGGAGGAAGGTTGAACTAGATGGACCTAGGTCTTTTTTTCAACCTAAGTAACTATGTAACTATGTAATGCTGGCTAAGAAATCTCTTGGCGTTCAGTTCAGCTGCAGCTTGAGATTATCTCGTCCTTCTTCTATATCTACCTGCCCCTGGCTTCACTCCATGCTGGATATACAATTTCTATTCTAAACATGGCGCGGGGGAGCTTGTCTCTGTTTTGCAAAGGTGTTCATTCCTTTAGCAGCAGCAAAGCTTCCAACTGGAGCAGCTCTTGGAGCTCTGTCTTACCTGTTGCATTGCCTGTGTTCCCTGTGTCCTTTCTTGGGGACAGGGATTAGCCTAGGCACCCCTAGCTTTAGGTATCCAAAATAGAAAATGTTCCAGCTCACCGCTCTGGTGTGTAAATCTGACGAGTAGACCACCTGAACCTGCACGGAAATACCAGGCACAGGGAACCAAATACAAATTCAAAAGAAGTGAAATCCAGCGGATCACAGGCAGGATGGATTAAAACCTTTTCTTTATTTTCATATCATTAAAAATGGACATACAGCATCCACAAGGTACAGTTATCCAATAACTGTAACTGTACCTTGTGGATGCTGTCTGTCCATTTTTAATGAGATGAAAATAAAGAAAAGGTTTTAATCCATCCTGCCTGTGATCCGCTGGATTTCACTTCTTCTGAACTAACATTAGGGACAGCTCAGATGCACACTGTCCCTATTATGTAACTGTCATTGGCATGACAGAGGCACCTGACATCAGCGTTCCTGTCATGGGCAGCGCATAATGTCACTGGGGAGAGAGTAAGAGGAATCTTTTATGTTTTTTTTGGGGGGGAGGAGTTTATGTGTATGTGAAGAGCAGCAGAATGTGGGTCATTATTACAGGTGAAAAGCCAATTCTGCAAGCAGAGTAATAATGCCCAAAAGTCCTAGTAATATTATCCAATGCAGCAGGGACTAAAACTTAACTTTTAATTGTCAAGATAAAATACAATGTAATAAAGTACAGTGCAATCAACATAAAGTGTAAAGGCCGCTTTACACGCTACGACATCACTAAAGCGATGTTGTTGGGGGTCACGGATTTTGTGACGCACATCCGGCCGCGTTAGCGATGTCGTTGCGTGTGACACCTATTAGCGATTTTGAAACATTGCAAAAACATTCAAAATCGCTAATCGGTGACATGCCCCCCTATTCTCGATTATCGTTGCTGCTGCAGGTACAATGTTGTTCGTTGTTCCTGCGGCATCACACATCGCTATGTAGAAAGCAAAAAGCCACAATATAAAGGTAGGAAAAGGATGGCATAGTAACCCTTCCTACATGGCAGAGAAGGAGGGAGACTGTGTATTGTCCGAAAATGTGCAAAGCTATAGAAACCTGCTCCACAGACGCACCAAGGTTTGGTGGAATCGGGCGTTTCTGGACAAGTACATACAAAGGGGGCTAATACCTAGGGGCCTAAGGGTCCAAGTATTTCCATCTTTCCAGGTGGATAATGATTCTATTAAATCTCGCTGGGAGGAGCTTTCCAATGCCTGCTCTAAAGGATTCCTCAGCCCCTTCTCAGTGAACTAGACAGTGCCTCGATCTCGGAGATGGAGGGGGAGATGGAGAAACTTTTGACCATAATTAAAGAAAGTATGTCGGCAGAGGCTTTGGCCAAGTTCACTAGTCAGAATGAGTCTGACCTAGCACGCCTGGAAAAAGAAATTAAAACTTTAAAAATTAAAACATTTCAACGCGATCAAAATGACTTCCATCAAGACCGCGTTTATAGATGGCGATCAAACGTGGCAGGACGTCGATCTAGATCAAGCTCATTTTCCAGGATACGAGGTGCCGGCTCAGTGGGACGACTCAACACTGTTCCCAGTGATACTGACGAATCTGACATGGAGATTGGTCAAACTAGCGGCATCCTGACAAGGCTCAAGTCTAGACAGCAACAGCCCAATATGGGCAAGCGCAAAGCACCACAGGTAATAAATCTGTCTAACCATACCCTCTCCACCTCCCAGATTGATGTTCTGTCTAGGGGATTATCTTTTTCACCTACCCATTCCTTTCACTGCTTCACAGCAGTGAAAGATTTATATCTTTTTGCCCGGAAGGTTGTCCTAAGTAAGCTCCATAATAAACGTACCCTTTCTGGAGGACCATTGGACCCTAATGAACAGCAGGCTATACGGGATCTCAAGGAGCTGCTAGACGAGGTTGCGCCCATTTCGCAAGACAAGTTTCCACCATGTGCTTTACCCAGATCAACCAGGTTTCCCCCCTTGTCCTTTTGTCCTGCTGTCGAGATATTCACTAAACTTGTTGTCAGTGATTTTGAAAAATTGTCCAGGAAACGTCGTTATGATAATCTAACACATCAGGATAGACTGGCAATTGAGTCCCTGGACAAGTTGGACGACATTGTTATCAAGCCTGCGGACAACGGGGGAAACATCGTGATCTGGCCTACTATCATGTACGAGAGGGAGGCACTTCGCCAGCTACGTGATAAGGCTACCTATCACCGACTCCACTATAGCCCCGCTCAAACCTTTTCCGCTCAACTCCAGTCTATCCTCGGCAGAGCATGTGATGATGGTATCATCAGTAAGCAGGTTGTAGAGGGACTCACAGTACGTTTTCCAAAAATATCTAATTTTTATCTACTGCCAAAAATCCACAAAGATGCCCTCTGTCCTCCTGGTCGTCCCATCGTGTCCGGCATTGAGGGGTTATGTGAGCCAATATGTCAATTTATTGACTATTATTTAAAACCGCTGGTTGAAACACTCCCCTCATATGTCCGCGACACGACAGACGTTCTCAGGAGGATAGATGGCATCTCTGTGGATGAGGGGACACTGCTTGTTACTGCAGATGTTGAGTCCCTCTACACCTGCATTCGCCATGAGGACGGACTTGAGGCTACTAAGCATTTTTTGTTGGATTCCGGTCGGGATGGCCCGATGTGTGACTTAATCCTTGAGTTGCTCCATTTTGTCCTTACCCACAACTTTTTCTTATTTAAAGATATATATTATTTGCAGCAATGCGGCAAAGCCATGGGCGCGGCCTGCGCGCCTTCGTACGCAAACCTCTTCCTGGGGTACTGGGAGAGGGGTTTGCTTTGTGACGGGGGCGGGCCGGCCGATGCTCATGTGCAGTGCTGGTTGCGATATATAGATGATTTGTTTATTTTGTGGGCGGGCAAGGCGGAGCAACTTGACGAGTTCATGGGCCGACTAGGCATGAATCCTTTCAATATCAGGTTAACCCATAAGAGTGACGCAAGGCGTTTGGATTTTCTTGATATTGACATTGAAATTGACGACAATCGGGTTATCCAGATGGATGTTTTCCGTAAAACAACTTCGGTTAACTCCTTGCTGCATGCCTCGTCGTCCCATGATCAGTCTACTATTCGGGCCATACCGACAGGTCAATTCTTGCGCATGAAGCGCATTTGCTCCTCTGACCTTAAGTTAGAGGAGCAAGCGGCGGACCTTACGATTCGTTTCCAAGAGCGGGGCTATAGTAATAGGAGCATTAAAAGAGCTTACTTACGGGCAAAACATACCCCTCGCTCTACCTTGCTTTATGGTGGCACGGCTAAGTCTGGCAGCTCCTCTGATTCAGGTTCAATTCGGTTCATTTCCACTTATAATCATGAGTGGAACAACATGCGGTCTATTTTGAGCAGGCATTGGGGGGTTCTTCAGTCTGATCCCACCCTTCGGAATCTATTATCCAATAGCCCCCTTATGACACCTAGTAGGTCACGTAATCTACGTGACATTCTTGTCCGGAGTCATTACATTCCACGCCAGCCCAGTACTTTCCTGGACCTTGGTAGTCCCCTTAAGGGCTGTTTTCCTTGCGGCCACTGTCTGGTCTGCAGCAATGTCCTTCGCACTTCGTCCTTCACCTGCTGATGGTGACCGCAGTTATGACATTCGGCATTACATATCATGCGGCACCAGCAATGTGATTTATTATGCTACGTGCGGTTGCCGCATGATATATGTAGGTCTTACCAGCAGAGAATTATGCAAACGTGTGAGGGAACATTTGAGGGACATTGCTGCGGCCCGGACGGTGGTCGACACTTCTAGCTTAAAGACCCTTCCACGTCATTTTCGTGCCTTCCATGATTGTGATTCAAGATGCCTACTAGTTAGGGGCATTGATGTCATTCATGGGGGCGCAAGGGGAGGGAATGTACGGAAAATTCTAGCCCAACGTGAAACCCGCTGGATTTACACTTTGGGAACACTGTCCCCTAGGGGGTTAAATGAACATCTTAGCTTTGCACCATTTTTGCGATAATCACTGTCTTCCTCCTGTTTCCCTGGTTTTAAGTGCCTCGTTTTAATTATATAAATTTTGTTTTTAATTTCAGTAAAAAATTCTTTCCTGGCACTTCTTAAGGAATGCTGAATCCTTCCGCATGGCATTTACTTATTCATTACATGACTGTGATCACGGACTGGGACCTATATTCAAGACTGAAGATCTTCTGTATTCTACACCTTTCCTCTGTCTGCGTGATCGCGTCTGTTTATGTTTTATGCCACCTCCCTCGTTCCTCCCTCCTCTGCGTCTGACAACTACACCTCCGGGTTCATCTTTCCGGTCTCCTCGGCATCTTGAATCGCCCCTGCGCATGCGCTGGGTGTGGGTGACGCGTCCCCATTCCCGCGCATGCGCATACCGCATTGATGGGCTTTGATTGCTGGGGATTCCGGAGCCCGGAATACCTATGGTGCGGTTGTGCTGACGTCGATGGGGGAGTGACCAGGGAGGTTTGGCGCCATGTTTAAAAGCATGGCTTGCTTACAGCGTTGTTATCCCCCTGATGAAATGATCATACCAGTATAGGATCGTGAAACGTATGCGTCGGGGTCTTCTCCAGGGGGACCTCTCTGCTGCTACTCACAGGCTGTGTGTGGACCATGGGTATGCCTTTCCTGCCATAGGTTATTGCTGCCCATTGCCCTTTACTTTTTATGTCTGACCTGCTGGTCAGTGTGTCTGCAATCTGTCTTACATGATGCAATTTTTATACATACGTATATAATATTCAACTTAACATCTGTGCTATGTGTATTATGGGATGTGTCTGACACATACTCAGTGTGAGGCATTTATTTTGTGCATATGCTATGACTTTTGCCCATCTCTCTGTATTGGTAGTTACTACACATCTGCCTCATTATGATTTTTTCATAGCACTCCATGTTTATATCGTCATCTCACAGTTGCTATTTGACACTGCATGTGTATGTTATACGTTTTTCATACACCACTTGTTATACACATGCCTCTGATTTTGCCGCTGATTCTCCTTTGTGCCAGTTCCTTCTTGTATAATAAATATTGTTATTTTGCATTACACTCTGCTTGTCCTCCCTGTTTTTCATACACATCGCTATGTGTGACACTGTAGGAACGATGAACCTCACCTTACGTCCGTCCCGCCAGCAATGAGGAAGGAAGGAGGTGGGCGGGAT
Organism: Anomaloglossus baeobatrachus; assembly: GCF_048569485.1. NCBI lineage: Eukaryota > Metazoa > Chordata > Amphibia > Anura > Aromobatidae > Anomaloglossus > Anomaloglossus baeobatrachus. The sequence continues at coordinate 657,996,664 of NC_134353.1, forward strand.
GTTCGCCCCGCTCATCTCCGCCCTTCCGCTTTGATTGGGCGGCCGCTAAGTGACGTCGCTGTGACGCCGAACGAACCGCCCCCTTAGAAAGGAGGCGGTACGCCGGTCACAGCGACGTTGCTATGAAGGTAAGTATGTGTGACGGGTCTGCGTGATTTTATGCGCCACAGGCAGCGATATGCCGTGACACACAAACGATGGGGGCGGGTACTCACGCTAGCAATCTCACTAGCGAGATTGCAGCGTGTAAAGCGGCCTTAAGATATTCAAAAGAATTATGGATCAACCTCACCCGATCCTTCTCCACGAGCAAGAATGAGCACCAATCAAAGGCGAGGAACCACAGGTTGGAAGAAATGAGTCCAGTATCAAGGGTGTGATGTATAAATAATCCCCTGTTGTGCCCCGTGTAAAGACTTCTGCCCTGACAAGGGCAGCACCCTAGTGAGCTGTCTGCCCCGCAACCTCACCAAAGAATTACACTCTGTAAAGACTTCCGCCCTGACAAGGGCAGCACCCTAGTGAGCTGTCTGCCACGCAACCTCATCAAAGAAATGCCTGTAGCAATATGTATATGCTGTATGGCCTCTAGGGGCCTTTAGGGGTCTCTCTTCTTGTATGTGTTCACAAGCAAGTGGGAACTCGCTGGTACTGCAGACAGAGTGCAGGCAGCAGGGAGAGATGCAATGGCTGACAATACCACCTAATAAATAGCCTGTAGATCTCCACTGAGTGTGATTGCTGAGAGACACAACAACAGAACATGGTGGCAGCTGGGCACAGAACCTGTATGTGACACACCTGCAAATCCTCAGAGCTTGTGTGTGAGACTGGGACTGTACAGAACATCATTGCAATTGTGAGTGAAGATTTCCTGTCATTATACAAGATGGAGACTAGTCTGAAGTCTGAAGCCCCCTCAGAAACTGGATGTCTCATCATGTAATCTATCCCAGACATGGAGACATTGGAAAGAGCAGTTTACTCTGTATGTGGATCTGACAGTGGCCCCCAGTGATGACAAACGTAAAGTAAAGCTGTTTTATTACTTAATTGGGAAAAAAGCCAGAGAACTAGCCCAGACCTTACTGCCAGACACAGACCACCTCATCCTAGCTGAGATTGTGGAAGCATTTGATAAGCACTGTGACCCCAAGAGAAATGAGACTGTGGCAGCGGCGGATTGGAGTACCTGGGGCCCACCAGGAAAAATCAATCTTGGGGCCCACAAGCACCATGCAGTTACCGTACTGTATATAGCAGGAGTGGGATTCAAATTTTTAACAGGTTCTCTGTAAACCCCGCCCATTTGAAAACCACACCCATTCTATAACCACACCCATTTTGTTAGCCACACCCATTTTCACGCAATTTCCTCAACTAAAAAATACAAGTAATTTAAAGTAAAATCTCCTTCCCCTTCCTCTCCTGTCCAGCACCAGTTGTTATAGTCACTGTCAGTCATATTGTATTAAATGATTTTTCTACAATTTTTAAAAATTATTACTAAAGGAGCCCTGCTAAAACTGGAAAGGACAACCTTCCCCATACAGATCCCATCCCATTATGGCCTCTTTTCCCCTGCAGATCTCATCCCATTACGGCCTCTTTCCCCCTGCAGATCCCATCCCATTATGGCCTCTTTTCCCCTGCAGATCTCATCCCATTATGGCCTCTTTTCCCCTGCAGATCCCATCCCATTATGGCCTCTTTTCCCCTGCAGATCTCATCCCATTATGGCCTCTTTCCCCCTGCAGATCCCATCCCATTATGGCCTCTTTCCCCCTGCAGATCCCATCCCATTATGGCCTCTTTCCCCCTGCAGATCCCATCCCATTATGGCCTCTTTTCCCCTGCAGATCTCATCCCATTATTGCCTCTTTTCCCCTGCAGATCCCATCCCATTATGGCCTCTTTTCCCCTGCAGATCCCATCCCATTATGGCCTCTTTCCCCCTGCAGATCCCATCCCATTATGGCCTCTTTCCCCCTGCAGATCCCATCCCACTATGGCCTCTTTTCCCCTGCAGATCTCATCCCATTATTGCCTCTTTCCCCCTGCAGATCCCATCCCATTATGGCCTCTTTCCCCCTGCAGATCCGATGCCATTATGGCCTCTTTTCCCCTGCAGATCTCATCCCATTATAGCATTATAGCCTCTTTCCCCCTGCAGATCCCATCCCATTATGGCCTCTTTCCCCTGCAGATCTCATCTCATTATGGCCTCTTTTTCCCTGCAGATCTCATCCCATTATGGCCTCTTTTCCCCTGCAGATCCCATCCCATTATGGCCTCTTTTCCCCTGCAGATCTCATCCCATTATGGCCTCTTTCCCCCTGCAGATCCCATCCCATTATGGCCTCTTTCCCCCTGCAGATCCGATCCCATTATGGCCTCTTTTTCCCTGCAGATCTCATCCCATTATGGCCTCTTTCCCTTGCAGATCCCATCCCATTATGGCCTCTTTTCCCCTGCAGATCTCATCCCATTATGGCCTCTTTCCCCCTGCAGATCCCATCCCATTATGGCCTCTTTCCCCCTGCAGATCCGATCCCATTATGGCCTCTTTTTCCCTGCAGATCTCATCCCATTATGGCCTCTTTCCCCAGCAGATCCCATCCCATTATGGCCTCTTTCCCCAGCAGATCACATCCCATGTGCTCCTTTTCCCATATAGCTCCCATCTTATGTGGCCCCTCTCCCCATATAGCTGCCATCTTAATGCGGCTCCTCTCCCCATATAGCCACATATAGCTGCCATCTTAATGCGGTTCCTCTCCCCATATAGCCACATATAGCTGCCATCTTATGTGGCCCCTCTCCCCATATAGCCACATATAGCTACCATCTTAATGTGGCCCCTCTCCCCATATAGCCACATATAGCTCCCATCTTATGTGGCCTCTCCCCATATAGCCACATATAGCTGCCATCTTAATGGGGCCCCTCTCCCCATATAGCCACATATAGCTGCCATCTTATGTGGCCCCTCTCCCTGCATCTTCGGCTCACTGAGCGCTTACCTGCTCAAAGCACCGGTGGCCTCTCCTCTGTCTTCCGTCCTCTGCAGCTCTCTGCACACTAAGGGTATGTGCGCACTAGGTGTTTTATTCACACTGCGTTTTTTGTGCGTTTTTGGCTGCGTTTTTGCTCACTGATTATTTTATGCGTTTTTTTTATCAGTGAACAATGCCATTAAAGAATGTTGAAAAAAAAGGTCTGATGTCATTTCCTTCTTCAATATGTTCTTCATTCTCCACTAGTGTATGAAGGAGAGCAGACAGCAGCTGCAGAACCACAAGGCTCAGCATGCTCCATCCAGGACTGTATGCAGGAGTTTTTTGCCCTCCAAAAAAATGACGTGGGCTTCGCCATATTTTTGTATGCTAGCCAGGTACAGCAGGCAGCTATGGGCTGCCCCCGACCCCCAGCTGCCTATTTGTACCCGGCTGGGAACCAAAAATATAGAGAAGCCCTTTTTTTATTTCATGAATTTCATTAAATAATTAAAAAAAATGACGTGGGCTTCGCCATATTTTTGAGTCCAGCCAGGTACAACTAGGCAGCTGGGGATTGGAATCCGCAGTGCAGGGTGCCCAAGCTTTCTGGGCACCCCCTCTGCTAATTGCAGTCCGCAGCCACCCCAGAAAATGGCGCTTTCATAGAAGCGCCATCTTCTGGCGCTGTATCCAACTCTTCCAGCTGCCCTGATGTCGGATGGCTCGCTGGGTAATAATGGGGTTAGAGCTAGCTGTATATTATCAGCTGGCCCTAAGCCCAAAATTCATGGTGTCACGCCAATATTAGACATGGCCACCATGAATTTCTAGTAAAGATAAAAAAAAACACAACACACAGAAAAATATTTTTATTAGAAATAAAACACAACACAATTAGTGACTCCATCTTTATTGAAATAAAGAACCCCCTCCGCAGTAATCCTGGGTCAAGAGTCCCGCGCCGTCCAATCCGGATCCAATATCATCTGATCGTTTGCTGGAAGGCAAAGTGATCAGATGATGTGTCAGGATCAAGGATGTGAATTCCATGACACAGCAGCTGATTGTATAAAAGCCGTTTATACAATCAGCTGATGCATCAGTGCAAAAAAAAAATAAAAAAACCCCACACACTTCTGTGCAGACTCCTGTCAGACCGATCAATGCAGGACCCGGCGGTAATCAGCTGATAAAGTCTCCTGACGGCATCAGCTGATAGTTTAGCCGGCCGGGTAGTAAAAAGCCGGCGTCACCGCTGTCACTATCACTCTCAGCTGATTCCATAAGGTGACCGCATCAGGTGATCAGCACCAGGTCCTGCAGCTATCGGAGGTGTCCCGGCCGTCTGCACACAGCCGGAGCCACGGTATCGGGAGCGGACATGGCACCGGGAGGCTGCAGACAGGTGAGTATGAGGGGCCCCTGCTCACTCCCCGGGACCCCGCAGCCCCCCTCCGGGGCCCCCGTACACCCTTCCTGGGAATCTGCACTCCCACCCCGGGGCCCCTGCTCGCTCTCCGGGCCCCCGCACTCCCCCCCGGGGCCCCTGCTCGCTCTCCGGGCCTCCGCACCCCCCGGGGCCCCTGCTCGCTCTCCGGTCCCCCGCACCCCCCCGGGGCCCCTGCTCGCTCTCTGGGCCCCCGCAACCCTCCCCGGGGCCTCTTGCTCGCTCCCCGGGCCCCCGCACCCTCCCCCGGGACCCCCGCCTTCTATACTCACGTGCTGCTGCAGCCAGTGGGGTGACGCCGGTACGTCCTCCGCAGCGCGCAGCGCGATGCTGCCAGCACCTGCACAGGAAGGAAGCAGTCATCAATCTGAGACTGCCTCCTCCTGCATTGTCGCTGGCTGTGCAGATGAGTCAGAGCCGCGCGGCACTGACAGTGACAGCAGGCAGAGCTGGAGATCGCTCTCCCTGCTTGCCGCTCCAGAGGGAATGGATTGTCACTAATCATATCGGCAATGTGCCGATATTATTAGTGAAATTACCGGCCGGGGGGGGCCTCTCACACACATCCATAGGGGCCCAGGGGGGGTAGGGGGGCGGGGCCGAGGGGGTGTGGCCATCAATAGCAGGGGCCCACCGGGGGTTCTCCCGACCTCCTGGTGGGCCAGTCCGCCCCTGAACTGTGGAGAGATACAAGTTTTTCACAAGACAGCAGGCGGATGGTGAAAATGTAGACAGATATGTGACAGAGCTGAGGACATTGGCTGCAACATGTGGCTTTGGAGAAATCAGAGATAGCCTCATAAGAGACAGAATTGTACGCGGCATAATGGACACTCGCCTCAGAGAAAGGTTACTCTGAGACGAAGAGCTGACCTTAGAGAGATGCATGCAAATCTGCAGGACTGCAGAGCTGACAAAGCGCAGCCTGAAGATGATGGCAGGCACCAGTGATAATAATGATGATGATGAGGTACATGCAGTATCTATGAGAGGAAAGACAAGACCAACCTCCCCTATAAGCATGATCCACTGCAAATATTGTGGTAAGAGACATGAGAGAGACAAGACCACGTGTGCAGCATATGGCGAAACCTGCAGGTTATGTGGCAAGAAGAATTATTTCTCAGCTGTCTCCAGGCTGGGAACAAGCAAACAGCATGGACAGGTCCACACTGTGACACCAGACACTGACAGTGCAGAGGACATTACATGGCTACAGCTGCAACCTCCAACAGAGAATGTCAATGTAATCAGGCAGCCAGTAGTCAAGGATGCCAAGCAGCTCTATGCAACCTTCTTGTTGGATGAGAAGCCCATTAGATTTCAGCTGGATTGTGGAGCAAGCTGTAATGTCATTCCAAGTGCTCTGCTGAACAAACAGGTTTCCATTGAGCCAACGGATAAGGTACTGGTGATGTACAACAAAAGTGTTCTGAAACCTATGGGGACATGTAAGCTCAAAATACGGAACCCATGTAACAGGAAAAGTTACAGAGCTGAATTTACCGTGCTGCATGGTGGGAACCATGTACCAATACTGGGAGTAAAAGCAGTGCAGGCAATGGACTTAATAAAAGTACAGTCGCAGAACATTATGTCTGTTGACGTTTCCCAGGATATACCAAATCCCAAATTAAATGCAGAGCGCAATTTGGACTTTCAAAAAATAAAACTGGAGTATGCTGATTTATTTGAAGGTGATGGGTGTTTTGAAGGTAAATACAGGCTAGAAATTGATAAAACCGTGCAGCCTACCAGATTACCTACAAGAAGGGTGCCTGTAGCTTTAATGCAACCACTGAAAGTAGAGCTACAAGATTTACAGAAAAGAGGCATGATAGAACCAGTCCGGAAGAGTACAGATTGGATCAGCAGTTTGGTCATAGTGCAGAAACCATCAGGCAAGTTAAGAATATGCATTGATCCGAAGCCACTCAACAAGGCGCTGAAAATAAATCATTACCCGATGCCAACATTGGACGATGTTCTCCCAGATCTATCAAAGGCTAAAATATTTTCTGTATGTGATGTCAAAAATGGATTCTAGCATGTGGAACTGACTGAAGAATCAAGTTTATTGACAACATTTTCTTCACCATTTGGACGCTATAAATGGCTGAGACTGCCCATGGGACTAAAACCTGCTCCGGAGATGTTCCAGCAGAAATTGATGCAGGCTTTGGAAGGACTTCCTGGAGTAAAAACAATAGCAGATGATATCCTTATAGTGGGAGAAGGCGAAGATATGGAATCTGCAATCAAGGATCATGATCAGAAGATGATACAATTTTTGGACCGATGTAGAGCAAAACAAATAAAGCTGAACTTGGACAAATTCAAACTGAAAATGACAGAAGTTGCATATATTGGACATCTTCTGACCTCAAATGGTGTAAAAGTGGATCCAGAAAAGGTGAGAGCAATTCAAGATTTGCCAACCCCAACTGATGTGTGTGGAGTACAACGATTTCTGGGCATGGTAAATTATCTCTCCAAGTTTTGCAAGCATCTGTCAGATATGTGTGAGCCACTGAGACAGCTAACCCACAAAGATGTGCTCTGGGAATGGACAGAAAATCAGGAAACTGCTTTCCGGTCAGTAAAGAAGGCTATTGCAGATGCAGCAACCCTGAAGTATTTCGACCCAGATCGAGAAGTGGTGGTACAATGTGATGCTTCAGAAAAAGGCCTTGGAGCTACACTAATGCAGAACAAACAGCCAATCACATTTGCAAGCAGAGCCCTAACAACAACAGAGCAGGGATATGCTCAGATTGAGAAGGAGTTACTGGCTGTGGTATTTGGGATGGAGACGTTTCACCAGTACACCTATGGTCGATGAGTAACAGTGCAGTCTGATCACAAGCAATTGGAGAGCATTACAAAGAAACCACTACTAAATGCCCCAAAGAGACTACAGCGCATGCTGTTACGACTTCAGAAATACGATTTTGACATCTGTTACTGCCCAGGAAGAGACTTACTGATTGCAGATACTCTAAGCAGAGCATACCTACCTGTCACAAATGATGAGGAGAATGAAATTGAAACCATCAATATGTGTGACTATCTGGCGGTGTCAAAAGACAAGTTTAAGCAAATACAGACTTGTACAGAGAAGGATAAAATACTTCAGATCTTAAAGACTGTCATCTTGCAGGGCTGGCCAAAATACAAGCAGCATGTGCCTAGGGAAGTTTCTCCATTCTTCCACATAAGAGATGAACTGTCAGTGCAGCAAGGAATCATCTTTAAAGGAGACAGAGCTGTTATACCAGAAGCACTCAGAAGAAACATACTGGAAACACTGCACTCTTCTCACTTAGGCAGGGAAGGATGTCTACGGCGAGCAAGAGAATCTATTTATTGGCCAGGAATGAATGACCACATTAAAAACTATATAGCACAATGTGAAATATGTGCATCCTGCAGTGATAAGCAACAAAAGGAGACATTGCAACCTCATGAAATTCCACAGAGGCCTTGGTCAAAAATTGGAACAGATGTGTTCACATGGAATGACAAAGAATACCTGATTACAGTGGACTATTTATCTAACTTTTGGGAGATTGATTTGTTACAGGACACAAGGGCGAGAACAGTGATTAAAAAACTCAAGGCCCATTTTGCTAGGTATGGCATTCCAGATATCGTGTTCTCTGACAATGCTGCTCAGTTTACTTCCGAAGAGTTTAAAACTTTCAGCAATTGATGGGAATTTGAACACCAGACGTCTTCTCCAAGATATCCACAGAGTAATGGCAAAGCAGAGTCCGCAGTAAAAACGGCCAAAAGACTCCTTAAAAAAGCAAAACAGGCAGGTACTGATGTATATCTGTCTATACTGGATCATAGAAACACACCCACCCAAGGCATAGACAGCAGTCCGGCACAGAGGCTCATGAGTAGACGTAAAAAGACACTCATACCAACCGCTAGTCATCTGTTAAAGCCAAAGTTGGTGGGAAACATCAAAGCTCAACTAAAGAAAAATCAAGATAGGCAAGCTTTCTATTACAATAAATCTGCAAAGGATCTGCCAGATCTCCAGAGGAATGACAACATACGGCTGCAGCCAAGCAGCAAATACGACAAACACTGGCAAAAGGCAAAGGTTGTCCAGAAACTAGGACCTCGGTCCTACGAAATTGTAACAGAAGACGGAAGAAGCCTAAGGAGAAATAGGAGCTATTTGAGGAAAACACAAGAATAAGATGATTCTTGGCCTTTTGAACAATATCCTGATACCCAAGATAACAAGGCAACAAGTCCAAGCCAAGTACCAACAGTGACTGCTGACCATCAGGGTGAGACTGTTAACCAGAGACAGGCAATATCAGAAGGCACATTACCAGAATCAGAACAACTTCCAGAGGTGGACATTGACTCTTCTTATGTTACTAGGGCGGGCAGAATGATCAGAACGCCTGCGCACCTCAAGGATTATATCTAACTGTATATATTGTAATTCTCTTTTACTTGGTCAGATTAACTGTTGTGTTTATTAAGTTTGATTGTTCTTCTTGTTTAAAGAGAGGATGTAGCAATATGTATATGCTGTATGGCCTCTAGGGGCCTTTAGGGGTCTCTCTTCTTGTATGTGTTCACAAGCAAGTGGGAACTCGCTGGTACTGCAGACAGAGTGCAGGCAGCAGGGAGAGATGCAATGGCTGACAATACCACCTAATAAATAGCCTGAAGATCTCCACTGAGTGTGATTACTGAGAGACACAACAACAGAGCAATGTTTTCTGTAAAGACTTCCGCCCTGACAAGGACAGCACCCTAGTGATAGTGAACTGTCTGCCCCGCAACCTCATCAAAGAAACGCCCTCTGGGAGGGAGTTTCTTTGATGAGGTTGCGGGGCAGACAGCTCACTAGGGTACTGCCCTTGTCAGGGCGGAAGTCTTTACACGGGGCACAACAGGGGATTATTTATACATCATACCCTGGATACTGTCCTTGTTTCTTCCAACTTGTAGTTCCTTGTCTTTGATTGGTGCTCATTCTTGCTCATGGAGAAGGATCGGGTGAGGTTGATACAGAAATTCTTTTGTATCTCTTGCACTTTATATTGATTGCACTGCACTTTATTACATTGTATTTTATCTTGATAATTAAAAGTAAAGTTTTAGTCCCTGCTGCATTGGGTCATTATTAAAGGATAGGGTCCAGGATGAAGGACATTGTTACAGGATGGGGTCCTGAATGGGGGACATTATTACAAGATATGGTCCAGGAAGAGGACATTATTACAGAATGAGGATATTATTGCAGGATGGGGGCCAGGAATGGAGCCATTATTACAGGATAGGGGCCAGGACAGAGGATATTATCACAGAATGGAGGACATTACTATGGAATTGGGGCCAAAATGGGAACATTATTACAGGATAGATTCCAGCATAGATAACATTATTACAGGATGGAAGACATTTTTATGGTACAGCAAACATTGTTAAAGGATGGTGGCCAGGATGGAGGACATTATTACAGGTTGGGGTCTAGGATGGTGGACATTTGCAAGATAGGGGTCAGGACAGATGACATTATTACAGGATGGGGGACATTATTACAGGATGTGGGCCAGGACTGGGGACATTATTAGAGGTTAGGTGCCAAGACAGGAGACATTATTAAAGAATGGGGCACATTATTACAAGATAGGTTCCAGGATGGGGGACATTATTACATTATTACAGGATGCTGGACATTATTACAGTACAAGATACATTACTAAAAGATGGGGAATATTAACAGAATGTTGGTCATTATTACAGAATGAGGCGAGGATGGGGACATTATTACAAGATAGGGGCCATTATGGGACATACTTTTACTTGTGCCTATTGGGGTACAATATTATTGATTAGGTACACTCTTACCCCACTATGTGTGACATTATTAATTGCGATGGCAACCTAGAGCCAAATTAATGGTCTTCAGGACATCCAGCTACTGTGCCTGTAAAGCCCTGCAATAATCAGGGTCTGATAAGTGAAAATGCAAACTGACAGATTTAATATCCTGTAATACAGACGTATTGCAGGATCTTAGACCAGTAATTAGGCAAGTAAAAGTTAAAGTTCCAGATAATGACTAAGTATAGAAGTAAAAAAAAATGTGAAAAAAAGTTGAAAAAAATTAAAAAGTATGAATATATTTCACCACTAAGAAAGCTGTCTTATGTAAAAACCGAAGTAAAAAAAACAAAAACATTGTGTTGTTGCATTGGGAATGAGCCAAGATATAGAACTGTACCATAACCCATAAAATATGCCCCAAAATGTTCCTTTTTCATTATACTGACACCAAAATAAATGACATAAAACATTATAAAACAAAAAGTCATGGAGAAAAAAATGGTACGAACGAAAACATCATCTCGTCCTTCAAGGAATGTGGCCAGTGAATTGCAATTTTTTTCTATCCGTGGCTCATTTTACCGTCTGAGTTTGAGACCCCTGATATAGATGATTTCTTGCAAAATAAGAAAAAATAAGAAAAATGCTTAAGTATCCCTGTTGAAATGTTAACTAACTCTACGTCACATGGCGTTAGGAAGGAATTTTTCAGATAGATCAGATTGGCTTCCCTTCCCTCCCTTCCTTTCCTTCCTTCCTCCTCTAAATCCTTCATTTCCTTCCTTCTACCCTTCCCTCCCTTCCATTTGTTCGTTCCTTCCTTCCTTACTTACTTCCTTCCTCCTTCCTTTTCTTTCTTTCTCTAATTCCTTAATTTCCTTCCTCTAATTCCTTCCTCTCTCCTTCCGTCCTTACCCTCCTTTCTTCCTTATTTCCTACTTTTATTCCTCTCTTCTCTCGCCTTCGCTGAATGGAATTGATGCAGATGTTTATTTTTTAAACCTTTCTTTCCCAATTAAAAAAACAAATGCATGACATATAAAGCAATGAATAATTAACTATTCTAGATGTTCCAATAGACGTAAACATTTTGCTGTTTATATTCATGCCTAAACCAAGGCTGCTAAGGAATTGGGAGAGATAACACCAGAGGGGCTAAATCTATGCTGACAGAAGCAGGTTTCCCCTCAATGCCTCAATAGGAAATGCTGAAGGAAATCTGTGAGTGAAGCCCATAAAACACTTATAATACATCAAAATCTACAGCTATATGGATGGAAACTTATAAAATCAGCAAATCTGTTACCACAGGGATGTTACTTCTATTAAAAGGAAACTGACTCATTCTTTATATCTTTCTTACAGGAAAAAAGTGGTCTGTTAGCAACAGGCTTACTACACATATCTCTCTGGTGGACGGTGGCTACATTAGTAATGTCATGTTCTTATCACGGAATTACTGTATAAGCAATAGAGGGTAATGGCTGCATACCTAAAAAATCACAAGACGTTTTTGACTATGCTGATTTCACTGTAATATGTATTTCGGCCACAATACATACATTTTGTGACTGTATATGATTAATGAATTTTCAGTAATGCAAAATGCTTCATAGTTAATCCCTTTACCCACGGGTGATTTTCCATTTATCGTTTCCGGTTTTAATTCCCCTTCTTCCAAGACCCATAACTTTTTATTTTTCCATCAAAATAGCCATATGAGGGCTTGATTTTACAATATAAGTTGTACTTTTGAACTACACCATTCATTCTACCATATAGTGAACTAGAAAATGGGAAAAAAAATCCAAAAGTGGTGAAATTTAAAAAAAAGTGCAATTCCACAATGTGTTTTGTGAATATTTTATTTATCATGTTCATTATATGGTTAAATTGACTTCACAATTTGATTCCCCAGGTCAGTACGAGTACACAGATACCAAACATGTATAGTTTTCTTTTATTAAAATAGTGAAAAAAAATTAAATTTGTAAAAAAAAAAATTACTTTTCCCGTCATTTTCCAAGACCTGTAACGTTTTCATTTTCCAGGATATAGGGCTGTGTGAGGAATTATTTTTTTCCACATTGAGCTGACATTTTCCTGATATTTTGGGGTAGCTACAGTGTTTTGATCACTTCATTGCTTTTTACTGCAATGATGCAGCGGTCATAAAAGGTAAATCTCGTATTTTGATTTTTTTTCTTTTTACGCCGGATTGGACATCGGACTTTTGCAAATACAATGATACCAAATATGTGTATTTTTTCTTTTTTTTGTCTTTTTAATAGGGCAATTGGGAGGTAATTTGAACTATTTTGAGGGGAGGTTTCATAATTGTAAAAACTTTTTTTTCCCAATTTTTACTGTATTTGTTCCGTTAGGGAACTTGAATCTACAATCACCCAATTTCTTGTGCTGTATAGAGCAGTACATCATTAGATTTCCCAGAAAAATGCTCGAGTTTCCCATTGACTTACATTAGGTACGTTATTCGTGACAAATAGTGAATTGCAAAGATCGGGATCGAGATAACATGATCTTGCGTCCGATCACCGATCTCGAGCTTTACAGTTATGGGATGGGGCGGGGGGGGCTGTAAAATAAAGAATATAGTTAATAATAAACATTGTCATTATACTTACAGGTCCCGCGATGCGTCCTGCAGACTCTTTATCCCATCACTTCTGCTTCCGAGTCTGATCATTGCTGTGCCCTTCTGGTAATCACCGCTGACTACAGGACCATGTACTGTCATAACCATGTGACCAGTCTGGTGTGAATTTTGTATTACCTCTTTGCTTACAAACTGGTCACATGGCTATGATGTCATGTAAGATCCTGTAGTGTCAGTGGATAGGGATGGGCGAGCATGCTCACCGGTAGTCGGTGCTCACCTAAGCATCTCAGTACTCGAGATACTTGGTGAGCGCCGAGTATGAGTGAGATGCTTGAGCACAGGCTCGGCTCCCCCTCCCTGCATGTTGACGATCTTTACAGAGTCAGCCCAAATGCAGGGATTAGCTGCCACACACTGTAATGTCACAGCTGGTGAATAGCAGCGCCAGGAATCAGGGGATCTGAGATCCCCGTTGTTAAAGTAACCCACTCGTTAGGTTACTATGGCAACGGTGGTAGCGGTGACATCACCGCTTACCAACCCGCAGTCTCTGCTCACTCATTGAGTGATTAGACAGCACGGAGAGCAGAAGCGTCTTCCTCCCCTCACGGTTTCTGATATAGCAGAGCTAGATCGGTGACCGAAGACAGAAGACCAGCATCGTGGAGAGGTAGTAATAAAGATGTAATCCCCAAGTGTGTCTGTGTATTTATTTCTAATAAAGTATTTTTTCTCTGTGTGGTGTCTTTTTTTAACCCTTTATTGGAGATTCTTAATGGCTGGGTGAAACTTGGCCTGACATTAAGAATCTTGGGCTTAATACCAGCTGGTAAAACAAAGCTGGTATTAACCCCTTATTACCCAGCGTGCAGCGAGGGGCACCAGGGCCGTTGGAAGAGTTGGATACAGCGTCAGAAGATGGCGCTTCTATGAAAGTGCCATTTTATGGGGCGGCTGCGGACTGCATTTCACAGTGGGGGGGCCAGAAAGCTTGGGCTACCCTGCGCTGCGGATTCCAATCCCCAGCTACCTAGTTGTACCTGGCTGGACACAAAAATTAGGCGAAGCCCACGTCTTTTTTTTTTTTAATTATTTCATGAAATTCATGAAATAATTAAAAAAAGGGCTTCGCTATATTGTTAGTTCTCAGCCAGGTACAAATGGCAGTTGGGGGTTGGGGGCAGCCCATACCTGCCTGCTGTACCTGGCTAATATAAATACTAAAATATGGCAAAGCCCATGTCATTTTTTTTTTGTCTTTTGGCAAAAAACTTAAAAAAAATCTATAAAACTGTCACACTAGTTAATCCCTTCAATGAACACCATGAAAAATGAAGTACCATCATATCATATCAGAATAAGGGAGCCAGCACAATTTCTAAACTGTACTTATTAATAAATGGAGATTTTTGGCAAAACATTGCAATATTTTGAGCTACCCCCGCCACTCCACGGCAAATCTCAGGGGGCAGTCCTACACTAATATTTTATTTATCTGAAGGGTGCCATGCGGCCTCACACATTAAAAGCAGGACTATTTAAAACAGCAACTACCTGATGCTTTGCAATCCCGTACCTGTGACTGAAATCACAGCTGTGGGCGGGACAGGCCCAGGCAAGTGCTGCTTGGATTAAATAGCCTGTGGACAGGGTTGATGGCTGAGTGTGAACAGTCACCACTTGCCAAAAATCAGACAGCTAGAACGACCAAAAAAGGGTGCACGGCTTGGTGGAGGCTAACCACCTGCCAATAGAAAAATCAGAATAAGGGAGCCAGCACAATTTCTAAACTGTACTTAATAATAATATAATTATTATTTAATAATAATAATTAATAAATAAATAATACTTTTAATGTGTGAGGCCGCATGGCATCCTTCAGATAAATAAAATATTAGTGTAGGACTGCCCCCTGAGATTTGCCATGGAGTGGCGGGGTAGCTCAAAATATTGCAATGTTTTGCCAAAAATCTCCATTTATTAATAAGTACAGTTTAGAAATTGTGTTGGCTCCCTTATTCTGATCATATCATATGGCGGAATAAAAAGTGTAATAAAACATGATCAAAAAGTCGCATGTAAATAAAAATAGTATTGCTGAAAATGTCATCTTATCCTGCAAAAAACTAGCCACCAGTAAGCTCATTCAGTGGAAAAATTAAAACAAGCTCACAGAATATAGCAATGCAAAAACAATTCTTTTTTTTCTATAAAATAGTTTTTATGTGTAAAAGCGTCTAAACATAAAAAAAGATTATATATATATATTTTATTTACCGTATATTATATATATATTTATTATATTTATATATTTATTATTATTATTATTATTATTATATTTTTATTATTATATATTATTATATATATATATTATATATTATTATTATTATATTATTATTATTATTTATATATTTATTCTATTTATATATTATATTTATATATTATAGATACCATAAATATGGTATCGCTGTAATCGTACCGACCTAAAGAATAAAGCAGTGCTATCAATTTTACCCTATGTGAACATCATAAAAAAAAGACCAAAAAAAATATTAAACAATTATAAAATTGCTGTTTTTTTGTTCATTGCTTTTGTTCATCTGTCTTCAGTGAATACAGATTTTTATATTACTAAGATAGGAGAATGCAGTTGGTATTTATAAGATTCTATGCAGAAAGGAGGAGGATGGGGAAGGAGGAGCTCTTCCTCTAGCTCCTCTCTGACACTCCCTTATACAATAGAACCATCTCAGCAGCAACTGCCACTTCTTATCTCAGTAATATAAAAATCTCTGAAGACAGATTTTACCTGAGAATTGAGAATTTTAAGAATAAAAGATCAGTCCAGGAGGAAAAGGAAGCAGATTTGTATGATAAGATATATTACAAAGTTGCTTATTTTCATGTGTACTGCTGATTTATGAAATGAAAATTAAAAGAACGGTTAAGACTACTTTACACACTGCGATATCGGTCCCGATATCGCTAGTGTGGGTACCCGCCCCATCTGTTGCGCGACACAGGCAAATCGCTGCCCGTGCCGCACAACATCGCCCAGACCCGTCACACATACTTACCTGCCCGGCGACGTCGCTGTGACCGGCGAACCGCCTCCTTTCTAAGGGGGTGGTCCGTGCAGCGTCACAGCGACGTCACTGAGCGGCCGCCCAATAGCAGCGGAGGGGCGGAGATGAGCGGGACGTAACATCCCGCCCACCTCCTCCTTCCTCATAGCGGCCGGGAGGCAGGTAAGGAGAGCTTCCTCGTTCCTGCGGTGTCACACATAGCGATGTGTGCTGCCGCAGGAGCGACGAACTACATCGTTACTGCTGCAATAACGATAATCGAGAATGGACCCCCATGTCATCGATGAGCGATTTTGCACGTTTTTGCAACGATGCAAAATCGCTCATCGGTGTCACACGCAGCAACATCGCTAATGCGGCCGGATGTGCGTCACAAATTCCGTGACCCCAACGACTCCGCTTTAGCGATGTCGCAGCGTGTAAAGCCCCCTTTACTCTTTAAGGGCAATTTACACTGTAAGATCATTGTGGAAAAAAAAAATGCCAGTTTAACAATTATCTTGCAGTGTAAACAGGCTGCCGATCACCTAATGAACGAGCAAAAGGCTCATTCATTGTGTGAAACGATCTTTTATTCAGTATGAGAATTGTCCTGTGTAGACAAGACTCACACTGCAGAGAACGATGGCAAACTATCTATACTGAGCGCTGTAATATGAATCATTCATTCTGCATCGCTTACTATGGTCTGTCTGTGTGCACAGGCATTCAAACGACAGCCGATCGTTAAACGTTTACAGGTCAGCGGTCGTAACGTGCTGATGGTCGGTCTAAGTAAACTGGCCCTTAGGGGTGCACAAGGTGTGGCAGTATTTCTCTGAGGGGCACACTGAGTAAATGTTGCTTTCAGGAGCACGGTATTGCAGTATTTTCAAACCATTGTGTGGTTCTATTATATTAAGGAAACTCAGTGTCATGACTATAGCTGGATGCTGACGGGATTAAGTCTGGTGGCAGGGGTCTGCTCAGTTGTGCCTAGTTCCGGGGCTCACACTGCTTTATCATGGTATGGATTCCTCCAGAACGCCGCCAGTAATAGTTCCTGCTCTGCCGCCTGCACAATTGGTTCTTTTGAGTTAGCCCTGATCCGTCCCGCTACCCAGCTTTCCTCTCCCTGACCTCCATTCCCTTGTACTGTTTGTTTGCCCTGTCTACCTGACCCAGGTCCCGTTCTGTGTCTGGGTCTCCTCCCCCTCCTTGTACTTACTTATCCTCTCGGCCTCTGACCTCGGAAACATTTCCTGACCACAGCTCTGCTTCCCCTGTTTGGCTTTTGATGTGACTTCTCGGCTCCTGACCCTTTTGCTTCCACCTGTTTATGAGTTGCTCACTTCCCCCTGTATTGACATGACATCCCGGTTTAGACTTAGGCTTGCTGACTACTGTTTCTGGTGCTTGTGCCCTATTGTAGGCTTTTGTCTAACTGCACTTTGGAGTTCCATCTCCATTCAGCCTCTGCGCCCCCTGGTGGAAGCCTGACACTCAGTATGTAGCATTATAGCATTCCGTGCTCACAGTGTGGTAGTAATAAATATAGGTGATCACTGTGTGAGGCAGTTTATGTCTTCAGTTGGCACAGTGGTTGGTAATACTATATTAAGGAGTGCAGTGTGTGAGATTAAATTGAACTTGTCTTATTGTACAGGGTGAACATCTGCTATAAAAGTTAGGTGCTAAAGCCAATCTGTGTTGCACACTGGAAAGGCGGAACATGGATGGAAGACTATATACAGACGAAACAACAATATGCAACAAAAGCCAATGTGTTAGCAGGAATAACTGTGTAAAATACACACTTTTTTTTTTACTGTTTTGTTATGTGATTTCGCACGCTTTTTAATTACGTTTTTTTTTCCCCATTTATTTGAATGAGTGAAAATTACTGCCAAAATCCTGAAAGAATTGACAAGCTGCAGATTTGAAAAAACGCTCTGATTATCCAAATCTGCAAGGAAAAAATAAGCAGCATGTGCATGAGATTTCCGAAATCTCATTCACTTTGCTGCTACTCTAAAATGATGTGGGTTTTTTTTCCTATACAAAAACGCAGCATGTGAACAAGCCCTAAGAACTCACCATGATTGTCTGGTCCAATTAAAAAAAAGCACTGAATGTAAATGCTTCAGTGTTAAAATATTTTTATTAAAGGGTTTAACAATTAAAGGGGGAAAAGTAATATCATAGAAATTATTTAAATAATGCACATAAATTACAGATTAACAACAAACTTAATATAATCTATACCTAGATCATAAGGAAGGGAGGAGAGTGAAAGGAAATAGGAAGTTGGAGATCAAATAGTTTTATTGGTTGGGTTAAGTGGAAGGGGGAAGGAGAGAAAAAGAAAAGAGGGAGATAGGAGAACTATATTAATAAAAAAAACAACTAACAATACAATAGTGCACAAACTAACCTTTATATAACCTTAAATAACTATGTTGAGTTATAAAAACCCATAAAGTAAATGACCACAATATATAATTAAATCATGGGAATAGTAGGCAAGAAGGTATTTCATATAATGAACACGTATTTAAAAACCGAAAATAAGCTAATTATCCATAGCGATAAGACAAATAAGTTACGTAATACTCTGGAGGTACTCATTCCAGAGGTTCCACTGTTTATGGTATTTAGGAAAGCAATTATTTAAAGTGGCGTGTCTTCTCTCAAATTCATTATGTTGTTTTATTGAGTTTGTTACTAGGGTTATATCAGGGGGCAGAGGGTTTTTATAATGAGAGGCAATTAATGATTTTGTAGTTAGGAAAATGTGGATGATTAAAGATTTATAGGAAGGGCTTAATGAATCTAGATCAAGAGAAAGGAGAGCTAACTGGGGTGTCAAAACAATATCTAAATGAGTAACTCTATTGATTAGATTTGATATTTTTTCCCAGAGAGGCTTCAACACTGGGCATTCCCAGAAGATAGGTAACAGACTCCCAATGCCTTTACAATTTTTCCAACATAATGGGGAAATGGAAGGATTAAATTTATGCAACCTAGTTGGAGTGTAGTACCAGCGAGAAGTTATCTTGAAATGAGTTTCCAGTGTTAAAATATTTTTATTAAAGGGTTTAACAATTAAAGGGGGAAAAGTAATATCATAGAAATTATTTAAATAATGCACATAAATTACAGATTAACAACAAACTTAATATAATCTATACCTAGATCATAAGGAAGGGAGGAGAGTAAAAGGAAATAGGAAGTTGGAGATCAAATAGTTTTATTGGTTGGGTTAAGTGGAAGGGGGAAGGAGAGAAAAAGAAAAGAGGGACATAGGAGAACTATATTAAAAAAAAAACAAAAAAAACAACTAACAATACAATAGGTCACAAACTAACCTTTATATAACCTTAAATAACTATGTTGAGTTACAAAAACCCATAAAGTAAATGACTACAATATATAATTAAATCATGGAAATGAGTTTCCAGAAGAGAAGCACACAAGGAAGAAGAGTTAGTTGCTTTAAGAGAGTGAAACCAATCTTCCTCTGAAAACGCCATTCCAATCTCTTTTTCCCACTCCACCATGTATTTCAGCTTATTAAAGCTCAAATCTCTTAAAAGGTGATGATAAATATTTTTTGTGCTCCAAGTCAGGGCATTATCCAATTTGCAAAAGAGAGAATCAACCAATTCATGAAGCGAGTTCTTGTTAGCCAAAAGTTTCCTAAAGGCCACTTCACACATAACGAGATCGTACAACGAGATCGTTACTACGTCACAGTTTCTGTGACGCAAGAACGACTCCAATTGCGATCTCGTCATGTTTGACACGTACCAACGATTCACCCCCTGCTGCGAAATCGCTGATCGATGCCGAACAGCTTGGGCCATTTTTGGCTCGTTGGAGTCCTGCTGGGCTGCATGAATCTGTATGTTTGACACCCTATTTACGATTTCGTTGACGACCTAGATGAGATGCACGAAGGCGTGTTGTTGCGTCCCCGTTTCCACGCCCCTTCTGCGCCCATTGGTTGGCGCTGAGAACAATAGTGTGTAGTTACGTCGCCATTTCCGCGCCCCCTCTCTGCAACGATTGGTTAGCAATGAGAACACTATTGCGCTCTGATTGGGTATCGCTTCATGCTTTGTTCCCTTTTGAGTCTTCTAGGAGCAAACCTGTGACTACACCCAGATTCATTCGTGCTTTGTTCCCGCTTGCTTGGTTTTCGGATCAAAGCTGCATCTTCCCTCATTCGTTCCCGAGCGTGTCGCTGTATTACAGATTCATTCGTGCTTTGTTCCCGCTTGCTTGGTTTTCGAATCAAAGCCGCATCTGCACTTGTATATCCCTCATTCGTTCCCGAGCGTGTCGCTGTGAGGATCGAAACTGCGATTATTAATAGATAGCATAGACGGCTGCATTTTCTGGACGTGGTAAGTCATTTTCGTAAAGTCTATGTTACTTGTTCCATGTTTTTGTTATAGTATGGAAAGTATTTGTGTTTATAGATAGTAATTATTTTTGCGGATCATGAAAGTGGTTGGTTGTTATCTGTATACATATTGCCTTTTGTGCGTCCATCGTCCTTTTATGTGTCCTTATCTAGTATTGCTGGTTATTTTGTCTCTCTGCTACAGCCGCCATTTTGTTTCTCTGACACAGTTACAGCCGCCATTTTGTTTCTCTGACACAGTTACAGCCGCCATTTTGTTTCTCTGACACAGTTACAGCCGCCATTTTGTTTCTCTGACACAGTTCCAGCCGCCATTTTGTTTCTCTGACACAGTTACAGCCGCCATTTTGTTTCTCTGACACAGTTACAGCCGCCATTTGTTTCTCTGACACAATTAGAAGTGGTGCACTTCTATGGGGGCGGCCATTTTAGTGTCTCTTTTACACCCCCCCAAAAAATGTGATTGGTTTATAGCAACTTTTCTCATCTTTACATGTTTTTTTGCAGTGTGGACAACATGAACGACATGCAGCGTGTTGTGCTGGGTGCTGCATTGATGTTTGAGGCCGGTCGGCTACGTGAAGTGGAACAGAGGCGTTCCAAACGAAAGCGCCGCATGTGGACCAGAGAGTGGCTGCAGAAGAGGTACAAATACTCCCACATGCAACTGCTAAGAGAGCTGCAGGAAAATAATCCTCAGGATTTCCGCAATTTTCTGCGGATGTCAGAAGAATCATTTAGCCTTTTACTTGAAAGAGTTACGCCAATTATTCAGCGCAAGAATACAGCGATGCGTGCTGCCATCCCGGCAGATGAAAGATTGGCAGTCACGCTGCGTTTCCTGGCCACCGGACGCTCCCTGCAAGACTTACATTTTTCTTCTGCAATTTCAAGGTCCCTGCTCAGCGTTCTTATTCCGGAGACATGTAGAGCAATTTTCCACAGTCTGCGTAACTACATTGAGTTCCCCAAAACTGTGGAGGAATGGCAGAAGATTGCCACCGATTTTGAACACCTTTGGCAGTTCCCAAACTGTGGTGGTGCTTTGGACGGGAAACATGTGCGGATCACTCAACCACTGAACAGCGGCTCCTATTTTTATAACTATAAGGGCTATTTCAGCATCATCCTAATGGCCCTTGTGAATGCCAATTACGAATTTATTGCTGTTGATGTTGGCATGAATGGCCGGGTTTCTGACGGTGGGGTTTTAGAACACACAGGCTTTGGTGAACGTTTGCAAAATGGTGAACTGCATTTGCCCCCCAACTCTGACACTACCGCAAACCTTAACTTTGTATTTGTGGGCGATGAAGCCTTCCCACTTCATCCCAATCTCATGAAACCATTCCCACAGAAAAGTCTAACGGCGGAAAGACAAAGGTTCAATTACAGATTATCAAGGGCACGCAGGGTTGTGGAAAATGCCTTTGGGATAATGGCAAATCGCTTCCGCGTTTTCCACACACCAATTAACCTGAGTCTACCATCAATAGACGCAGTTGTTTTGGCCTGTTGCGCCCTTCACAACTTTCTTCGACGGCGAGATGCTATTACGTACTGTCCAACAGGCTTTGTAGACTCTGATGACTTAAATGGCGAAGTGGTGCTTGGCGAATGGCATTCTGAAGATCCCGCAATCGCAGGACTTCAACCATTGGCGCCCGGCAGAAATACCGATGATGCGAAGGCCTGTCGAGAAAAGTACTGCCAATATTTTAATGGTCCTGGTGCAATTACGTGGCAGCATTAGATAAACTTGTATTGAGCACATTTATTATGCTGAGTTTTATTTTCTTGTATTGATTTTTTTTAGAAACTTCCCTTCTTAATTTTAAAATATATGGTTACTTGTATTGTTATGTTCATCACATTTATACTAAAATGTCATTTTTGCAAAATGATTACTTTAATAAACAGTTGTTTTAAGTTTCCACAAGATTTGTTTGTCATTCATTCACTATTAAGGGCTACTGTGGGGAGCAGTACCACCATTGCTGCCGTTACATCACCCCCGGAGGCCCCATACAGCAGCGGCGGTTTAAGGTGGCGTCACGAATATAAACTACAATCACCCCCACTGAAGCCATGACTCCGGCAACCACTTACGACCCCCAGACTAGTCCGGCACGGCACCGGGTGTCATCACCGCTATCATTGGGCCTCCTGCTCCGGATCGCACATTGAGAGTGAGCGTAGCGAACAACAGCGTGCCAAAATATGTGCCAAACCAGTTGATTTCAACCACATATTACATATGGGTGCACTAAGAAGAAATTGCACAATATATTTTATGGTGAATTTTATCTTGATACCATAGTAGAAATGCTCAATGGTATGACTAAAATTTGTTTTTGGGTTTAAAAGAAAAATGTTCACTTTTAACTTCAACATTGCTTTTCTTTAGGTAAAACCCTGCAAAGGTTTATTTACTTCCTCAATTTGGCGTCCAGCTGTATGATGAATACATCATTTAGGGCTCTTGTACAATTTTGATTTCCATGTACCAATGCAATAAAAAAAAAAAACACACAAATTATGAATATGAAGCCTTATATATTTTCATTTGGGGTTTTTAAACGGGGACGTTTGTGCGTCCCCGAAACCTTCAAACGACATCTCTTTTTCGATTTTTTTATAATTGTATGTGCGCTCGCAGTGTGTGATACCACGACCCCTTGACACAGCATTTGCGTCATGGCGCGATCTCATTTCTGCAGCAAAGATCATTCTGATTTGTTAAAAGTGCGTCGCACTTTCACCTTCAAACATAGCATTTGTAATATTTCACAAATCAACAATCCAGCCATGGCCGAAGATGTAATATCGGCGGCCATTGGCTGGAGCAGGATCAACAACGTCCACCCCAATCTGATTGGAGCTAGCGTTCACGTGACGCTATCCGTCGAATCAGATGTGAAGAGGCGTTACCGCGGGTGACGCAACTGCGTTTGCTACGTAGACACACCAGCGAACAATGGCGGCACGCAGGAGGGCAACAGCTTGGGGAGAGGCGGAGGTCCGTTACCTAATTAGAGAAGTGGATGCTCACGATTATGATTGCCGTGAGGCGCAAGAGCATCCACTTCTCCATAAGAAAGCGGTATTGCGCAGGATCCAACGTGGGTTGAGGAGGAGATTTAATTTGGAGCGCACCTGCGCCCAGATCCGCAAAAAATTAGCGGATCTGCGGTACCGCTCCAGTGCCCGGATCTCTGCCATACAAGCAGAGTTACAAAACCAAGGTAGGCGCAGATGAGTGTGCCTTGGCAACGTATAATGGTGTTCTTAAATATATATCTATTTATATATATATATATATATATATATATATATATATATCTATATCTATATCTATATCTATATCTATCTATATATATATATATATTTATTATAAAAATAAATATATAAATATATAATACATATATAAATAATATATATATATATCTATATATATATTTTTAAATTAAATATATATATAATTAATATTAATTATATATAAATATAAGAAAATATACATATATAATAAATATATAGATTTAAATGTATATATTTATGATATATATATCCTTTTACTTAATTAAAATTATATATATATAATCTATTTTATAGATCGATAGATTATATATATATATATAATACATATAAAATATATATATATATATATATATATATATATATATATAGATATATAGATAAAATTCTAAAAATATATTTAGATATATATAATAATAAAAATAAATATATACATATAATATATATATAAATAATATATATCTATATATAATTATGAAAATATATAATATATTAATTATATATATATATAATTATAAAAATAAATATATTCAGATAATATTTAAATAATAAATATATATATTTTAATGTATATATATTTATTATATATATATATATTTTTTGTTTTCTTTTAAATCATTAAAAGTATTTATATAATATATCGATCTATGTAATAGATCGATAGATAGATTATATATATATAATATGTAATAGATATACATATAGAGATCTATTGCATTGAACGATAGATAGATTATATATATATATAATATATATATATATATATATATATAATATGTAACAGATCTATATATAGAGATCTATTGCATAGATCGATAGATACACCGACACTTGTGGTACGGGCTAATTACACTGACACTCGGGACACAGGGAAATTACGCAGACAGTAGGCTCTCTACACCAAGATTTCCCATGAACTGACAATCCTCTATCAGCACACAGTTTTCATATGTTCTGATATACCTCTTGTCCTTGGCACCCAGCTTCGCCATGCTTGGCAAAACATCATTCCCTCACCACCCAGCTTTTCCCATATCAGAGAGAGCATGGCAAAGCCGGGTGCTGTGGGTAGTGGGTCTTTTTCCCTCAGCACAAAAAAATTCCATCTCCTGCTTGTATTTTTGTCCCCCCTCATATCTAGATCTCCATAGAGTTCTCCATATATTATACTGCACCACATAGTCCACAATGTGTTCAAATTCACCCCCATAGTCCTTGTATAAGGTAGGCTACGTAGTCCGCCATATATTTCAATGTACCCCCCACAGTCCTATATGTATCATAACGCAACCACATTAAACTTTATATTTTCTTAAGAACCCCCAGAGGAGCCAGGGGCCGCAGAGGAGGGAGAGCATGTGCCCGAGCCCCCGGTGGATCTACAGCCACCAGAGGAGGAGGAGGAGGAGGAGGAGTACCACCCACAGGGGCCACCGGCCGGATCGCCCCCCGGTAATTTTTTAATATAACATTAACGCCATATAAAGTACAAAACAAAAAGCTGTTGAGTACTATAAAGTGTTTTTTGTTATCATAGATGCTAGTCCAGGCTCCATAAGCGAGTCTGTATCGGACGAGGGGGATAACCGTAAGTCATGAATCTCCTACTTTGTAATAATAAGCAGAAATAAAAATTATGATTTATTAATTTTACCATTCCCTCCATAGGCATACCCACTTTGGCCGAAATAATGTCCTCCCAAAGAAGGATTATGTCGGCCCACAGGAGGCTGATGGCCAGAGTGGAGCGGCATGCGGCGCTGCTGGCCCGTTATGTGGCTGGCCAAGGGGAGGGCAGCAGCAACTAACGTTTTTTTTTTTTTGTTTGTTATTGTATACATATACAATTATACATGTGTTATAAAAAATTTGAAATTGATATCTGCTGTTTGGTATGTCTCATTGCATAAAGCAAGTTAACAGCTATCACCACTCACAAACTCACCACTCACAAACATCATATTACATGTAGGCATCTGTATAGATGCACCAATCCCATTATCCACGAGGGGGTGACTAGGCTTTACTGGTTGTTTGCTGTACATGAGTGTGTGGGTTGTGTGGTGGTATGCCAATGAGGGTGGAGTATGGTACAATCTCTGTAACTACCGTGTTTTGCCAGGGCATCACAACCATATGCTGAATTAAGTAACGCAGGCAGCAAGATTGAACCAACATAAATTTATTATTACAATGAAAATATAACAATCAATTAAAATTAATCTCAAATAACAAAACAACAACAATAACAAAATTTAGTGGCCGTCTTCATATTGGTTGACATATTCTGGCCGGGTGGGAGATGACAGTTGGCTTAAAAATGAATCATTTGAATACCTGGGATAATGTTGGGGGGGAAACTGTGGGGGGGGATACTGTGGGGGGTGGTCAAGCTGCAAGCGTGGTGGATGCATCCTGTTTGGTGTACTTTGCAGGGGCTGGCGAGGAATCCATGTCGAAGAATGATGGGGCTGGTTTAACTTGCATATCGTGTCATTGTCATCAAGTTCTCCTCGGCCTGCCTTTCTTAGGACTTCCAACATCAGTCTTTCGGCTTGCTCCCTCTGTGTGGAATCCAATTTGCAGAGTCTGTCCGATGCAAATGCGGCAAAGCTATCCACTGGAGTGCTTTTTGGCTGTGATAGCAGTTGGGTTGCCAAAGAATAAAATTCAGCCGATGTCACAGGGGTGTTGGCCTTCTTTTTGCGTAACTGTCTTCGCCGCATTTCACCAGAGGGTGCAGGTGCCTCATCCTCCACAATAGGCTCGCTCGATGTGGTGGGGTTCTCATTCACCATATCTGTCTGAGGGTTCTGCGGGAACAGAAAAATAAATGTTAATTAAAAGTCATACATTAATAGTTAGTAAATTTAATTAAAGTGTGACAAAATTGTATTGGAGTGTACTTATCTGAACTGGAAGGGATAACATTTCCAAACTGCACAATAAATCATGGTAACAATAAGTTACTATTTTGTGTTCCTCAATGGCATGTACATAAAAAGTTTGAATACTATGTAACGTGAAGCAAATAAGGTACTTACATCTACAACAGCGGAGGTGTTGTCATCGATCGGGATGTCATCGTTTTCAATGTCTGCTTCCAGGTCTACGTTTCTTTGGTAGGAGCTTTCCATCATTCGTGGTAGCTCCTGGTCCCTTGTGAATTCCAGGAGATTGAAATACCACAAGGGAGAAACATATACCTGGTCAGTGCCGGCCCCTGACTTTTTTGATTTGTCCACCTTATTTGCTTCTTTCTTATATACAGTCCTCAAGCCTTGTATCTTCTTTTTTACTACTTTGACATCCACCGCCTCGCCTCCACTGTGTTTTTTAAAAAGCTCCACCAGTTGGGCATAGGCGGCTTGTTTTTTTATTCTGTCTGAATATTCTGTGGATTTGATTCTCCACAAGCAGGGCAGTGATTTATACAAATCCAGCAGCTCACGCACAAAGTCTTCTTTGTTATAATAAGCCATCTGAAATAAAGAATAAAAAATTTATATGTAAACATAAAAGAAGTTGCAATAAACCGATCACAATTTTTGGTTATGGTGTGGCAGAGACTAAAATGGCCGCCCCCTATGTGTGGCAGAAACACAAAATGGCGGCTGTAGCTGAGAGACAAAAGATGAAAAAAATCCAGCACTCAAAGCATTCAACTGAAATTGTTTTATATTTTATTCATGGATCTGTGTAATTATTAAAGACGTTTCGGTCATCCGACCTTCATCAGTTTACACAGAAAAGGTTCTGTAGACAGTATGTGACATTGACTGCAGACCGGGACGGGCAGCTTTTTCCTCTGGTCCAGCTTTTTCATATATTTCTACAGAACCTTTTCTGTGTAAACTGATGAAGGTCGGATGACCGAAACGTCTTTAATAATTACAGAGATCCATGAATAAAATATAAAACAATTTCAGTTAAATGCTTTGAGTGCTGGATTTTTTTCATTTTTTGATCTGGGGTGGGACCCTATCCAAGCACCAGCGACTATAGAAGGAGTGCCACATTTCTGTATTTTATTTAATGAGAGACAAAAGAGCCAGCAATGCTAGGATAGGACACATTACAAACAGCACTATGGAGAGACCCCTCTTTAAAAGGCATTATACACGCTCAGATAAAAGCCAGCAACTTTAATTAAATCACATAATAAATATTAACATATATCTAACAGCAATCAACTCACATAATAAATATTAACATATATCTTAACAGCAAGAACATTATTCAAAAAAAAAGCCCACCCCCCCCCCAACAAGAAAAAAGACCTACCTTTTCAAAGAAGTGTATATCAATGTAGAATCCAAGCGGAATCGCAAATACGATCTCACCGACACTCGAGAGCACTGCAAGGATACTCCAGGTGCAACTGCGGCTTCGATCCGAAAAACACACCAACAAAGCGACCGGGTACAATGGACGAAGGAATCAGGGTGGAGACGCAGGTTCTATCTCAAAGCAAAGCGCAAAAGAAGTGACAAAGGGTGGACGCGATCCAAAATTTAACCGCTAGATACGCCCCCTGCATGCCCAATCAGAACGCAGTATTGGCCGCCAATGAAAGCGGAGGGGGGTATGCAAAAGGCGACGCAAATGTGACTCCATAATGGGATTGGAATCGTTAACATAGTAGCTGTGTGACAGGGTCCCAGCGATTTGAAAGATCGTTATACGGGACGCATGCTCGTTCATAAACTCGTTATGTGTGACACCCAACATGCGATTTCAACAACGACTCATAAACGATCCAGAAAGTGTGACGTAGTAGCGATCTCGTTCACGATCTCGTTATGTGTGACTGGACCTTAAGAGTATCTCTTAATGTAAATGCTTCAGTGCTGTATTTACTTGTTTAATCAGTAAGAAGATGGATGATACTAACTAAAGTCACCAGTGACCTACTAATGGCTAAAGCCAAGCGACACCACTCTGTCCTCCTCCTCCTGGATTTGTCCGCTGCCTTTGACACAATGGACCATTGCCTTCTTCTACAGATTCTCTCATCCCTGGGCTTCATAGACTTGTCCCTTTCCTGGATCTCCTCATACCTCACCAACCAGACTTTCAGCGTCTCCCACTCTCACACCACTTCCTCATCTCACCCCCTATCTGTCGGTGGCCCAAGGCTCAATTCTTTGACACCTGCTGTTCTCAATGTACACCATGGGCCTGGGACAGCTCATAGAGACCCACCGCTTTCAGACCTACCTCTCTGGATCTGACATCACTTTCTTACTAACCAGAATCCCACAATGTCTGTCTCCTATTTCATCCTTTTTCTCTGCTCGATTTCTAAAACTTAACATGGACAAAATAGAATTCATTATCTTTCCTCGTCCTCACTCAACCCCCCCCCAACTGACCTATCTACGGTATCAAAGTTGATGGCTGCTCACTCTCCTCAGTCCCACATGTTCACTGCCTGGGGGTGACCCTCGACTCTGCTCTCCTTAAAACCGCACATCCAAACCCTCTTCACCTCCTGCCGCCTCCAACTCAAAAATATTTCCCGGATTCGTACATTCCTTTCCGATGAAGCTAAAAAAACACTAGTGCATGCCCTTATTATCTTCTGCCTGGACTACTGTAACCTCCTGCTTTGTGGCCTCTATTCTAACAGTCTTGCACCCCTTCAATCCATTCTAAACTATGCTGCCTGACTAATCCACCTGTCCCCTCCCGCTACTCCCCGACTTCCCCTCTCTGTTAATCCCTTCACTGACTTCCCATTACCCAACAACTCCAGTTCAAAACCCTAACCATGACATACAAAGCCATCCATAACCCGTCTCCTCCATATATCTGTGACCTAGTCTCCCAGTACTTACCTGCACGTAATCGCCGATTCTCTCAAGATCTCCTTCTCTACTTTCCTCTTATCTCCTCCTCCCACAATTGCATCCAAGATTTCTCCCATGCCTCCCCCATACTCTGGAACTCTCTGAAACAACATATCAGACTCTCGCCTACCTTGAAAAGCTTCAAAAGAAACCTGAAGACCTACCTCTTCCACCAAGACTACAACCTGCAATAACCCTCAGTACTCCATAGCGCCGTACGACCATCTCCACCCTCACTTACTGTATCCTCACACATCCCTTGTAGAATGTGAGCCCTCGTTGGCAGGATCCTCTCTCTTCCTGTACCAGTCTGTGCCTTGCATTGTTTTTGTTTATTGTACTGGTCCCTATAATGTATCCCCCTTTTCACATGTAAAGCGCCATGGAAAAAATGGCGCTATAATAATAATGATACTATTCTTGTATGAGAAATGATAGTTCCTGGTATACTCAATTGTTCAGGTCATATTGGGAGCTCTAATCATGTAAATCTATATAGCATGCAGTAACCTGGAATGACAATTATTTTGTTCAAATCAAGATTTATTGAAGAAAATGTAGTCAATACAAAACATTCAAAGATATTTTTTAAGTGATTACATAAGACTATTAAAGAGATCCAAGAAAAAGGAAACCGAGAATGACATATCTAGTAGGTAAAACCATACATGGATCTCAATATACGAGTAAAAACAGTGATATTGATCTATTTTCAAATTAAAGCATTATCGAAGAGCTAGTAGGAATAGCGAAAAGAAGAAAAATAAAAAGAATAGAATAGAAACCTTAAGTAAGAGGAAAAAGAAAACAGAACCCTGCATTAGAGGTTCAAGCCTCACTTCTCTCTGTCACCCCATACTAGACATGGTTCACTAACTTGCAATCCACAGTCCAAATTCCACAGATTCTCTGTACATAATCCAGGGGATCCACACCTTCAGCACCCTTTCTGAAGTGTCTGTTGCTTGTCCTATAAGTTCCTCCATCCTAAAAATCTCATTAAGTTCTGAAACCAGATCAGATTTAGAAGGTGTCACTACCTGTTTCCACCATCTGGGGATCAGCCTCCTGGCGGCTGCCAGAAAATGCCTAAGGATGCTCTTCTTGTATTTTGCAATGGAGAGCTCACTTAGAGACAAAAGGGCAAGCTCAGGGGTAGGCCGAATCTCCATTCCAGAAACTTTGTTAAATAGAACGAATACGTCTCTCCAGAATGCCCTAATAGAGGGGCATTGCCACCAGATATGTATGTACGAGCCTTTTTCTCTCAGACATCTCCAACAGGTGGCTGATGAACCAGGGAACATAGCTTTAATTGTCGTCGGGCATCTATACCATCGTATCAAGATCTTGCAGCTTCTCTCCTGCGTCAGAGCCAGGGCTGTATTTTGCCTTCGTGCTGCCCTAGGCACTTTAAGTGGTCGCGCCCCTTAGTGACAACGTAAAACTGAGTTTTCGCACACGACCTCTGTTTAAGGCAGATCTACTCTGTAAAACACTTTAAAAAGGATCAATGAGAAACGAAGGGCACTACCCCCCCCAATGGGGATAACCACGGGCACATCAAAACATAGCATGAGTATAAAATATTCCCACCACACCGTCCCCACTTATATACTGTGACTATCACACTGCCCCTAATAAACTACACACTGCCCTCCCTTATAAATTATACCCACCACACCTTCCTCAATTATGAAATATGATCTGTACATTGACCTCACATCATGCTGCCCCCTCCTCACAGGGTCCCATGCATGCTGCCCCCTCCTCACAATGTCCCATGCATGCTGCCCCATCCTCACAGTGTCCCATGCATGCTGCCCCCTCCTCACAATGTCCCATGCATGCTGCCCCATCCTCACAATGTCCCATGCATGCTGCCCACTCCTCAATGTCCCATGCATGCTGCCCCCTCCTCACAGTGTCCCATGCATGCTGCCCCCTCCTCACAATGTCCCATGCATGCTTCCCCCTCCTCACAATGTCCCATGCATGCTGCCCCCTCCTCACAATGTTCCATGCATGCTGCCCACTCCTCACAATGTCCCATGCATGCTGCCCACTCCTCAATGTCCCATGCATGCTGCCCCCTCCTCAATGTCCCATGCATGCTGCCCCCTCCTGACAGTGTCCTATGCATGCTGCCCCTTCCTCACAGTGTCCCATGCATGCTGCCCCCTCCTGACAGTGTCCTATGCATGCTGCCCCTTCCTCACAGTGTCCCATGCATGCTGCCCCCTCCTGACAGTGTCCCATGCATGCTGCCCCCTCCTCACAATGTCCCATGCATGCTGCCCACTCCTCACAATGTCCCATGCATGCTGCCCACTCCTCACAATGTCCCATGCATGCTGCCCACTCCTCACAATGTCCCATGCATGCTGCCCACTCCTCACAATGTCCCATGCATGCTGCCCACTCCTCAATGTCCCATGCATGCTGCCCCCTCCTCACAATGTCCCATGCATGCTGCCCCCTCCTCACAATGTCCCATGCATGCTGCCCCCTCCTCACAATGTCCCATGCATACTGCCCCCTCCTCACAATGTCCCATGCATACTGCCCCCTCCTCACAATGTCCCATGCATGCTGCCCCCTCCTCACAGTGTCGCATGCATGCTGCCCCCTCCTCACAGTGTCCCATGCATGCTGCCCCCTCCTCACAGTATCCCATGCATGCTGCCCCCTCCTGACAGTGTCCCATGCATGCTGCCCCCCTCCTCACAATGTCCCATGCATGCTGCCCCCTCTTCACAATGTCCCATGCATGCTGCCCCCTCCTCACAATGTCCCATGCATGCTGCCCCCTCCTCACAGTGTCCCATGCATGCTGCCCCCTCCTCACAGTGTCCCATGCATGCTGCCCCCTCCTCACAGTGTCCCATGCATGCTGCCCCCTCCTCACAATGTCCCATGCATACTGCCCCCTCCTCACAATGTCCCATGCATACTGCCCCCTCCTCACAATGTCCCATGCATACTGCCCCCTCCTCACAATGTCCCATGCATACTGCCCCCTCCTCACAGTGTCCCATGCATGCTGCCCCCTCCTCACAGTGTCCCATGCATGCTGCCCCCTCCTGACAGTGTCCCATGCATGCTGCCCCCTCCTCACAATGTCCCATGCATACTGCCCCCTCCTCACAATGTCCCATGCATACTGCCCCCTCCTCACAATGTCCCATGCATGCTGCCCCCTCCTCACAGTGTCCCATGCATGCTGCCCCCTCCTGACAGTGTCCCATGCATGCTGCCCCCTCCTCACAATGTCCCATGCATGCTGCCCCCTCCTCACAATGTCCCATGCATGCTGCCCCCTCCTCAGTGTCCCATGCATGCTGCCCCTCTCCATGAGCTCCTAATGCTGCCTTCCTCTTTTCCATAATGACACCTCCATGCTGCCCCACTCATCATACTAAGACCACCACACTAGCGCTTATGCTGAGACACACACACACACACACACACACACACACTACCCCACTCTTGATATTGACTCCCCTACATTGTTCCACTCCATACTGATCCCACACATGCTGCCCCTTCTCCATAATGAGCTCCCAATGCTGCCCCCCTCTTATTCTGAGTCCTTACACTCCCCCCCATCGATATTGTCATTGCTCTATCCCTCAACCCTTGTCCTCTGTCTCTAGCATTGGCCCCTCTCTTCCATTCCCCCAGCAGCAGCCTCTCTCCCCCCGCCTCCAGCAGCAGCCTCTCTCCCCCCAGCATCAGCCTCTCTCCCCCCAGCCTCCCTCAGCATCAGCCTCCCTGCTCCCAACTTACCCCAGCATCAGCCTCTCTCCTCCCATCCTCCCCCAGCATGAGACTCCTCCAGCATCAGCCTCTCTCCTCCCAGCCTCCCCCAGCATCAGCCTACCTGCTCCCAGCTTCCCCCCAGCATCAGCCTCCCTCCTTCCAGCCTCCCCCAGCATCAGCCTCCCTCCTCCCAGCCTCCCCCAGCATCAGCCTCCCTCCTACTAGCCTCCCCCAGCATCAGCCTCCCTCCTCCCAGCCCCCCTCCTCCAAGCCTCCCCCAGCATCAGCTTCCCAGAGCATCAGCCTCCCTCCTCCCCCTCCCCCAGCATCAGCCTCTTTCCTCCCAGCCTCCCCCAGCATCAGCCTCCCTGCTCCCAGCTTCCCCCAGTATCAGCCTCCCTCCTCCCAGCCTCCCCCAGCATCAGCCTCCCTCCTCCCAGCCTCCCCCAGCATCAGCCTCCCTCCTCCCAGCATCAGCCTCCCTCCTCCCAGCATCAGCTTCCCTCCTCCAAGCCTCATCCTCCCCCTCCCAGCCTCCCCCAGCATCAGCCTCCCCCAGCATCAGCCTCCCTCAGCATCAGCCTCTCTCCTCCCAGCCTGCCCCAGCATCTGCCTCTCTCCTCCCAGCCTCAGCCTCTCTCTCTCCTCCCCCAGCCTCCCCCCAGCCTCAGCCTCTCTCTCTCTCCCCCCAGCCTCCCCCTCCCCCCAGCCTCCCCCAGCATCAGCCTCTCTCCTCTCAGCCTCTCTCTCCTCCCAGCCTCCCCCCCAGCTTCAGCCTCTCTCTCCTCCCAGCCTCAGCCTCTCTCCCCCCAGCCTCCCCCCCAGCTTCAGCCTCTCTCTCCTCCCAGCCTCAGCCTCTCCCCCCAGCCTCTCTCCCCCCAGCCTCCCCCCCAGCCTTAGCCTCTCTCTCCCCCCAGCCTCCCCCCCAGCCTCAGCCTCTCTCTCCCCCCAGCCTCAGCGTCTCTTTCCCCCAGCCTCCCTCTCCCCCAGCCTCAGCCTCTCTCCCCCCAGCCTCAGCCTCTCTTCCCAGCCTCCCCCCAGCCTCAGCCTCTCTCTCTTCCCAGCCTCCCCCCAGCCTAAGCCTCTCTCTTTTCCCAGCCTCAGCCTCTCTCTCTCTTCCCAGCCTCCCCCCAGCCTCAGCCTCTCTCTCTTCCCAGCCTCCCCCCCAGCCTTAGCCTCTCTCTCCCCCTAGCCTCCCCCCCAGCCTCAGCCTCTCTCTCCCCCCAGCCTCAGCGTCTCTTTCCCCCAGCCTCCCTCTCCCCCAGCCTCAGCCTCTCTCCCCCCAGCCTCAGCCTCTCTTCCCAGCCTCCCCCCAGCCTCAGCCTCTCTCTCTTCCCAGCCTCCCCCCAGCCTAAGCCTCTCTCTTTTCCCAGCCTCAGCCTCTCTCTCTCTTCCCAGCCTCCCCCCAGCCTCAGCCTCTCTCTCTTCCCAGCCTCCCCCCAGCCTAAGCCTCTCTCTCTTCCCAGCCTCAGCCTCTCTCTCTCTTCCCAGCCTCCCCCCAGCCTCAGCCTCCCTCCTCCCAGCCTCCCCCAGCATCAGCCTCCCTCCTCCCAACCTCCCTCAGCATCAGCCTCCCTCCTCCCAACCTCCCCCAGCATCAGCCTCCCTCCTCCCAGCCTCCCCCAGCATCAGCCTCCCTCCTCCTAGCCTCCCCCAGCATTAGCCTCCCTCCTCCCAGCCTCCCCCAGCATCAGCCTCCCTCCTCCCAGCATCAGCCTCCCTCCTCCCAGCATCAGCCTCCCTCCTCCAAGTCTCCCTCAGCATCAGCTTCCCTCCTCCAAGCCTCATCCTCCCCCTCCCAGCCTCCCCCAGCATCAGCCTCCCCCAGCATCAGCCTCTCTCCTCCCAGCCTGCCCCAGCATCTGCCTCTCTCCTCCGAGCCTCAGCCTCTCTCTCTCCCCCCCAGCCTCCCCCCCAGCCTCAGCCTCTCTCTCTCTCCCCCCAGCCTCCCCCTCCCCCCAGCCTCCCCCAGCATCAGCCTCTCTCCTCTCAGCCTCTCTCCCCCCCCAGCCTCCCCCCCAGCTTCAGCCTCTCTTTCCTCCCAGCCTCAGCCTCTCTCCCCCCAAGCCTCCCCCCCAGCTTCAGCCACTCTCTCCTCCCAGCCTCAGCCTCTCCCCCCAGCCTCTCTCCCCCCAGCCTCCCCCCCAGCCTTAGCCTCTCTCTCCCCCCAGCCTCCCCCCCAGCCTCAGCGTCTCTTTCCCCCCAGTCTCCCTCTCCCCCAGCCTCAGCCTCTCTCCCCCCAGCCTCAGCCTCTCTTCCCAGCCTCCCCCCAGCCTCAGCCTCTCTCTCTTCCCAGCCTCCCCCCAGCCTAAACCTCTCTCTCTTCCCAGCCTCTCTCTCTCTTCCCAGCCTCCCCCCAGCCTCAGCCTCTCTCTCTTCCCAGCCTCCCCCCAGCCTAAGCCTCTCTCTCTTCCCAGCCTCAGCCTCTCTCTCTCTTCCCAGCCTCCCCCCAGCCTCAGCCTCTCTCTCTTCCCAGCCTCCCCCAGCCTCAGCCTCTCTCCCCCCAGCCTCCCCTTGCATGATTATAGTGGACAAAAAGAGGCATCGCCACGATCATCAACTAACCTGTAAGGAGCCCATACATTCTAGGCTCTGCCTCTGCCTTTCCTGCTCCGGTGCCCGCCGCCCTACTCTGGCTGGCTCCTCTTCTGGCTGGCTCCAGCTGCAGACTAGAGATGAGCGAACCGGTCACGGTTCGGCTCGAGGCCGGTTCGCCGAACGGGGGTCCCGTTCGAGTTCGGTTCGTCGAACGTTCGACGAACCGAACTCGAACGTATAGGCTAGAATGGGAGGCAATCACAAACACATAAAAATGCATTATAAATGTACACAAACAGTTAATAAACATTGCCATAACACTTACCGGTCCTCGCGATCCCTTCTGCACTCTGTCTCCTGCCGCTATTCCATCCGATGATCGCTGAATCCTCCCGGTGACCTGCACTGCCAGCAGAGATGCAGGACCTATCGTGACGTCAAAATAGCCATGTGACCAGTCACGTGGCTATTATCTCATTGGCTACAGACTGGTCACATGACTATGACACGTCATGTAGGACCTGCGAGTGCATCTCTCCGGTACACGGTGCACATATGTGTATCGCCGTGTACCGGCGACATGCTCTAGCACACGGTCGACTCCCCGTTCCGTTAGGGACCGGCTGACACAGCCGGTCATTAACGGAGATCACCGTTGCCATAGCAACGCAGTTAGCGGTGACGTCACCGCTAACCGCGGCTCCGAGAGCACCATTGCTATGGTAACGCGTCTGTCAGCGTTACCGCTAGCAGCCAGCACTGATCACTCACGGAGTGAAGGCTGCACGCTGCTTCCCGATTGTAGTGATGATTGTAGTGAGGATGGAGGTTCCCCAGCCCCAAGTGATGAGCTGGTGAATCTCATCCTTCCTCACTACAATCGTCACTACTACTACACTAGTGATGATTGTAGTGAGGATGGAGGTTCCCCAGCCCCAAGTGATGAGCTGGTGAATCTCATCCTCACTACAATCGTCACTACTACTACACTAGAAAGAAAGAAGACAGAAGAGCAGGATCGTGGAGGGCTGACAGGGGGTAATAAAGATGGAGTCTCTAATGTGTCTGTGTATTTATTTCTATTAAAGTATTTTTTCTCTGTGTGGTGTCTTTTTTTTAACCCTTTATCGGAGATTCTTAATGGCCGGGTCAAACGTGCCTGACATTAAGAATCTCTGGCTTAATACTGGCTGGTAAAACAAAGCCAGTATTAACTCATGATTACCCAACAAGCCACCCGGCTCCAGGGCTGTTGGAAGAGTTGGATACAGCGCCAGATGATGGCGCTTCTATGAGAGCGCCATTTTCTGGGACGGCTGCGGACTGAAATCCGCAGCAGAGGCGCCCACAAACCTCGGGCTAACCTGTGCTGCGGATTCTAATCCCCAGCTGCCTAGTTGTACCCGGCTGGACACAAAAATAGGGCGAAGCCCACGTCATTTGTTTTTTAATTATTTCATGAAATAAGTGAAATAATTAAAAAAAAACGGGCTTCCCTATATTTTTGGTTCCCAGCCGGGTACAAATAGGCAACTGGGGGTTGGAGGCAGCCCGTGGCTGCCAGCTGTACCTGGCTAGCATACAAAAATATGGCGAAGCCCACGTCATTTTTTTGGTGGGCAAAAAACTTCTGCATACAGTCCTGGATGGAGTATGCTGAGCCTTGTAGTTCTGCAGCTGCTGTCTGCTCTTCTCCATACAGACAGACAGCAGCTGCAGAACTACAAGGCTCAGCATACTCCATCCAGGACTGTATGCAGAAGTTTTTTGCCCCCTGAAAAAATTATGTGGGCTTCGCCATATTTTTGTATGCTAGCCAGGTACAGCAGGCAGGTACGGCTGCCCCCAACCCCCAGTTGCCTATTTGTACCCGGCTGGGAACCAAAAATAAAGGGAAGCCCTTTTTTTATTATTTCATGAATTTCATGAAATAATTAGAAAACAAATGACGTAGGCTTTGCCCCATTTTTGTGTCCAGCCAGGTACAACTAGGCAGCTGGGGATTGGAATCCGCACCACAGGTTGGCCTGAGCTTTCTGGGCCCCACTGCTGCGAATTGCAGTCTGCAGCCGCCTCAGAAAATGGCATTTTCATAGAAGCGCCATCTTCTGGCGCTGTATCCACCTCTTCCAGCACCTGCCTGCTATACCTGGCTAGCATACAAAAATATGGCGAAGCTCACGTCCTTTTTTTGTAGTTTTTTGGCAAAAAAAATAAAAAATACTTCCCTGGATTTTCCATTGCCAGTGAAGGTAACACCAAGCAGTGGGGGTTAGCAGCCAGTAGCTGCTTGGATTACCCTTAGCTAGCAATACAAAAAATGCAGCGGGAGCCCATATATATTTTTTTTAATTATTTATTTAAATAACTAAAAATAAAATGGGCTTCCCTGTATTTTGATTGCTGGACATCACAGTGCTGTAAAAATAAATCTTTAAAAAAATGACGTAGCGCTCCGCGGTATTTTTGATTCTCAGCGCAGATAAAGCAGACAGCTATGGGTTGCCACCCCCATCTGCCTGCCGTTACCTTGGTTGGCAATCAAAATACAGGGAAGCCCATTAATTTTTTCTATTTAAAAAATAGTTAAAAAAAAAAAATTACGTTGGGTCCCCCCATTTTTGATAGCCAGCTAGGGTAAAGCAGACGGCTGTAGCCTGAAAACCACAGCTGGCAGCTTTACCGTGGTTGGGGATCCAATGTGGAGGTCCCCTCAGGCTCTTTTTTATAATTATTTTATAAATATTAATAATTACACAATAAAAGTAGGGTCCCCCCCAAATTGGATCACCAGCCAAGGTAAAGCGGACAGCTGTGGTCTGGTATTCTCAGGGTGGGAAGGTCCATAGTTATTGGGCCTTCACAGCCTAAAAATAGCAGGCCGCAGGCACCCCAGACGTGGCGCATCCACTAGATGCGCTAATCCTGGCGCTTCACCCCAGCTCATCCCGTGCCCTGGTGCAGTGGCAAACGGGGTAATAAATCGGGTTGATACTAGCTGTAAAGTCACCTGAGATCAAGCCCAGCAGTTTGTGATGTCATGGCGTCTATTAGATACCCAACATCATAAACTGTCAGTACTAACAAAAACAAAAAATTGACAAAAGAAATTTATTTGAAAAAACAGTCCCCAAAACATTTCCTCTTTCACCAATTTATTGTAAGAAAAAAAATAAAGGGGTCCCACGACGACTCTGGACCGTCTAGAATATGGGGGGGAGACACTCAGGGAACGTATCCCCCATTTTCTAGGAGTGCGGACCCTTCATGTGAGGAGTGTGGGTGCAATGAATCTGCACTCACTCTCCCCGGGTCCACAGCAGCAGAGTCCATGTCGTAATGGTTGCTACCAAAGCTGCAATGCCCTGCTCATGAGGTAAGGGCATGCCTAATCAGGAGAACTACTGTAGAGGAAGCTCTGCTCACTGGTATATAGGTGCTCAGAGGTAATAATAGATAAAATTAGTGAGTAACCTCGGCACTCTATATCTCCCAGACTAAGTCAGTAAGTCACAATGGATAGTAATGCAAAATCACTCTTTATTGGTCCGTATTAAGAAATTTTTTTTTTCATAAGCATATATGTTTTTGTCCAAAACAAGTTACAAATGACGTTTCGGCCTGAGCCTTCGTCAGATTGGACTTATCTGCATGTAATCATGAAAAATGACAATAATCAGTATCACATAAGAGTGAGAGAACAATAACATAAACTCGAACAATGTAGAGGTACAATTGGGATGCAGCAAAAAAATTGCAACACAGCAAGAAATGAAACACATGATACAAATGTCATAATACAGTACAAGGACAATATAGTAATGACAAATATGGGGTCAGAGTAGGCTTAGACAGCTCTGGTACGAAAGAGATGTCAATCATAAAGTAACATGTGCAGTAGGTGTAGAGCTACAGTATGCATGGCAGAGCTAATGGGTAGACCGACCATAGAAAAAGAACGGAGAAAAAGTGGAGAAAAAATGGAGAAAAAGTGGAGAAAAAGTGGAGAAAAAGTGGAGAATAAATGGAGAAAAAGTGGAGAAAAAAAGGAGAAAAAAATGGAGAAAAAGCGGAGAAAAAGTGGAGAATAAGTGGAGAAAAAGTGGAGAAAAAGTGGAGAAAAAGTGGAGAAAAAAATGGAGAAAAAGTGGAGAAAAAGTGGAGAATAAATGGAGAAAAAGTGGAGAAAAAGTGGAGAATAAATGGAGAAAAAGTGGAGAAAAAGTGGAGAATAAGTGGAGAATAAGTGGAGAAAAAGTGGAGAAAAAAATGGAGAAAAAGTGGAGAAAAAGTGGAGAATAAATGGAGAAAAAGTGGAGAAAAAGTGGAGAAAAAGTGGAGAATAAATGGAGAATAAATGGAGAAAAAGTGGAGAAAAAGTGGAGAAAAAGTGGAGAAAAAGTGGAGTAAAAGTGGAGAAAAAAATGGAGAAAAAGTGGAGAAAAAGTGGAGAATAAATGGAGAAAAAGTGGAGAAAAAAATGGAGAAAAAGTGGAGAAAAAGTGGAGAAAAAGTGGAGAAAAAGTGGAGAAAAAGTGGAGAAAAAGTGGAGAATAAATGGAGAAAAAGTGGAGAAAAAAATGGAGAAAAAGTGGAGAAAAAGTGGAGAAAAAAATGGAGAAAAAGTGGAGAAAAAGTGGAGAATAAATGGAGAAAAAGTGGAGAAAAAGTGGAGAAAAAGTGGAGAATAAATGGAGAAAAAGTGGAGAAAAAGTGGAGAAAAAAATGGAGAAAAAGTGGAGAAAAAGTGGAGAATAAATGGAGAAAAAGTGGAGAAAAAAATGGAGAAAAAGTGGAGAAAAAGTGGAGAAAAAAATGGAGAAAAAGTGGAGAAAAAGTGGAGAATAAATGGAGAAAAAGTGGAGAAAAAAATGGAGAAAAAGTGGAGAATAAATGGAGAAAAAGTGGAGAAAAAGTGGAGAAAAAGTGGAGCACCCTTTGGTGCCTTTCATGTGGCACTAAGGGGTGCTTAGCTTTGTATTTTGCCAAAAAAATGAAAAAAAAAATGACATAGGGTTCCCCCTAGTTTTGTAGCCAGCTAGGGTAAAGCAGACGGCTGCAGCCTGCAGACCACAGCTGGCAACCTCACCTTGGCTGGTAATCCAAAACTGAGGGCACCCCACGCTGTTATTTTAAATTAAATAAATAATTTAAAAAAAAAAAACACGTAGGGGTCCCCCAAAATTGGATCACCAGCCAAGGTAAAGCAGACAGCTGGGGCCTGATATTCTCAGACTAGGGAGGTCCATGGTTATTGGACTCTCCCAAGCCTAAAAATAGCAGGCCGCAGCCGCCCCAGAAGTGGCGCATCCATTAGATGCGCCAATCCTGGTGCTTCGCCCCAGCTCATCCCGCGCCCTGGTGCGGTGGCAAACGGGGTAATATATGGGGTTAATACCAGATGTGTAATGTCACCTGGCATCAAGCCCTGGGGTTGGTGAGGTCAGGCGTCTATCAGATACCCGACATCACCAACCCAGTCAGTAATAAAAAAAAATAGACGACAAACACATTTTTATTTGAAAAAACACTCCCCAAAACATTCCCTCTTTAACCAATTTATTAGAATGAAAAACAAATCCAGGTCTGCTGTAATCCAAGGGGTTGCCATGACGATCCACACTGTCCCAGTCAATGAAGAGCAGGATGTTCCCCATTGGCTGGGAGAGCGGTGCAGTGACCTGAGCTAACATCAATGGGTCAGCCCAGGTCACTGCAGGGCATGACAAGTGCTGCTGTCAGCGAGGTACATTACCTGCGCTGATCTCCAGCACACTGACAGCCCCTGTCACTGAGTTCAGTGACCGGCGCCTTCACAGCCAAATATCGCGAGAGGTCCGTGACGTCACCGCTAGTCTCGGGTCGGAAGCGAGAGGTGATGTGACAAGCGGCGGCCATGGAGGACAGTGACAGCGCTGAGGTCGGGATGGCGGGACTTCATCACCGCAGGTAAGCCGAGCGGGGGGGGGGATGTGTGTGTGTGTGTGTGTGTGTATGTATGTGTACGTGTGTGTGTGTATATGTGTACATGCCGCGGGCAGGAGGGGGCGGAGTGAGCTGAGCGGGGAAGTGTGGGCTTCCTGCACGTAACTAAGATAAACATCGGGTTACTAACCAAAGCACTTTGCTTGGATACCCGATGTTTATCTTGGTTACCAGCTTGTGGCAGGCTGCCAGCGATGGCTCCTGCACACTGTAGCTGTAAAAAGCCCTGCTTTTTGCTGCTAGAACCGTTCTCGAACGTATCTAGAACTATCGAGCTTTTGCAAAAAGTTCGAGTTCTAGTTCGATCTAGAACACCCCCAAAAATCACTCGAGCCCCGAACGGGAGAACCTCGAACTGCGAACCGCGCTCAACTCTACTGCAGACGCATCCTCCTCCGCGGCGTGTGTCAGCTGCATGCAGCACGGGGCAGTCAGCTGATTGTCGCGCCCGCGCGCCTCTGACCCCGGAAGTGCAGACGATGGAACTTCCGGGGTTAATCAGCTCACTATGCCTGGCGCCGGCCATGTATTTAAATAGACAGAAGTGCGCCTCTCCTCCCTCTCAACCCCCCCCCCCCCCAACACAGCCGAGTGTAACGGAGGGAGGGACGGGGGGGCGGGGATTGTAAAAAAAAAAAAAAAAATTATATAATTTTTTTTTTTTTTGCTGCCAGAAAGTGCCGCCCCCCGCAACGTGCCGCCCTAGGCACGGGACCACGGGTGCCTAGTGGCAAATACGGCCCTAGTCAGAGCACACATAGAAGAGTGCTTAGTGAACCGTAGAATCATAGCACGGTCGCCCTCAGAAAGGCGTCTCCCCAGATCCTCCTCCCATTTGGTGAAGCAAAGAAGTTGTGAACCTCTAGCAGTCACCGTGTCCATAAACAGGTTGTACAGCAATGAGACCGGATGGGCAGGAGGGTACCTATGTGTTACGGGGGCTTTCTGATTATAAAAACCAAAGGGATATCAGACAGTCAGGGTCCACCGTGCAAAGTTTCTGCTGCAGACTATGGCAGAGGATAAGGGGTATCTTGTACTATGGAAGCAGTACTGACACTAATACGTCTCAGTGACACTAGAGCCAATCACGGCGTGTACTGTTAAAGTCACAGCGACTACCGTATTTAGCATTAACGTAAAGGGATAGGTTAATGAGTGAGGAAGAGTATATAAGTGTGCCGCTGTAAATAATAGCACAAGTGCAGAGTGCAAAAACTCACAGAGGCATATAGTTAGGAAATAAAGCAATTCCTCCCTTGCTCGGAGGGTGTGTGGTATGGTCTCTGTTAATGATCACAGAGACAAAAGCAGTGAGTGTGAAATGGCACCTACCTAGGTCCGTTCCTCTAGCGGTGCCAGGAGACGGACAGCAGCGTAAGCCGCACAAAGCTCCTACCTGCGTTCGCTCCACTAGTGTGCGAGGACATGAACCACTAGATATGGCACCTGCCTAGGTCCGCTCCACTAGTGGAGCAAAAGAGACGGACAGCAGCACAAGCCGCACAAAGCTCCTACCTATGTTCGCTCCCCTAGTGTGCGAGGATACGAACAACTGCCAGACGCCTTATAAGGAACGTTACCCTAGCGGCAACGTCCACCTACGAGTAGAATCACAAGGCCCAGCCAAACCATGTGCCTCAGGCACCTGCCTATGTCCGCTCCACTAAGGCTGCTTTCACACATCCGGCTGTAGCAGTGCGGCACAATCCGGCGCTCTGCTGAAAAAACGAAACCGTTTTTTTTTGCCGCCGGTTTCGTTTTTTCCAGC
The DNA here is from genome assembly GCF_048569485.1 of Anomaloglossus baeobatrachus. Lineage (NCBI taxonomy): Eukaryota > Metazoa > Chordata > Amphibia > Anura > Aromobatidae > Anomaloglossus > Anomaloglossus baeobatrachus. The sequence continues at coordinate 658,040,315 of NC_134353.1, forward strand.
ATTGACTTGCATTGGCGCCGCATTGTGCCGCATGGGCTTGCGTTCCGTCCGGTTTTGCCGCATGCGACAGATTTAGCCGATGCGGCGGCCGGATGGAACGTTCCCTGGCACATTTTTTGCTCCGGCAAAAAAACCCACATTGCGCCGCATCCAGCCGATGCGGCGCATTTTTCAATGCATCCCTATGGACACCGGATGTGGCGCGATGCAGCAAAAACCGCATCCGGCTGCCGCATGCGGTTTTGTCCACTGCGCATGCTCAGTAGCATGCCGCAAACGGCAAAAACCGGACGGGCCGCATGTAAAAAACTTATGCAAAGGATGCGGTGTTTTCACCGCATCCGTTGCATAGGTTTCACAGCCGGATTGAGCCGCACGGCTCAAACCGGATGTGTGAAAGCAGCCTAAGATGTAAGGATACGGACCGCAGCCGATGCTGTAAGGTACAAGAACGCTACCCTGCCGATAGCGCTCACCTAGCATAGACAGAGAGATGCCTGGAGGGACGTGCACAGAGCGTCTACTCTCATGCATGAACCAAGTGGACTTAGCGCCAAGCAGCGTGCGTCAGGGTCTTATATAGACTCTGTGCCTCATCCAAGATAGAGGACACCAGAGCCAATCCGCTGTCAGAACGACAGCAATGAGGTCACGCTGGCCTATCACCGAGCAAGGCATCACAAGCACATGACCAGTGACCAATTGGCTTAGAAGGTGTCAGAGACATGTGACCTCGTGTCAGTGATGATGTCACTCGCACATGTGCAATGGCTCCAAGATAGGACTTAGCCTCCAGTGCTCGCACATGTGCAGTAGCAAGAAATCCGAACATAGTCTCCAGTGCTCGCACATGTGCAGTAGCAAGAAATCCGAACATAGTCTCCAGTGCCACAGCAACCGTAACACTATCCTAGCAAAGCTGTTTAAAAGCAGTAGGAGGTCTAAAAATATTGTCGCTTGGGGTTAAAGACCTAATATAGCTTTTCACTTGCTCGTATAAAAACCAAGCCCGCGGAGGAACCAGTGCTTCTGGGAAAAGAGATGATAGAGATCTAACCTCTGAGTTGTCTATGTAGTCTTTGACCATAGGATGATCTTGTTTCTTCTTGTGCAATATGGATTGGCCAGATGCACCTGCTGGAAACCCCGGGTTTCCGCAAGGTGGAGTGAGCAGACCAGGGATAGTCATTAGCTTAATCGCATCCAAATATCTCCTGACCAACCTAGACAAATTCTGTACCAGAAACTATAGGGGGCTTTACACGCTACGATGTTATCGATCGTTAATGTTTTGTCGTCGGGGTCAAGTTGTTAGTGACGCATATCCGGCGTCATTAACGATATCGCAGCGTGTGACACTGACCAGCGACCTTAACCGACCTCAAGAATGGTGAAAATCGTTCACCATGGAGGTCGTCCCAAACTCAAAAATCGGTATGGGTTGTTTATCCAGGTGGTTCATCGCTCATGCGGCAGCACACATCGCTATGTGTGACACCGCAGGAGTGAGGAACGTCTCCTTACCTGCCGCCGGCCCCAATGCGGAAGAAAGGAGGTGGGCGGGATGTTACGTCCTGCTCATCTCCGCCCCTCCGCTTTGATTGGCCGGCCGCTTAGTGACGTTGCGGTGACGTCGCTGTGATGCCGATCGTCCCTCCCCCTTGAAGGAGGGATTGTTCGGCAGTCACAGCGCCGACGCCGACCAGGTAAGTATGTGTGACGCTGCCATAGCGATAATGTTCGCTACGGCAGCGATCACAAACAATCGCATGCGCGACGGGGGCGTGTACTTACACGCTCGCTATCGCTACAAATTGCTAGCGATATCGCTACCGTGTAAAGCCCCCTTATGTCTCTCGCAAGGAATTAGGAATGCTTTCTGGCAACCAAATCTCAGCCAATGGGCCATTGTCTGTCTTGTTATACTCGATATTCACCCAACACTTATCTCCTCTGGTATGGAAGAGATCCAAAATACAGGTTCCCCAGGCCGCAAAACTGTAGAGCCGGAAGTCAGGTAAACCTGCCCCTCCATTTAGTCTAGTTCTACGCAAAATCTGATAGGAGGTGCGGGATCTTTTGTTGGCCCAGACGAATTTATTTATCAGAGTCTTAAGCCTGGAAAAGAAGGAGGCTGGAAGGCAAATGGGAAGAGCCTGAAAAAAGTATAAAAGACAGGGCAAAAGGTCCATCTTGACTGCATTGATCCTGCCAAACCAGGAAAGGTTCAGCTTGTTCCATTTTGATATATCCTGTTCAATAGAATGGATCGCTTTGTGGAAGTTCAGACGAGGAAGACTATCCAGGTCCTTAGATATTTTAATACCCAGATAGGTAAGAGATTCCGAGGCCCATTTGTATGGTAATGAGCTACGGAGTTGCGACACCAATTGGGGTGGCATAGTTACATTAAGGATTTCAGATTTATGTGAATTCACCTTGAAATTGCTGAGGCGACCAAAGCCAGAAAACTCCGATATCAGATTTGGTATGGTGATGACCGGGGACGTGATGTAAAGGAGCAGGTCATCAGCAAAAAGAGCAAACTTATGCTCCACACCCCTAACAGACAGTCCTCTGATAGACTGGTTAGATCTGATCGCCTCAGTGAGGAACTCCATGGTCAACACATATAACAGTGGTGAGAGTGGACAACCCTGCCTCATCCCATTACTAATGCAAAAAGGCCGATACAAGGAACCATTTATTTTAACCTGCGCAGTTGGTGTGGCATATAATGCTGTGATTCTATTTAACATGTTCTCCCCTAGTCCAATACTTTTAAGTGCCAAGAACATAAACTCCCAATGCACCCTGTTGAAGGCCTTTTCCGCGTCTATCGACAGGGCGCACATAGGAATCCCCCTCCTCCAAGGCCAATCCATCAGAGAAACAGTCTTTATAATATTATCTCTCGCCTCTCTACCCGAGACGAAGCCCACCTGGTCATTGTTGATCAGTGCTAGAAGGATGGGTTTCAACCTATTAGCTATTAGTTTTGCATAGAACTTAATATCTGTGTTTATGAGGGAAATCGGCCGATAGTTACTGCAGAGAAGAGGGTCTTTCCCAGGTTTATGGATTACAGTAATATGAGCTCTGAGAGCCTGTTGGGGGAACCTACCCCCGGAGGACACAAAATTACACATAGTAAGGAATAATGGGCTCAGCAGCTCAGAGAATTCCTTATAATAGCCCGCAGTAAAACCATCTGGGCCAGGACTCTTTCCCTTTTAGGCTTCCTTTATAACTGCGGTCACCTCCTCCAAGGTAAATTCCCTTTCCAAGTCAGACCATACTTCTGGGGAAGTCTATGTAGTCGGAGGTAGTCCTCAATTTTCTTTTTTAGCATGTCTGTCGGCAGAGCAGCTTAATGTCCTTTTATATTGTACAAAGCTTCGTAGTAAGAAGTAAAGCTAGATACAATATCTTTTGTACTATGGACCTTAGGACTTCCCGCACTGCTGACACAAGGGATGTAGGTGGTCGCTGTTTTTGGGTGAAGGGCTCTTGCTAGTAATTTTCCGCTTCTATCTCCCATGTGGTAAAACCTACTTTTCATTCAAGCTCTTGATTTCTGATCTAAAATGCTCAACAGTTTTTGACGTGCTATAGAGAGCTGACTGAAAATCAGGGCGATAGACCTTGTTTGTGTTTTTTTTCTAAATTTGCTATGGACAACAACAAGTCCTTTATCTCTCCAGCTCACTCCCATTTGAGTCGTGAGCTATGAGAGATAAAGATTCCCTTCACCACACATTTCAATGCCTCCCATTTTATTGATGGGAGAAGGGTCTCCCCCATGGTCCAGCATGAAATTTTGTATAGCTTGAGATACCTCTGCCTGACAAAAGGGGTCTCGCAACAGTTTTTCATTCAAATGCCAGGTGAGGACCTGCCCACCCTGGGACCCAAAATTCAAGCTCAGGTATGCTGGCACATGGTCAGACCACAGGATAGATCCAATCTCCGACTCAACCTGGAAATCTTGCAGAGAATGAGAAATAAAAACATAATCTATTCTACTGTAGGTCTGATGTACCTGGGAAAAGAAGGTGAAGTCCTTATCCTCAGGATGGAGAATCCTCCACACTTCAACCAATCTCATGCTGTGAGCTAAAGCTTTTAAACCTCTACTTATGGAGAGGGAATACGAGGACCTGCCCGAGGAGACATCTAAGGTTGGATTTAGAGGGACATTAAAGTCACCTCCCATAATTACCAGAGAGGAGTCTGCAAAATCGTCGAGAAGACGCATACATTTTAGATGGAATTGCTTCTGGCTTTGGTTCGGGCTGTATATATTAGCAATCACAAATCTGGAATTCTTCCAGGACACCTGGAGAAAGACGTACCTACCTGTGGGATCAATAAGAGATTTTAGGACTTCTGGCACAAAGGATCTGTGGAAGGCTATTGAAACTCCCCTGGATTTTGATTCTGGGTTTGTACTATTGAACCATGTCGGTTAATTCCTCGTGCTTAATTTGGGAATCGAATCTGCCCGAAAATAAGTTTCCTGCAACAGCAGGACCGCTACTTTTTGCTTGTGGCATGAAAAAAACTATTTGTCGTCGCTTCTCGGGCACATTCAGACCTTTAACATTGTAAGAACAGAATTTAATCCTATCCATAGTCTATCTGAAACAGGACTGAGCCTAGGAGAATAGGGGCTATCTGCTACCCGCAGGGAAAGGATGGAAGAGAGAAAGCAAAGATAAAGAGTAAGATAGAGCAAGAGAAACAGAAGATTGTGACAGGGCAAAGAAAAGCTAGACAAGCCCTGTGAATCATTTGTGCTGGGTTTAGATGGCGTATTGCCACTTGTTGCACCAAAGGAGGAGGAAGTGGAAGCCAAGGGCCTTGGAGCTCTTCACCTCCCCCCCTCCTCCACCGCCTATGTATTATAACTATGCTATGTTTAACGAAAGAATCATCGCTGACACAATAAGAACCTATATACAGAGCAGTTCAACCTCAATTTCAGAAACTCGAACTAGACCAGCTGCACAACGCTGGAGGGACAGTTACTGTCTTAGTCTACTAGAGAAACTAGTCAGGAACACATTTCTTGAACAGTTATAGATAACATTAACTTAAGAGTCCCAATCCGGATCTCTCCGGAATCACAACCACTCACGAACATTACAGCCCCGACGGGCTCCATCATTGACCAGGTGGTGAGCATCAAACATTCAAAACTCAGACGCTCATTAAGCAACACCCATCTCACGTGATCTGGAGACCTCAGGTGTTTTTTGCCGCCTCGGCTTTGGTCCGGGTCTTGTTTTTCCTTTTCCGATGAGCCGTGATCCATCTTGGAGGGGAGACAGGAAGCCCGGGAGTCGAGGGCCACTCTGGGAGATCCACCATCGGAATTTCAAAGGTTCCCAGGAAGTTGGCGAGGTCACCCAGTGAACAGAAAGTAGCCTTCTTCCCCTCCTTGCTGGCTGTCAGGTTGAATGGAAACCCCCACCTATATGGAATGTCTCTTACCTTCATCTGGTGCAAGAGGGGTCTTAAAGCTCTTCTCTGTAATAGAGTATGCCTGGCCAAATCTGGGAAGAGGGAGATCTGAGTGTCCATAAAGGTGATCGGACTATTGTCACATGCAGCTCGCATGATAGGCTCTTTTATTTTGAAAAAATGAACCCGACAGATGACGTTGCGGGGTCTGGAGTCTGAAGCTGATATAGGATCAAGGGCTCGATGTATTCTGTCCAGCTCCACTGAATGAGGCCCTCTCTCTCCCAGTAGCTGTTTGAATAAATTCTGGGCAACATAGTCCAGCTCCCCATTACTCACTGTTTCAGGTATGCCTCTTATTCGGATGTTATTCCGCCTATTGCGGTTTTCAATATCCTCTAGGCTCCCTGCCAACTCCTCCAGCTTGTTGGAGTTACTGAGAATGGCTTCTCTGTGTGCCTGCAGTTCACACAGCACCTCATCCTATGTCTTTTCCACCTCCTCCACTCTCACAGTAAATGCAGCAGTGAGAGACTGCAGCTCCTTCCTGTGTGCAGCTTCTAGCCTGCCAATGCAGCCGTCCAGATCTTCCTTAGTGGGGAGTGATTTTAGATATTTGCTAATCTCTGACAAGGACATGTCTTCTCCCCCCTCCATGAGCCCCTCTTGAGATTCTTCTGGAGTTATACTGCCTGGACTGCTCCGTGCCTGCTGAGAACTCTCCACAGCATGGGAAGCCGGTGCCATCTTTGTCTTCACTGACTTGGGAGTCTTCTGTGAGGTGAGCGGGGATCCATGATTTAAGAAGGGCTCCATGCGTGCCGGTGCTTTATTTTCGGTCTGGCCGGTTGTGGGTGGCTTCCGAGGTCTGCCCATAAGATCAGAGCAGCGGGGATTCGAGTTTACATGGCAGGATCAGGAGAGATTGCAGAGAGGTCCAGGCTCAAGCTTCTTACCCGGCCATTAGCAAGCCACGCCCCCCGGAATGACAATTATTTTATTTGATTATATGGATAGGAATATTTTTCTACGGATGACTACAATGTAAGCATCTGATATTAGAAATATGAATTATACTCCTGCTTTGATCGCCTGATTTCAACTCATATATCATGTGGTCTCTAAGATGAGAGAGAATAGGGCTATAAAGACAGTTGCCACTGCAAAAAGGGGTGAGTGCAGATAGAATTTTGTAAAATAACTGAAAGAAAGAAATAGACCATATTAATGTATGTGCTAATAATCAAAATCTATAAGCCTGTGTACCCACAATAAGTATTTGCTGAGTTTTTGATTTGCAGAATTTCTCCACCATTTCTGCAACTATTAAGTAAATTAGTTTACTTGTATTTTTCTATTGTGTTTTTTAGTACATTTTTTTACATGCGATTTTATCACTTTTTGACTCTCCATCTCTTTTTTGTACAGTCATGGACAAAAGTTTTGAGAATGACATGAAAATTATATTTTCACGTGATCTGCTGCCCTCTGGTTTTTAATTGTGTTTGTCTGATGTTTACATCATATATAGAAATATAATTGCAATCATATTATGAGTACCAAAAGGTTATATTGACAGTTAGAATGAGTTAATGCAGCAAGTCAATATTTGCAGTGTTGACCCTTCTTCTTCAGGACCTCTGCAATTCTCCCTGGCATGCTCTCAATCAACTTCTGGACCAAATCCTGACAGATAGCTGTCCATTCTTGCATAAGCAATGCTTGCATTTTGCCAGACTTTGTTGGTTTTTGTTTGTGCACCCGTCTCTTGATGATTGCCCACAAGTTCTCAATGGGATTAAGATCTGGGGAGTTTCCGGGCCATGGACCCAAAATCGCTATGTTTTGTTCCATGAGCCATTTAGTGATCACCTTTGCTTTATGGCAAGGTGCTCCATCATGCTGGAAAAGGCATTGTTGGGTGCCAAACTGCTCTTGGACAGTTGGGAGAAGTTGCTCTTGGAGGACATTCTGGTACCATTCTTTATTCATGGCTGTGTTTTTAGGCAAGACTGTGAGTGAGCTGATTCCCTTGGCTGAGAAGCCACCCCACACATGAATCGTTTCAAGATGCTTAACAGTTCGCATGAGACAAGACTGGTGGTAGCGCTCACCTCTTCTTCTCCTAATAAGCTTTTTCCAGATGTCCCAAACAATCGAAAAGGGGATTCATCTGAGAAAATGACTTTACCTCAGTCCTCAGCAGTCCACTCCCTGTACCTTTTGCAGAATATCAGTCGGTCCCTGATGTTTTTTCTGGAGAGAAGTGGCTTCTTTGCTGCCCTCCTTGAAACCAGGCCTTGCTCAAAGAGTCTCCACCTCACAGTGCGTGCAGAAGCACTCACACCAGCCTGCTGCCATTGCTGAGCTAGCTCGGCCATTTTTGTGCAGAGCAATGATGGCTGCACTTGTTTCTTTAGAGATAACCATGGTTAACTGAAGACAAACAATGATAGCAAGCACCAGCCTCCTTTTAAAGTGTCCAGTGGTGTCATTCTTACTTAATCATGACTAATTGATCGCCAGCCCTGTCCTCATCAACACCCATACCTGTGTTAATGGAACAATCACTAAAACAATGTTAGCTGCTCCTTTTAAGGCAGGAATGCAATGATGTTGAAATGTGTTTTGGGGGTTAAAGTTCATTTTCTTAGCCAATATTGACTTTGCAAGTAATTGCTGTTAAGCTAATCATTCATTATGACATTCTGGAGTATATGCAAATTGCCATTAGTAAAACCTAAGCAGTAGACTTTGTAAAAATTAATATTTGTAGCATTCTCAAAACGTTTGGCCATGACTGTATGTTATTCTTTAAATAAAGCTCATTTTTTTAAACTTTTAGGTACTTGGCTTTGACAAAACTTCATTGTTACAATCATATGCGGATTACGTGTTTTTGGTGCATTTCTGCAGTGGAAACACACTAAAAACGCATGTCATCCTTGGCATAGAGCCTAAGTCAGTGGTATACAGAGAAGCAATGCACCTGGTAATAATGCAATTCAGAGAATTATTATTATTATTATTGTTTATTTATAGAGCACCATTGATTCCATGGTGCTGTACATGAGGGGGTTACATACAGAATACATGTACACGTTACAATAGACAGACTTGCACAGGGGGAAGAGGGCCCTGCCCTTGCGGGCTTACATCCTAAAGGATTTTGGGGAGGAGACAGTAGGTGGGGTGTAGGTGGGGCGGCAGCTCCGCACGGTGGTGGGGCGGCAGCTCCGCACGGTGGTGGGGCGGCAGCTCCGCACGGTGGTGGGGCGGCAGCTCCGCACGGTGGTGGGGCGGCAGCTCCGCACGGTGGTGGGGCGGCAGCTCCGCACGGTGGTGGGGCGGCAGCTCCGCACGGTGGTGGGGCGGCAGCTCCGCACGGTGGTGGGGCGGCAGCTCCGCACGGTGGTGGGGCGGCAGCTCCGCACGGTGGTGGGGCGGCAGCTCCGCACGGTGGTGAAGCAGTGAGGTCATTAATGAGAATATTACTCATTGTAATCAAGAAGAAAAAATACCTACAACAAACAATAGGTAATGCTCTAGAAAAGATGATAAGATCAACGAAAGATGATGAACACTCTCTCTATGAGAATCCATCTCTCAAAGCAAGGAAGAATGACGATCTTGTGCACAAACATTTACTAAGATCATAGGAGCGCTCATCAAGACCATCTTATGTCCCGTCGACAATCAAAACCCAAATCTTCATCAATTTATGTCTTGCTTCCAAATTGTTGACTATATTTCATACAATGTAGTATTGTAGTAATGTATTTGTATGCAAAGGTCGATTTGCAGCCAGATGCGGGAAATTTTGTTTTGGCTACAGATTTAATATCTGGTCTTTGGAGGTCCCAGCTATACACACTTGTTATCTCTTCCAGAGAACCCTTTATTCTCACCCAGTCTTTGGATCAGGTTGTACATTTTTTATCTTAATATAATCTTTACAGCTATAATATGACGCTTCTTCCATAACCTACTTTCTTGAAATAGACTAAATATTAGAATATCTGAATCTAAACGTAGTCTCCAAAGTAACACACAAAAAAAATATGTCTAGAAATTAAGCATCTTACTTTATTACACCCAACAAACACTACAGGTTAATGAATAAATAAACTGTAGAAATTGACAATAAATACCTAGATATCATTTGTTACACATAGTGTAACCTACCATATTTTTCGGACAGTAAGATGCACTGAACCATAAGACGCACCTAGCTTTTAGAAGAGTAATAAAGGGGGGAAAAGGCAAAAATTGTCATTATGCACTGTTATAGGAGGGATCTGCTGCTGACACTGTTATGAGGGGATCCTGAGCCCCTCATGGTATATATGTCCCTAATCTTGGTATATATGTGACCCATCCTAGTGTGTGTCCCCCATCCTGAGCTCCTTCTGGGATATATGTCCCCCTTCCTGGGTCCATGATGGTATATATATCCCCATTCTAGTGTAATGTACATGTCCCCCATCATGGGCCCTTCTTGTTATATATGCCTCCCATTATGCCACTTTATTTTTCAACATAAACAATAAACAATCCTTCTCACTTTCCTTCCGCTTCCCCGACATGTGGCGTCCTCTTCTCATGCCAGCAACTATTTTGATGTGTAAGCGACAGGTAGCACTTGACGTCACTGCAAAACTCCCCCAGTTACTGGTGTCGATGTTAGCTGCCAGCAAAACAGATGTTAATCCAAAATGAATCACTGTTTCCCACACCCACAAACCTACCCACTTCGCAGTTCTGGCATCAGTGATAATAAAAATCTTCACAGTCATTTACTATTACTGACCTTGGTGCCAAGAGGTGGGTGGGATTATGGGCACAGAGAGCAGTGAATATTCATTTCCCTTTAATGGGGGACACATATAACCACCCCTAGCCTGCCGCCATCAGCTTCCTGCAGCGGCGATCTCACTCCTCCTCCCCAGAGAGCCAGTTACATTCGGACTATAACACGAGCCTCCATTTTCCTCCCAAATAAGCAGGGAAAATTGCGTCTTATAGCCCAAAAAATACAGAATATTCTTATTTGAAGCTTTTAATACATTTTTTTCACTGATAAAGCTCCAAGGTTGATTGGCCTGTCCATAGTTTACATTGACATTGAATGACCAGCCATATTAAAGTTATAGTATGTACACATGGCACCTTTAAGACACTGGCAGACCCGCCAAGGATATTTTAGACCTTAAAGACCACTGGCTTCTTCCTGAAGCGGCTTTGCTGGCAATTCTGAGATTGTTTGTGCCGAAACCGTCAGTGTCTATTTTCTGTAATTAAACCTGTAAATCGAGAGAATGAATATGGTATTTTTTTAACCACTTCACAGTTTTGGAACCCTGAGGCTATTAAAAGAAGTAACAATAGACTGAACATATGCACAGCAATGTTGTTTTTACAGTTCTGTGCATTATGCTTATTTTTACAGCACTACTTCAAACACATTCAAGGTTAAATATGGCTGAAAAAGATGTCATGTGCAGTTCTTTAAAGTGAGCCTGTCAGGTACAATATGCACCCAGAACCACGAGCAGTTCTGGGTGCATATTGCTATTCCCTGCCTAACCGTCCTTATATAAACTAGCATAGATAAAGGGATCTTTAGAAAAAGTATTTCTAAATATCCTTTATGATATGCTAATGAGTGCAGGGACTAGTCACAAGGGTGTTATTTACCCCAAACAGTCTGACCTCTAAGCATGTTAGCTTGCACACAGGGGCGTGCTAACATGCTATTCAATGCCCATTGCCCAGCGTCATTAGCAGTGACACGCGTACCTTTGTCCATTGTCATCGCTTCAGGACGCCGGGATTAGGTTAACTGCACATGATCAGAAGTCCCAGCACTTCCGAACATGTGCACTATGAAGCTGGGTGTACGTGTCCAGTCTTCAGAAAGGTCTAGTGCGCATAACCGGAAATGCCAGGATTTTTTAGCATGCTCAATGAACCTAAACCCGGCATTCTTAAGCGATAACAATGGACACAGGTACTCGTGTCACTGCTGATGATGTTGGGTAATGAGCATTGAATAGCATGATAGCCCACCTCTGTGGGCATGCTAACATACTAAGAGGGGGGCTAGTCAGGGGAACTAACACCCTTGCAACTAGTCCCTGTTCTCATTAGCATATCATAAAGGATCTTTAGAAATACGTTTTATAAAGATCTTTTTATCTATGCTAGTGTATACAGGGACAGTTAGGCAGGGATTAGTAATATGCACCCAGAACTGCTCGTGGTACTGGTTGTATACTGCACGTGACAGGTTCCCTTTAATTTTGTTCCCAAAAAACCCTGACCTGTGGAATGAGCGGATTGTTAGGCCAGTTTCGAATTGAAAATAAATTGTCATTGAACACAAACTCCCACTATAGAATATCGTCTAAAGTCAATCACTGGCTTCTGCGGTAGGGGTGGTGTCAGCTGCTTAGTGCATTTATGCGGCAGAATGGGTTTTATCTATTCCACACACGGTTCCTAATTTGCAATTCAGTTAGTACACTAGGAATTTTACAACTAGGTGGAGGTGCCTAACCTCATTTGACAGGTGTGCGCTCTTTAGGATAATTCAATTCCTTATAAAAATATCTACATGCTAATTATGCTTTTATACTTGACAATGAGGGCTCTTACCTTGCTGAATATGATTTACTTAGTCATAAATTATATTTGTAAATTAATCACGCTCTCACTTTCATTGAATTTATCCTCCAACCGCTATTTCTTTTTTTTTACAATAACCACATTAATTCTAAGTTGGGAATTCCTCTTGGGAACATATAAAACAGACAGAATCTTTCTCCTTAGTCCATCAATAGTAGGATATACAGGGAACGACTGAGTCTCAAGGCCATGAAAAGAGTTGTGATGTCATATTTTACATTATGGCTTGATTAAACCGAGTTATAGAAATCAATAGCTATATTGTATTGGAGGATATACATGTATATAAGCATAACACTATTCATGGCTTTGGGATATATTGTGGCTCTAAACAAAAGAGATTGGAAGAGTAAAGTCAGAGTGAAATAGAAAATAGGAAAGCTATTCTAACTACCTTACATAATTTAAATTGATAGATGTTAGGATAGCCATGCAAGATGAATTCATTCAAAGGGGTTGATATGTCATTGAGAAATATTAGAAATTCAAAGCAGCATGACCTCAGGGATCTGGGGAAACTGTGCCTTCCACAAGGGTGTCCCGGCTCTCCGTAGACTCTTTCTGCTTCTATTGGTTTTGATTTATGTATTTTAGTAAACTGAAATACCTCTTAACAGAAAATATTGATTTTAGTGCTGGTAAAATATCTGCTATCATACAGCTGAAATCAATACGTTAGAGAAGATACCGGGTTTGGAAAATTGCTTTAAGAACTTGCTTGCAAGGAGAAAGTGTAATTTTTTGGAGGAAGCTAGATGAGTAAATATTTTGAAATATGTTACACTGTTGCTTAGATATAATTGGCAACTTTCCAAAATGAGATCGTGTTCCAATGTGTTGTGTTTCTGCTCTACTAATAAAAGTGGTGATGAGGGATTTTGAGATGCCGAAAGTACTAGATTTAATTTAGACCACTGTGCTTTATTCACAGAACCTCATCAGGGATTCCCCCAAAACATAGCAGCAGCAAGACCTGTCACTTTCACAGTGGAGATGGTAAACCATCTGGTCAAATATTCTTGGCAGATTAGTCAACATATTTCCGCCAGAATTAAGTACCAGGCAACAATCATAGATTCTGTCACTCTGCACTGAGCTTTTTCAAGGCAGGGATGAGAGTAGAAGTTTTCAATATGGAAAAAATGTTTAGTGGTACCTCCGTGGGAATAGGATGATTTAGAATTTGAGCACATTTTCATATTTATGTTGTTAAAAAGAATGCAGAGCACAAAACTATTCCGTTTTTTTGTAGAACTACAGCTGTTGCTTGAAGTAACACATTCAGAGAGATTTACTATGTTCCAAAATTATGGCAGAAATTGTGCATGCTTTACACCACAATTCTTACGCGTTTCAGCTTTTCACTCTACACAAGTATGTGTATTCTTTGAAAAGAGTTACAGAGTTATATATTGACGTGCACTAATAAAAATTTGGGAAAACATTTCTGGCCTAAAATAAGCAGCGACATATCTTGGGTGGGGGGGGGGCGTAAAGAGCATTTGCTTCTGGTGCAGCCAGCAGGGGGTGCCATCGGGCTAGCTAATGCGGCAGTTCGAGGTGTCTACCTGGCAGAAGAAGTTTGCCACTTTCCAGGAGTGGGATTTGGTCATTCTCCCTCACAGTCGACTCCAACAAGCAGTGCAATGCCGGATCCCTGAATTTAATTGCACTCGGTCCCCAAGTACAAGTGATGCTCTGATCGCTGGTTCGTCCGGGTCTTGGTGACATCAGCAGTGTGATCAGATCAGTTGGTCAGGTTGCTGATGTCACAACTGCGCCACAGGGTGGACGGCAGGAAGGTAGGCACTCCAATGAAGCCAAAGACAAGGAAATTTAATTGATGGGGGAGTGTGTGGCTATGAAAGTAAGGGAAGGGACAGTAAGGGGGTAAATGTGTGAGGAGATGACAGTATAGGGGGATTGCATAAATGTCTGAGAAGATATTGTATGTGGAGGGAATTGGGTAAATGTGTTAGAAGACAACAATATGGGAGAGGAGAGGGTAAATGTGGGAAGAGCATTGGTGTACCAATAATAGCAGCAAACCATGCTACCGCTAAGGGGATCGTGAGTTGGGGGGGCATGGGCCCCTTCCCCCTACCCTGCATCACCCATTCAACTGTATCAGTATACTGGATGCTGATACAGTTCAAAGTAATAATGGAGACACTTTTCTATCTTCTTTCTCTACATCTAAGCGCTATGCCTCAGTGCAGAACTTCAGAACACATGCTGCAAAGACCAGAGCAGGAGGGAAATTAGAAGAGGAGTGATTTTTTATTTTTATTTATTTATTTTATTAATCTATGAGTACTTTGTGTAAGTTATTATACTATTTGGAGGGCTATGTTGGGCATACTATAATATTTGCAAGGATATATGGAGGTCATTTAATGTTTACGGGCTATGTGGGGGCTATTAAATGGTATGGAGGGCTATATGGAGGTTCATTTTACTGTTTGCAGGGTTATGTGGGAAGGCATTATACCATTTGGTGGGCTAGCGGCAGTCATAAAAACTGTAACAATGTTTTGAACTGTTGACATTCATGCTCCATATCTCACCAGGGGCAGACACTGACAGCTTGGGGCCCTTGTGCAAGAAATTGTGCCTGGGGCCCCCCCCCTTCTTCTATGGCGACAAAACATATATATATATATATATATATATATATATATATATATATATATACTAGAAGGTGGCCCGATTCTACGCATCGGGTATTCTAGAATTTACGTATTGTGTAGTTCATGTATGATTTTTGTTATATATATATATATATAGAGATGTTGTTGTGTGTAGTTACTAAGTGTTTGTGTAGGCGCTGTACATGTTCTGGGTGTTGTCTGGGTGTGACGGGGGGTGAGAGCGGTGTTGTATGTGTGTTGCATGTGTTGCGTTGTTTGTGGAGCGCTGTGTGTCTGTAGCGTTGTGTGTGTGTTGCGCGGTTTGTGTGTGTGTGGTGTGTTTTGGGGGGAGGTATGTTTTGTGCAATGTGTGTGTTGTGCGGTATGTGCGTATATTTGTGTGTGCCGCGGTGTTTGTGTGTTGGGTGTTGTGTGTGTGCAGCGTTGTCTGTGTGTGTGGGTGTTTGTGTAGGGCAGTTGTTTGTGGTCCCCAGTGTGTGTGTGTGTGTGTGTGTGTGTGCATCAGCCTCTCTTCTCTCAGCCTACCTCTCCCAGCCTCCCTCCTCCCAGCCTCCCTCAGCATCAGCCTCCCTCTCCCAGCCTCCCCAAGCATCAGCCTCCACCAGCATCAGCCTCTCTCCTTCCAGCCTCCCCCAGCATCAGCCTCCGCCAGCATCAGCCTCTCTCCTTCCAGCCTCCTCCAGCATCAGCCTCCCTCTCCCAGCCTTCCCCAGGATCAGCCTCTCTCCTCCCAGCCTCCATCCTCCCAGCCTTCCCCAGCATCAGCTTTCCCCTCCCAGCCTCCCTCAGCATCAGCCTTCCCCAGCATCAGCCTCTCTCCTCCCAGCCTCAGCCTCTCTCCTTCCAGCCTCCCCCAGCATCAGCCTCTCTCCTTCCAGCCTCCCTCAGCATCAGCCTCCCCTTCCCAGCCTTCCCCAGGATCAGCCTCTCTCCTCCCAGCCTCCTTCCTCCCAGCCTCCCCCTCCCAGCCTCCCTCAGCATCAGTCTTCCGCTCCCAGTCTCCCCCAGCATCAGCCTCCCCAAGCATCAGCCTCCACCAGCATCAGCCTCTCTCCTTCCAGCCTCCCCCAGCATCAGCCTCTCTCCTTCCAGCCTCCCTCAGCATCAGCCTCCCATTCCCAGCCTTCCCCAGGATCAGCCTCCCTCCTCCCAGCCTCCTTCCTCCCAGCCTCCCCCTCCCAGCCTCCCTCAGCATCAGCCTTCCCCTCCCAGTCTCCCCCAGCATCAGCCTCCCCAAGCATCAGCCTCCACCAGCATTAGCCTCTCGCCTTCCAGCCTCCCCCAGCATCAGCCTCCCCAAGCATCAGCCTCCACCAGCATCAGCCTCCCTCGTCCCAGCCTCCCCCTCCCAGCCTCCCTCAGCATCAGCCTCTCTCCTCCCAGCATCAGCCTCTCTCATCCCAGCATCAGCCTCTCTCCTCCCAGCATCAGCCTCTCCTCTCTGTCCCCAGCATCAGCCTCTCTCCTCCCAGCCTTCCCCAGCATCAGCCTCTCTCCTCCCAGCCTCCCCCAGCATCAGCCTCCCCCAGCATCAGCCTCTCTTCTTCCAGCTACCCCCAGCATCAGCCTCTCTCCTTCCAGCCTCCCCCAGCATCAGCCTCCCTCTCCCAGCCTTCCCCAGGATCAGCCTCTCTCCTCCCAGCCTCCGTCCTCCCAGCCTTCCCCAGCATCAGCTTTCCCCTCCCAGCCTCCCTCAGCATCAGCCTTCCCCAGCATCAGCCTCTCTCCTCCCAGCCTCAGCCTCTCTCCTTCCAGCCTCCCCCAGCATCAGCCTCTCTCCTTCCAGCCTCCCTCAGCATCAGCCTCCCCTTCCCAGCCTTCCCCAGGATCAGCCTCTCTCCTCCCAGCCTCTTTCCTCCCAGCCTCCCCCTCCCAGCCTCCTTCAGCATCAGCCTTCCCCTCCCAGTCTCCCCCAGCATCAGCCTCCCCCTCCCAGCCTTCCCCATGATCAGCCTCTCTGCTCCCAGCCTCCTCCAGCACGCCGTGCTCCTCTGCCGACACTCACACACCCGATCGCATCCACTCACACACACCCGATCGCATCCACTCACACACACCCGATCGCATCCACTCACACACACCCGATCGCATCCACTCACACACACCCGATCATATCCACTCACACACACCCGATCGCATACACTCACACACACAGACACTGACGATATCGCACATACGCGCTCACACTCACAACATCCGGAGATACCACATGCCTCTGGCCATGTGATCCTCCGTCAGGTCCTGGAAGGTCACAACAGCACAGTATCGAGGCCGAGAAGCAAGCGATATCGCTGGATGCTGTGAGTATGTGGATGCGATGTGAGGTGTGTGTGAGGTGTGTGTGTGAGAGTGAGTGTGATCTGATGTGTGTGTATGTTTGTGTGTGTGCTGTTATGTGTGTGCGTGTGGATCTTCCGCCGCAGCAGGACCTTGATGCGCTTGTAACCATGCGAGCATGGTTACCAACGTATCCACACCACTCCCGTGCGAGCGGGGGCCGGGGGGGGTGGGGGTGGGGGGGGAGTACAGTACTCACCTCCGTGACAGCTGTGTCAGTTCGGGGAATGCGCGGGGGGGGGGGGGGAAGGGGGGGAGGAGTACAGTACTCACCTCCGACCTCCGTGACAGCCGTGTCAGTTCGGGGAATGCGCGGGGAGAGGGAGGGGGCGGGGCCAGAGCTAGCATGCATTACGTGAGGGGGGCGGGGCGTGGCGTGGCCGAATTGCCAATGCCTGCAGGGTGCCGGGGCGAGAGGCCAATCTGTGGGGGGGCGAAGCCTGGGCGAGCGGCTGGCCAATCCGTGTGGGGGCGCAGCCTGGGCGAGCGGCCAATCGGTGTGGGGGGGGCGGGGCCATGGCAAGCCCAGCGGCCAATCAGCTTTGTGTCACCGTAAGGACACAATTTTGGAGCATGACAGACAGACAGATAGACAGACAGATAGACAGACAGACAGACAGACAGACAGAATAAGGCAATTATATATATAGATATATACAGTATATTTTTTATATATATATATATATATATATATATATACACACACACACACACACACACACACACACACACACACACAGGGTGGTCCAAAATTTAGGTGGACAATATGTGTAATAGGGTTATCAGACATGGCATAAAGTGAAACTGACTCAGTTTCCCTTAGCAACCAATCGGATTCCACTTTTCATTCTTCACAGACTCTTTGGAAAATGAAAGGTGGAATCTGATTGGTTGCTAAGGGCAACTGAGTCAGTTTCACTTTACACCATGTTTGATAACCCTATTACACATACTGTCCACCTACTTTTGGACCACCCTGTATATATATATATATATATATATATATATATACACATACACTTGTAACATGCAGTAATTATAACACTAACTTTAACATGTATTGATACCCCCTTCTGACATTTTTCTTAATAGTGTTGAGTGAGTAGTTAACTACTTGTAGTTAATGCTGTTAGCGAGTACTGTCCGCTACTCGCATATTCATTACGAGTAGCGGGCGCAATGTAAGTCAATGGGAAATACTCGCCAGTAGCTAGTAACCCGAAAGCCGTACTTTTCGTGCGAGTAGCGAATAGTACAGCATTCAGGTTACTCACTACTTAGCGAGTATTTCCCATTGCCTTACATTGCACCCGCTACTCGTAACGAATAGGCAAGTAGCGGACAGTACTCGCTAACAACATAGCAAGTACGAATAGTTAACTATTCGCTCAACTCTACTTGTAAACGGTCTTATTTGTATATAATTCCTCACCTATTTTAAATTGTAATATTTGTTTAACTTTATACTAATAATAAAATATAAATGTTAATATTATTACTAGAGTTGAGCGCAGTTCGCGGTTCGAGGTTCTCCAGTTCGCGGCTCGAGTGATTTTGGGGGCTGTTCTAGATCGAACTAGAACTCGAGCTTTTTGCTAAAGCTCGATAGTTCTAGATACGTTCGAGAACGGGTCTAGCAGCAAAAAGACAAGCTAATTACTAGCTGGCCTTCCGCTGTAATAGTGTAAGTCACTCTGTGACTCACACTATTATGAAATTTCAGTGTATAGTGTGCGGGAACAGCGCATTCAGATCACTGCTGTTTGGATAATGGATAATGGCGATCGCCTTTTTTTTTTTTTTTTTTTCCTTTTCCTCCTTCCCTAAGCGGGCGCGTGTAGTGGGGCGGGCCAGCATGTCAGCCAATCCCAGACACACAGCTAAGTGGACTTTTAGCCAGAGAAGCAACGGCATGTGTGATAGGATGTCCATGTCACATGTCCATGCATTATAAAAACGGACATTTTCCTCCAGCACGCCATTATCTGCCTTCTGCGTCTTGGTGTCAATCACCGCTGGCGTAGCTCCTGTCTCCGATACTGCTGTGTACGCTCTATACACAGCGCTATACAGAATAGGGATAGAAGTTTCTATTAGTCCTTGTAAGGGCTAATACCGGCAGGGTCAGAGCCATAGGTGACAGTCAGGTCCGTTAAAACAGATTTTAACAGCTACACAAGATGACAGCGTCTGTGTAGCTAAGGTCAGGGATTTCCTCGCTGCATTTCCCCATTAGGAGGGATAGAAAGGGAGGCTTCCTTTCCTCTACCCAGACCCAGAACCCTGCCACTGTACCCTCCTGCCCTTTGCACACTCAAACTCATTGTTACTAAGCCATTATACTAGCAAACACTGAGGAAACTTAGTGGCATCCTAAAAGTGGCTGTTGGACTTCCATTAGTGTCCCACTGGTGCAAATCTATGTACAGCACCTCTACATTGCACACTCAAACTCATTGTTACTAAGCAATTATACCAGCAAACACAGAGTAAACTTAGTGACATCCTAAAAGTGGCTGTTGGACTTCCATTAGTGTCCCACTGGTGCAAACCTATGTGCAGCACCTCTGCATTGCACACTCAAACTCATTGTTACTAAGCCATTATACTAGCAAACACTGAGTAAACTTAGTGGCATCCTAAAAGTGGCTGTTGGACTTCCATTAGTGTCCCACTGGTGCGAACCTATGTGCAGCACCTCTGCATTGCATACTCAAACTCATTGTTACTATGCCATTATACTAGCAAACACTGAGTAAACTTAGTGGCATCCTAAAAGTGGCTGTTGGACTTCCATTAGTGTCCCACTGGTGCAAACCTATGTGCAGCACCTCTGCATTGCACACTCAAACTCATTGTTACTAAGCCATTATACTAGCAAACTATGATGCCAGTTTAAGGGCCGTAGTTGCATTGTCAGGGATAGTTATTGTTGTTTATTCTGCTGTTAATAAAGATAGACCACCGCTGCAATCTACACCACCTCTCAATTTTTACTACCACATTTTAAGTGCACAATCTTGTCGCAATCAAAATGAGTGGCAAAATGACAGATGCTGGTGGAAAGGGGAAGAGGCGTGTTGGAAAAGGAAAAAAAAGGGTTTGTCCGTGGGAAGGTGGCAAAGCTCCATTAACATCTGCTGAAGATAGACCATCTTCCAGCAAAAGTAAGATGTCTACTACTTACCGTGGACAATCCGATGTGCTCCCTTTTTTATGGACACGAACAACTGGAACATAGGTAGATGATGGCCAAAAAAAGAAAATGCTTGAATGGATCTCAAGTGGTCCAACAAGTGCCCTCTCCTCCACCTCAACTACCGCATCCAAAAAACACCAGTCCTCTGAGTTGTCATCCCAATCACACTTGCTTTCTCCCAGCTCTGAAGTCTCCATCCGCCCTGGACAGTATGGTGGAACTGAGATGGCTGAGTCTGCAGAGCTGTTCAGTCACACTATAGCCTGGGAATCAGAGGTCTGCTCCCAAGCTACAGTGAGTACAGACCAGGAAATGATCTGCAGTGATGCCCAGAACCTTTGTGACTCAGATTCAGGCCGTGATGACCAAGTTTCTGAGCATAATGTTGACCCTTATTCACAAACTGAAACACCTGTTGTAATAGACAATGAGGAACATACTGATGACGATGAGACGCAGATACCAGATTGGGATGACAACTTAAATATTCGGTCAGGGCAAGAAGAGGCTCGGTCTGAGGGTGAAGGGAGTGCAAACACAACAATTGATGAGGAAGTTCTAGATCCCACCTACTGTCAACCCACAGTCAGGCACTCGAGGAGGTCAACAGAGGTGGTGGAGGAGGATGCAACTGACGACGAAGTTACCTTGCGCCTTCCTGGACAGAGTCGGAGTACTGGTAGCACGTCTACAACTGCATCCTCAGCCACCACTGTGCCTCTGAGCACTAGTCGGGGTGGATCAGCAGGTCGCATGCCCTCTAAGCCTTGCCTAGCCTGGTCCTTTTTTGACATAGCAAAAGATCGCCCAAATTATGTGATCTGTAAAATTTTTCGTGATTCTGTTAGTAGAGGGCAAAACCTCAGCAGTTTGACAACTTCTTCCATGAATCGTCACATGAATAAATATCATATGTCCCAGTGGGAAGCTCACCGTGCTGCAATGCGGCCTAGCGGAGCGAACCATCCACCGCCTGCCCCTTCCAGTGCATCCGCGCGCTCTTCATCTTCTAGGACTGCGGGGACAGCTGTCACACCTGGTTTTCCACGCACAACTTCCACCACTGTAACCGCAACAGGCAGTTTGCTTGGTAGGTCGTCAGTTGGTTTGGAAGGGGAAACAAGTGCGTGTGTACAGCTCTCTCAGACATCGATAGCACCAACGTTGGATGAAGGCAACATCATGTCTACGCCTGCACTTTCCTCACAAACCTGCATTTTTCCAGGGACACCCTACTCAACACCGTCTACACAAAGCAGCCAGATCTCTGTCCCTCAGATGTGGACAAATAAAAGGCCATTTCCTGCGACCCATGACAAAGCTAAGAGGTTGACTTTATCCCTCTGTAAGCTCTTGGCTACCGAAATGCTGCCTTTCCGCCTGGTGGACACACAGGATTTTAGAGACCTTATGTCTGTCGCTGTGCCCCAGTACCAGATGCCCAGTCGCCACTACTTCTCTAAGAAAGGTATGCCCGCGCTACACCAGCATGTCGCACACAACATCACTGCTTCCTTGAGAAACTCTGTGTGTGAACGGGTGCATTTCACCACCGATACTTGGACCAGTAAGCATGGACAGGGACGTTACATGTTGCTGACTGGGCACTGGGTAACTATGGTGATAGATGGTGAAGGGTCTGCTGCACAAGTCTTGCCGTCCCCACGACTTGTGTGTCAATCCTCTGTCTGTCCAAGTTCCGCCACTGCTTCTGCCACCTCCACCTCATCTGGGTCCTCCACCTCCGCCTCAAGCCTGCCTGGTCAGGCCAAAAGCGTTCTCACTGCGCAGAAGGAATCACGCAGCCCTCATTACTATGCTGGCAGCAGAGCGCAACGGCATCAGGCGGTCTTTAGCTTGACATGTCTTGGAAATAGGAGTCACACAGCGGCTGAGTTGTGGGCAGCTCTGGAGACTGAGTTTAATAAATGGTTGTCTCCACTCAACCTGCAGCCTGGTAAGGCCGTGTGCAACAATGCTGCAAACCTGGGTGCGGCCCTTCGCCTGGGCAAGGTGACACACGTGCCTTGTATGGCTCACGTGTTGAACCTTGTTGTCCAGCAATTTTTAACACACTATCCCGGCCTAGATGGCCTTCTGAACATGGCACGAAAACTGTCTGCTCACTTCCGCCGTTCAACCACCGCTGCTGAGCGACTTGCATCGCTCCAGACGTCTTTCGGCCTGCCGGTTCATTGCCTGAAATGCGATGTGGCGACACGCTGGAATTCGACTCTCCACATGTTACAGCGACTGTGGCAGCACCGCCGAGCCCTGGTGCAATACGTCATGACTTATAGCCTGGGCCAACGAGATGCAGAGGTGGGGCAGATCACCCTGATGGAGTGGTCTCAGATCAAGGACCTATGCACCCTTCTGCACAGTTTCGACATGGCGACGAATATGTTTAGCGCTGACAATGCCATTATCAGCATGACAATTCCAGTCATTTACATGCTGGAGCACACGCTAAACACTATTCGGAGTCAGGGGGTGGGACAACAGGAAGGGGAAGAACTACAGGAGGATTCATATGCGCAAGACACAACAACATCACCAAGGTCCAGACGTTCATCATCACCAACGCGGCAGGCATGGAACCATGGGGGACAGGGATCAACAAGGGCGCATGGTAGCAGGCGAGATGTTGAGGAAGGTGCAGGAGGACATGAAGATATGGAGGACGAACTGTCCATGGACATGGAAGACTCAGCGGATGAGGGAGACCTTGGTCAAATTTCAGTTGAAAGAGGTTGGGGAGAGATGTCAGAGGAAGAAAGAACGGTTAGCACCTCTATGCCACAAACACAGCATGGACTTGGTCCGCAAGGCTGCGCAAGATACATGAGTGCCTTCTTGCTGCACTACCTCCAACATGACCCTCGTATTGTCAAAATTAGAAGTGATGATGACTACTGGCTTGCCACACTATTAGATCCCCGGTACAAGTCCAAATTTTGTGACATAATTCCAGCCATAGAAAGGGACGCACGTATGCAGGAGTATCAGCAGAAGCTGTTACTCGATCTTAGCTCAGCTTTTCCACCAAACAACCGTGCAGGTGCAGGGAGTGAATCTCCCAGTTGTAACTTGACAAACATGGGACGGTCTCGTCATCTTCAACAGTCTACCCGTACCAGTAGCACCGTATCTGGTGCTGGTAACAGCAATTTTATTGAATCTTTTCATAATTTTTTTAGACTCTCCTTTGCAAGGCCACCAGAGACAACAAGTCTGACACATAGTCAACGGCTGGAGAGGATGATACAGGAGTATCTCCAAATGAACATCGATGCCATTACTTTGCAAATGGAGCCTTGCTCATTTTGGGCTTCAAATCTTGAAAAATGGCCAGAGCTCTCCACTTACGCCTTGGAGATTTTGTCGTGTCCAGCTGCCAGCGTTGTCTCTGAACGTGTCTTCAGTGCTGCTGGGTGTGTGCTGACAGATAAGCGCACGGGTCTGTCCAGTGACAATGTGGACAGACTAACGTTCATCAAAATGAACAAGTCATGGATCCACAAGGAATTTACTACCCCTGTGTCATCCTGGGGAGAGTAAATGCTTGTGTATTTTGAATGTGCTTGATGCAAATCTAGCTGTGAAGTGTACAACTAGGGCACAAGTGCTGCCACTGATGGGGTGTCTGTGTGGCCCAATTTTTGGAAAAAAGGGAGACTCTTCTTGGAGTAACCCTTGCTGTGTTTTTAAAAATGATCCAAGATGCACAGCGCTGGGATCAGGAAAGACTTTGCTACCTACCCCGGTGTCATCCTGGGGACGGTTAAGTATGGCGTATTTTTGAATGTGCGTGATGCAAACCTAGCTGTGAAGTGTACAACTGGGGCACAAGTGCTGCCACTGAAGGGGTGGGTGGGTGTGGGGCCCAATTTTTGGAAAAAAGGGAGACTCCGCTTGGAGTAACCCTTGCTTACATTGTTTTTAAAAATGATCCAAGATGCACAGAGCTGGGATCAGGAAAGACTTTGCTACCTACCCCGGTGTCATCCTGGGGACGGTTAAGTATGGCGTATTTTTGAATGTGCTTGATGCAAATCTAGCTGTGAAGTGTACAACTGGGGCACAAGTGCTGCCACTGAAGGGGTGGGTGTGTGTGGGGCCCAATTTTTGGAAAAAAGGGAGACTCCGCTTGGAGTCACCTTGAGGTGTTTTACATGATTTTAGAAGGGCGTGCCATGCCTATATCTGTGTCTCCTTCTCTTTTTCCTTGTCCTGCTCTTTTGTTTTCGCATGAGTATATGTCCTTGTCACTTTCCCATGTGTTTGTGTTGTGTTGTGAGTTGTTTGTCACCTTTTGGACACCTTTGAGGGTGTTTTCTAGGTGTTTTTATGTGTTTGTGATTGCCTGCCATTGTTTCCTATGCGGTTCGAGTGGTTCGTCGAACGTTCGCCGAACCCAACTCGAACGAGACCTCCGTTCGGCGAACCGAACTCGAGCCGAACCGCGACCGGTTCGCTCATCTCTAATTATTACTACACCCTCCATATAGTACACCCATAATATACTACATCCCCATATACTACACATGTAATATACTACATGACTACACTCCCCATATACTACACATGTAATATACTACATTACTACACTTCCTTATACTACATCTGTAATATACTACATCACTACACCCTCCATATATTACACCTGTAATATACTACATCACTACATGCCCATTTACTACACCTGTAATATACTACATCACTACACCTTCATATACTACATCTGTAATATACAACATCACTACTCCCCCCATATACTACACCTGTAATATACTACATCACTACACCCCCATATACTACACTTGTAAAATACATCACTACAACTCCCTATATACTACACCTGTAATATACTACATCACTACAACTCCCCGTATACTACACCTGTAATATACTACATCACTACACCCCCATATACTACACCTGTAATATACTACATCACTACACCCCCATATACTACACTTGTAATATACATCACTACACCGCCATATACTACACCTGTAATAGTCTAAATCACTACACCCCCATATACTACACCTGTAATATACTAAATCACTACACTCCCAATATTAGTCACCACTGACCTCCCCCTTCTTAGGCTATTAGTGACCCCTTACCTCTCTGTACGGGCCCCCGCTGCGCTGCTTCTTCTCTTGTATGAGCCCCCACCGCTTCTTCTCTCTGCATGGGGCCCCACAGCACTGCATCTTCTCTCCGCATGGGGCCCCACAGCACCGCTTATTCTCTCTGCACAGTGTCCCGCAGCACCGCTAATTGTCTCCGCACAGGCCCATGCCGCGCCGCATCTTTTCCTGCTGGGAACTTTTCAAATGACACAGGCAATTGCCATACTGATGACATCAGGGCGCACGCGCATGTGTCACAAAGAAAGCGCTGGGCAGGGAACAGAGGGCAGATTCCTGCCTTCTGCTGCCTGCACTGTGCAGAGCTGCAGGATCGCTTCATGCCCAGCTCGCTGTATGTGATGAGGGCAATCTGGCCAGGTGCCTCGAGCTTCGGACAACAGGTCAGATTTGCCCTCATTATTAACCGTCCAGCAAGGGCCCCCTGAACCTCCGGGCCCTCATGCCACTGCACCGGATGTACCGGGGATATGTCCGTCAGTGTATCTCACCGTCCACTACAGCTTCAAACGTGATACTACCTTCATTTTATAGATAATCATCTTGACTATCTCGTACATAAATTTAGCAACTATTTAGCATAAGATTAGTTATGCAGATTCTGTCATACTGCTGCATTGTTACTGTTTCGCTTCTAGTGGTGGTAAAATAATATAAATAATAATAATTAATCTTTATTGCTATAGCGCCAACATATTCCGCAGCACTTTACAATTCAGGAGGTTCATATACAAACAAGT
Source organism: Anomaloglossus baeobatrachus (assembly GCF_048569485.1). NCBI lineage: Eukaryota > Metazoa > Chordata > Amphibia > Anura > Aromobatidae > Anomaloglossus > Anomaloglossus baeobatrachus. The sequence continues at coordinate 658,066,557 of NC_134353.1, forward strand.
TACATTTATAGAAAATACAATAATTAGAAAAAAAAAAGAAAAATCAACCCTGCTCGTGAGAGCTTACAATCTACAATGAGGTGAGGTGGGGGGGCAGGCAAGTGCTTACTTACAATGACAATCTAGCCATCTCAAAGAAACGGGGGATAGATACAGGCTGCCTGAACCAGTCAGCCAAACTTTGAGATACTTTTGGGTGTGGTGGAGTTTGCTAGGAGTTGTATTCTGACAAGTTGTGGCGGGACTATGTTAATTTAGTTTGGCTAGGGAGTGTGATAGGCCAGCCTAAAAAGATGTGTTTTAGAGAGCGTCTGAAGCGGAGTAAGTTGTGATTCGTTCTAGCTTCTTGGGGTAGAGCATTCCAGAAGAGACGGAGGGAATAGAAGAAGTTCAGTTTTGGAAAGGTTACGTTTCAGATAGAGAGCAGACATGACATTGGAAACTGCAGCCAGACAGTCATTGGTATTCTGTAGTACAGCAAGGGTGAGGTTTGGGGATGAGGTGTATAGTTGTGTGTCATCAGCATAAAGATGGTACTGAAAGCCAAATCTACTGATGGTCTGTTCAATTGGGGCAGTGTAGAGGGAGAAAAGAAGGGGGCCAAGGACTGAACCTTGAGGAACGCCAACAGTGAGAAGAAGAGGAGCAGATGTGGAGCCAGCAAATCATATGCTGAATGAGCGGCTAGACATATAGGAAGAGAACCAGGAGAGCAGTGTGCTTTAAGCCGATTGACTGGAGGGTAGAGAGGAGATGGTGGTCAACAGTCTCGAAGGCTGCAGAGAGGTCAAGAAGAATAAGCAGAGTAGTCACCATTACATTTTGCTGTCAGAAGGTCATTGGTCACTCTGATGAGGGCAGTTTCTGTTAAGTGAAGGGGCGGAAGCCAGATTGTAAAGGATCTAGAAGAGAGTGAGTGGAGAGGTAGCAAGTGAGGTGGGAATAGACCAGGCGCTCCAAGGGTTTGGAAATGAAGGGGAGATTGGAGACTGGTCTGTAGTTGCTTGTACAGGATGAGCCAAGAGAGGGTTTTGTTTTATTATTGGAGTGGTTTGAGGCAGGAGGGAAGATAGCAGAAGAGAGAGAGATTCTTCCTGTATTCTAGTGATGTACAATACAAAATTATATTGTGGTACTGTGTTAGCCAGAAAAAACGATGTAAATACTTTTATGCTCAAAAATGACAAAAGTATTCTAGGAGTGATACATTTATTGGTTAACCAGAAAAAATATCTTTGTGAGCTTTCAAAGCACAAGGCTCCTTCGTCAGGCAATTTTACAAATGAATTAGAGATAAAGACACAACATTTTAAGTGAAGTTACAACAGGACATTTATGTGTGGGAATCATTGGAAATTTTTCTCATATTTCCCATGCACAAATGTCCTATTGTAACATCACTTAAATGGTGTGCCTTTGTCTCACATTCATTTGTAAACCAGCCTGACGAAGGAGCCTTTGTGCTCTGAGAGCTCACAAAGATACTTTGTCTGATTACCCAATAAAGGTATCACTCCTAGAATACTTTTGTCATTTTTGGGCTTAAAAGTATTTACATTGATTCTTGTATACTACAAATTACAACCTGTTATCACATTCACTAATAGCTCAGTGTGTTATTAGGTTGATTCTCAAGCGAAAGGTAACTGGTTCGAATCAAGGAGCAGTCATGAAGATTTCCCAAGAAAAGAGAAACAGCATAATCCAGAGCATAGATAGCAGTCTCTCAGCCAAGAAAATTACCAAACTACATCATGGACGTCCAGGCAAAATATCGAAGTCAACAGGTCGGCTCATCACAAGGTCTATCAGTTCTGGTGCGACAAACGTGTCAGTGGAGGTGGCTCATTTGCCTCTTAATATGAGATAACAGATGTTCATGCAAGCACCGTGCAATGCATGTTACACAAGGCTAGAATGGTGGCCCGAAAAAAAAAACCGTTAAGAAGCCTCAACTGAAATATCATCATAATATGCATCAACACGAGTTTGCAAAAAAGTGTGAAAAGTGGATAATAGAAGTTTAGAAACAAATGATTTGGAGCGATTAGATGAAAGTCAATGGACTAGGCTCTGATGGGGGGATGGAGGTCTATAAGCAACAAGGGAAAAAGGGCTAAAGAATTGAGAAATTGAAGGAACTGTCAAGTTCGGTGGAGGAAGCCTAATGATATGGGGTTGTTTCACAACTAAAGGCATTGGATACTTGACCAGGATTAATGGTGGGCTCAGTACTAATCTGTATGTGAAATACGTCGAGATTTGCAAAGAAATGGAACAATAACAATGAAGTAGAGGTGCTGGATTGGCCCCCACTGTCTTCAGCTCTCAACCCAATTGAACACTTGTGGAGTTGAAGAAAAAGCTGTATACATACCCAAGGGAGTCGACCAGAATGCACCAACATTGGGGACATCTAAAAGAGACCTGGGATCAGTTTTTGGTCGAGACATGCTTGAATGTGATGGAGAGCATTCCCAAAAGGATTCAGGTAGTGATAAAATACAAAATAATACAAATTAAAATTAAGATTTTTTTAAGTAGCAAAACCGTAACAATGTAGTGACATGACAATAATCTGCATAACTAATGATATGTTAAATATTTGCAAGTCAAATTTATGTATGAGATAGCCAAGATGACTGTCTATAAAACTAAAGTAGTCTCACATTCGAAGCTGTAGTGGATGGTGAGATATGAAGCCTGAAATTCAAAAGTTCAAAACATTGCTACCCTTTTGCACATCAGTGTATACAGTTTAAAGGTTTGTGTGAGGTCCATCATGCTGTGTGGAGCATTGTGTGGCAGCTATTATTCTGTTTAGAGGGCTTTGTGGGGGTCATTATACTGTTTGGAGGGCTAGTGGGGACTATTATACTGTGTTCAAGCCATTATACAGTGTGGAGGGTTGTGTGGGGTCCATCATACTGTGGGAAGGATTATGTTGAGGCCATCATGCTGTGTGAAGGGTTGTGGTGCCAATTATACTGTATAGAGGGTTGTGTGGGGACCATCATATTATGTGGAAGGCTGTGTTGCGGTCACTGTGTAAGGATCATACTATGTTGGGGTTACCATACTTGATGGGGGGGAATAATGTAGAGTCATCATACTGTGAGTGTGGAGGATACTGTGGAGGAATTCACTGTTGGGGTATCAATGTATTTGGGGGTGCTTTAGTTCTCATCATAATTTATGGTGGCAATGAAAAGGGTAGTGTGAGGGGATAGTGTAAAAATATGTGCGTAAATATGTGAGGAAATGCCAGTATGGGGAAAATGGGGTAAATGTGTGAGGAGTTGACAGTAGAAGGGAGAGAGTGGGTAAATGTATGAGATGACAATATGAGGGGAGTGGTTATATGTGTGAGTAGAGGTCAGGATGGGGAGGGAGTGGGTAAATGTGTGAATAGATAATAATATGGAGAGATTTGATAAATGTGTGAGGAAACATTAATATAGGGGGAATTGGGTAAATGTGTGAGGAGATGACAATATGCAGGGAATTGGGTAAATGTGTGTCATGGCTCCACTCCAGGGTTCGAAGTTATGATCTCTGGTTATTGGTCGGTTTCCCTCTTGTTTGGACCACAGCCTTGTGTTGTCCATAAGAAAGAAAGACATGGGATCCTTGAGTAGTTCTCACGGATCCATTGTCTTTCTTTCTTATTCTCTGCCTTCCTGTTTTACTTCTATTCAGGTGTGTGCACTTTGGTTTTCCCAATCACATTTTGGGAGGGGCTATTTATACTCACTACTCACATACCTCAATGCTGGTTATATTTCTGGAAGGATGGTTGTCTGGGGTGCTTTCTCCTCTGTTGAAGTTTTCTTACTGAGACATTACTATTGCTATTCCTTGCAGTTTGTATTAATGCCTTCCCAGTTATTGTACTGATGTAGGTGTAGAGCAGGGGACAGGGGCTTCTAGATTGGCCCACAGGCCAAAAAATTGGGGGGGGGGGGGGAATAATGTTTTTTGTAATTATATGTTCAAATAATTTAAAAAATCGTCGTGGGATCCCCTCTGTATTTGAAAACCAGTGACGGTATAGCTGATAGTTGAGAGTTGCAGCCCTCAGCAGCTGCTGTACCTGTGGTAGTTATGAAAATTGGGACGGACCCCACGTCATTTTTTTTCCTTAAATTATTTATTAATTCTGCTAAATAACTATACAAGCTATCTAGCTATATCTCTCTATATATTTCCATATATTCCAGCTATCTATTCTACCTATCTAGCTATCATTTTGCAAGCTTTGCACATCTTTTACACATTATTTTTCTTATTTCAGATACATCTGGGGGGGGGGGGGGTTGGTACATGTCACATGGATGTCTGTTCTAGAAAAAAACTGACTTGTTTCTGTGTGAATCACTTGGACACGTGCTTCACATGTACACACAGGCAGGGCCGTATTTACCATTAGGCACCCGTGGTCCCATGCCTGGGGCGGCAGGATGCAGGGGAGCGGCACCTTCTAGCAGTAAAAAAAAAAACAAAACAAAAATTTTTTTTTTTTACACACATTCATTAAATCCGCTGTATTTTCGGAGGGGGGAGGGGGGAGAGGCGCACCTTTATTTATTTATATCCGCGTCAATTAAGACGCGAATGCAGACAAACTGCGGCGGCCGGGCACAGAGAGCTGATTGACCCCGGAACTGCCGGCGCCTGCACTTCCGGGGTCACAGGCGCGCCAATCAGCTCCTTCCTCTGTGCTGCGTCCAATGCTGTGTGGATTTCACATGCAGAGCTCACAGCAGGACGCCGCAGAGGACGCCGCGATGGAAGCCGGTGTCAGAAGAGGATACTCACGTGAGCCAGGAAGATGACGGCGGGCCCTGGAGCAGGTAAGTGCTCGCAGAGCTGAAGATTCATAAGGAGCATGGGGGTGTCTCTAATGCAGACTGGAGATCTGCGTATGGGGTGGGAGGAGAGAGGCTGATACTGGGGGAGACTTGGGGGAAGTGAAGCTGATACTGGGGGAGGCTGGGAGGAGAGAGTCTGATGCTGGGGGAGGCTGGGAGGGGGAGGCTGATGTTGCGGAAGGCTGGGAGGGGGGAGGCTGACACTGGGGGAGGCTGGGAGGAGGGAGGCTGATGCTGAGGGAGGCTGATGCTGGGGGAGGCTGGGAGGAGAGAGGCTGATGCTGGAGGAGGCTGGGAGGAGGGAGGCCGATACTGGGGGAGGCTGGGAGGGGGGAGGCTGATGCTGGGGGAGGCTGGGAGGGGGGAGGCTGATGCTGGGGGAGGCTGATGCTGGGGGAGGGTGGGAGGGGGTCGGCTGATGCTGGGGGAGGCTGGGAGGAGGGAGGCTGATGCTGAGGGAGGCTGATGCTGGGAGAGGCTGGGAGGAGAGTGGCTGATGCTGGGGGAGGCTGATGCTGGGGGAGGCTGGGAGGAGGGAAGCTGATGCTGAGGGAGGCTGGGAGGAGGGAGGCTGATGCTGGGGGAGGCTGGGAGGAGGGAGGCTGATGCTGAGGGAGGCTGATGCTGGGGGAGGCTGGGAGGAGAGAGGCTGATGCTGGGGGAGGCTGGGAGGAGAGAGGCTAATGCTGGGGGAAGCTGGGAGGAGGGAGGCTGATGCTGGGGGAGGCTGGGAGGAGGGAGGCTGATGCTGAGGGAGGCTGATGCTGGGGGAGGCTGGGAGGAGAGAGGCTGATGCTGAGAGAGGCTGATGCTGGGGGAGGCTGGGAGGAGAGAGGCTGATGCTGAGGGAGGCTGATGCTGGGGGAGGCTGGGAGGAGAGAGGCTGATGCTGGGGGAGGCTGATGCTGGGAGAGTTTGGGAGGAGAGAGGCTGATGCTGGGGGAGGCTGGGAGGAGAGAGGCTGATGCTGGGGGAGGCTGATGCTGGGGGAGGCTGGGAGGAGGGAGGCTGATGCTGAGGGAGGCTGGGAGGGGGAGGCTGGGAGGAGAGAGGCTGATGCTGGGGGAGACTGGGAGGAGGGAGGCTGATGCTGAGGGAGGCTGATGCTGGGGGAGGCTGGGAGGAGAGAGGCTGATGCTGGGAGAGGCTGGGAGGAGAGAGGCTGATGCTGGGGGAGGCTGGGAGGAAAGAGGCTGATGCTGAGGGAGGCTGATGCTGGGAGAGGCTGATGCTGTGGGAGGCTCGGAGGAGAGAGGCTGATGCTGAGGGAGGCTGATGCTGGGGGAGGCTGGGAGGAGAGAGGCTGATGCTGGGGGCAGCTAGGAGGGGGTAGGCTGATGCTGGGGGAGGCTGGAAGGAGGGAGGCTGATGCTGGGGGAGGCTGGGAGAAGAGAGGCTGATGCTGGGGGCAGAGAGGCTGATGCTGGGGGCAAAGAGGCTGATGCTGGGGAAAGCTGGGGGAGAGAGGCTGATGCTGGGGGAAGCTGGGGGAGAGAGGCTGAAGCTGGGGGAGGCTGGGGGGAGAGAGGCTGAAGCTGGGGGAGGCTGGGGGGAGAGAGGCCGATGCTGGGGGATGCTGGGGGAGAGAGGTTGATGCTGGGGGGCTGGGGGGAGAGAGGCTGATGCTGGGGGAGAGGCTGCTGGTGAAGGCGGGGGAGAGCGGCTGCTGCTGGGGGAATGGGAGAGAGGGGCCAAACCTAGAGACAGAGGATAAGGGTTGAGGGATAGTGCAATGACAAAATCGATGGGGGGGAGTGTAAGGACTCAGAATGAGAGGGGGGCAGCATTGGGAGCTCATTATGGAGAAGGGGCAGCATGTGTGGGCTCAGTATGGAGTGGAGCAATGTAGGGGAGTCAATATCAAGAGTGGGGTAGTGCGTGTGTGTGTGTGTGTGTGGGAGGGGTGTCTCAGCATAAGCGTTAGTGTGGTGGTCTTAGTATGATGAATGGGGCAGCATGGAGGTGTCATTATGGAAAAGAGGAAGGCAGCATTAGGAGCTCATGGAGAGGGGCAGCATGCATGGGACATTGTGAGAAGGGAACAGCATGCATGGGAAACTGTGAGGAGGGGGCAGCATGCATGGGACATTGTGAGGAGGGGGCAGCATGCATGGGACATTGTGAGGAGGGGGCAGCATGCATGGGACATTGGGAGGAGGGGGCAGCATGCATGGGACATTGTGAGGAGGGGGCAGCATGCATGGGACATTGTGAGGAGGGGGCAGCATGCATGGGACATTGGGAGGAGGGGGCAGCATGCATGGGACATTGTGAGGAGGGGGCAGCATGATGTGAGGTCAATGTGCAGATCATATTTCATAATTGAGGAAGGTGTGGTGGGTATAATTTATAAGGGAGGGCAGTGTGTAGTTTATTAGGGGCATTGTGACAGTCACAGTATATAAGTGAGGACGGTGTGGTGGGAATATTTTATACGCATGCTATGTTTTGATGTGCCCGTGGTGATCCCCATTGGGGGGGGGTTAATGCCCTTCGTTTCTCATTGATACTTTTTCAAGTGTTTTACAGAGTAGATCTGCCTTAAACAGATGTCGTGTGCGAAAACTCAGTGTTACGTTGTCACTAAGGGGCGCGACCACTTAAAGTGCCTAGGGCAGCACGAAGGCAAAATACAGCCCTGCACACAGGCAGGGTAAAAACACGGAGGTGTGAAGATCTCTATTAACTTTAATTAGTATACATGTGACCGTGTCTCCAGTAGGTGTGAAAAACGGACACCCCACAAATCAGTGACAGGGAGGTGTGAAGGTGGCCTAAAGCAGTAAATAAGAGCAGGCAATGATAGCTGCAATGTGTAAGTGGTGGATGTTTTGGGATCGGATAAATTTAATGGATCCCTAAATAAAGCTTGGGTTGATTTTAATGGGAACTTGTCACATGGAAACATGCTATTAACCTGCAAATGTGGGGTTAATATGCAGGTTAATAGCCTTCTGAACTGCTGTGTGGAAATTAGCTGTATTCCTTCCGACAGCGTTCCGGTTTCAGTGATGAGGGAGGTGCCGAAGCTGGTTCAGTCACTGTTCTGTGTATGGAGAGCGGCGGCTGTAACCACACCCTCCGCACTGACTGACTGCAGGTTCTAATGATGAGCAGCTGTCAGTCAGTGTGGGGGGCATGGTTACAGCCGCCGCTGTATTATAAATATTATTATATGTATCAATTTTTACCGTGATTATTTCAGAGATTTTCTCATATGCTTACAAAGAAATTATAAACCTACAATGCTAAAATGGAACATCGCACGGATTGCACATGAATAACATTTGTGTACTGTCCATCATTTTTATGGTCCTATAGACTTTGGATCATATTGATCCGTGACTTGGACCAAAAAACATAGGAAAACATAGGAAACAAAGAGTAGTCATAAATAGAACATTCTCTAAATGGGCTATAGTCAGCAGTGGGGGCCGCAGGGATCTGTGCTAGGACCAATGCTTTTTAATCTCTTTATTAATGACCTTGTGGATGGGATTCATAGTAAAGTGTCAGTCTTTGCTGATGACACTAAACTATCTAGGATATTAAAAACTGACCTTGATAGTATAATATTACAAAAAGATCTGGATAAGATGTCAGAATGGGCAGATACTTGGCAAATGAGATTTAATGTTGATAAATGTAAAGTAATGCACCTAGGACGGAGTAATCCTATAACTGCATATACATTAAATGGAAGTAAACTTGGGACTACAGAACAGGAGAAGGACTTGGGTATTCTCATTACAAATAAGCTGAGTAGCAGCACTCAATGTCAAGCAGCAATGGATTGGGATTAAGAGCGGTGCACGCTCGAAACGCGTACCATCTACCATACCCCTCATCTCAATGGGGATTTTTTATATTCAGGATGTGATTCCTTGATTATTTTAATGCATATCCAATAAAGAAAATCTTTTATACATTTCTGGACGAGGATGCTGGAAACCTTTTTCTTTTGCATGAAAAACGGATGTCTGAATGAGGCCTAAAGATTGCAGAAATCCTTGCTCATGCTGCAGAAATAAGACTTTTTCAATATAACAAATGGCATTTCAGTAGGACAGTAGATAATGGAAAACAATTTCTAGTTATGAAGTGTATATTGCAAGTAGATTTGCTATGTGGCGAGTGTCAGAAGGGGTAGAAGTGGATTAGCAGAGAATTTACAGTCCACTGATGAAATGTATCTTCCATATGTCTCTCTCTGATATATTTTGCAGGAAAAAGTAAAATGTAGCTATGTAACCCTGTAGCTATGGAGGAGTTTAGCAGTGAATTTGTGCTGAGCCCAGTGACTGCCTCCTGGGATCACACAGTGTCTTCTGGGGAAGCCACGCTGATTTTCCTGTAGTGAAAAAATAAAAAGTCATCTTGAGTAGGAAGATAAAAGGGATGAATACAATAAAGGAATAAAAGGAATGTTACATGCATTAAATATTTTCTGAAATAGTGTAAAGTTTTAATACTAGAGAGTGTAGTGCTGCCCTGATTAGGGTACACCTTGTTGTGGTGGAATGGTTTTTATGCTTTTTTTTTTACCCCAAAACAGTGTTTACTAAGTTAACCTATGTTATTTATATGCACTATTTACTTTTCGATTTACAGCAGGGTATCTGCTCATTTTATTTTTATCTTAGGTTTTAATTGTTTAAAGGGAGCCTGTCAGGTCCTTTATACGTTCTAACCTATAAGCAGCGTGATGTGTGGCCTAGTAGCCCCTTCCTACCCATCACTGTGTTGTAATAGTGTGTAATATGAATTTATAAAAAAAAAACATTTTATAACTTACATGTTCCCTATGTAAATAAGAAGAGGGTCTAGCCCCTTGGGCGTCCCATCTCCCTGTGGGTGTTTGCATGCTTTCCGTGGTATCACGCCCCTGTATACGTGATACCATAGATTTACTAGAGCAACGTCTCCGTCAGCTCCTTGAGATCCCGCGCATGCGCGCTTGCCATTCCCACAGCTTTGTTATCTGGGTGCTTTCTTCTCGGCTTCAGACGTACTCTGCGCATGGTCGGAACCGCAGGAGTCTTCTGAACATGCGCAGTGCGAGTCTGAAGCCGACAAGCAAGCACCCGGATAACAAGGCTGCGGGAATGGTAAGTGCGCATGCGCGGGATCTCAAGGAGCGACGATGACGTCGCTCATCTAAATCCATGGTATCAAACCCACAGGGGCGTGATACCACGGAAACCATGCAAATGCCCACGGGGCGATGCCTAGTGGGCCAGACCCTCTGCTTATTTACATAGGGAACATGTAAGTAATAAAACGTATTTTTATAAATTCATATTACACACTATTACAACACAGGGATGGGTAGGAAGGGGTTACTAGGCCACACATCACCCTGCTTGTAGGTCAGAATGCATATGGGACCTGACAGGTTCTCTTTAATGTCCAGTGTGAACATGCTCATACTTTGCATGTATACCAACTTATACTCGGCTCATTTTTTTCAGATTTAGTATATGGTCCTGCTAGTCTAATACAAAATCATAGGATTATACATTGAAATAATAAGTAGGTTACATTAAAATCTTAAAGGTCACCTGTCTTTCTGATGACACAGGCTGTGTTGACAGCAGAAGAGATGCGCTTACTCAGGACATGAGGCATCATCTTATGGTGTGTGGCAAGGGTACATTAACATTATTAAGAATGTCGGATAACTGATAGGTAAAATGCTGACAAACAGCATTATCAAACCACATTCTATTGGTACTTAAAGGGTCTGTTTGCCTTGGATCATCATTTTACAGTTTATTGATATATATAATGTACAGTATTGTACACTGGCACCAGATCCTTATATTATTGCTCCATAATGCAATGTGGCAGTACACTTCCCTACATCAGATCACTGTACACTAACTGATCTGAAGAGATTCTTATCCAGGGTAAATCAGCAAGGAATTCTCTGTGATTTCAGCTCTGTAGCCTGCTGAATGCTGAATACTGTCTTATACTTCTAGACAATATGTAATTTGGGATAAATATAAGAATTAAAGCAATGCTACTTAACTTTTCTGGAAATTCGTTCCACATACTGTACAAACTCCGAATAGTTATCCAAGGTGGCGCTTAATCAGTTTGTCATGGCTTTCAAGATCTTTGCTTCTCTTATTTTGGAACTTTACAGTGGATTAAAATAGTATTAAGTAGTAATACAAATCAATATACTTGTTATCCATCACATGACCAGGACTGATTTTTAGCCACTGGAATGCTGAAGTTGTCTATTATATGACAGCAAGCAGAGTTCTAGAAATGCTTGAATAATTAAAGGGAATCTGTGTCTGTGAGCAGGTTTTTGTTATGTAATCTGAAGCCAGCATGCTGCCATGGGTAAAACAGAGAATTAAGGGATGCCTGACTTGTCAAAGTCTGATGTGTTGTTTATTTGCTATGTTTGTTTAATCAGCAGGACTTCTCATTGCTCAGACTACAATGTCAGGAGCAAGCCAGTTCGGCAAGCCCCCCTCCTCTGATTGACATTTCACTGTCAATATACAATCGCTATAGAGAACCTGGTGTGGGCGGGGTCAACTCTCTCAGCTTTGCTGTGTTGCTAAATCTAAAAAGTATGATTATGTCAGAATGGCTGCACCTAATAATCTAAGTGATACATATATGGAATCAGGATTTCTTTGCTACGCCATGCAGATATGGATAGCAAAAATCTGCTGACAGATTCCCTTTAATACAGAAAACAATGTATATTGGAAAATTGTACAAAATTTGTATTATCATTTCACAAAGGATAATATTTAAATTGATTATCCACTACTCAGACAACCCCTTCCTAAATGGGGTATGTCCCCTTGTAAAATAAAAATACCCTTTACTCACCTGCCGTACCAGCGCAGGGTCTCCCTGGCCTTGCGGGACATTGGTTTACAGGTCTCACATAGCATAACAATCAGAAGTTGGAATTCAGTTGCTGTACTCTCACTTACTTTGGACAAAACTCAGACGTCCAGGGAAGGTGTGAGCACTGCAGTCCATTAGTGGTAGTGATTGACTGCAGGGATCACCTAGCATAACAATGTGAAGGGAGCCTTGGGAGACCCAGCCCAAACATTACAGGAATTGAATTGAAATGGGAGGAGAGTATAGGGGCATTTTAATTTTACAAGGTAAAATATAGTATTTAAGAAGGGGTAGTCTGAGTAGTGGACTAACCCTTTAATTGCTGTAACTCAAATACCCTTTTAAAGTTGCCATGGACTTAAATAAGACCTTTGACCATATTTTTCCAGTTGAACTGTGTCACGGGGTCCTTCTCCCATATCACACAATCAACAGAGCGAGAGATGGCTGTACAATCCAATAAGCATTTATTCCAAGCAAATCAAACGGTCCATGTAATAATTGACAAATCAGAGGGCAAAATTGTCCAGTAATGGCATAAATGTCCTAGGGATCAGTCACAATCCTCCAGCAGTCCTTTTCCAGGCAAATGGGGTTCTCTCACAGTCTCTCTGGCATGCTGGCTGCAGCCTCAGAGGATCAGTCTTCTTTCTTCAAGTTCTCCAACAGACTGCCTGAATCTCCCAGGTAAGCAGAGAGTTTACAGTAGGTGGATTTCACGCCTCCTCCCCCAACTTAGGAACAAAAGGCTGGCAGGGGAGGAATTAAACCTGCAAATGGGACAATGTACACATGAGGAATACAGAATGGTCAGTGAACCACGCCCAAACATTAACCCACACAAAATGGTACACAATCCACAATATTCCACCATCATAATCTGGATTACGATATAGTAGTGGCTGCTTTTTTTTTTTTTAACTGCTCCTCTATTTTGTACAATTATTAGCAATCAAAGTATTTGGCACCTAATGAGTTCATTTTTTTTAAGTGTAACTGGGTGTTATCAGATTTTCACTTCGATTGTGTACTTGTCCCTGGTATGATGCTCACCAACCAGTCTGCAACACAGCAAAAAAAGAACACGACCCCACCATAGCGCACAGCAAGTTTCTTAGTGTATGAGATCTAAACACACTAATGTCTGCTGTATTCAAGCAATTTGTACTCTCTGCAGTGAGATTGGGCTGTCATTACATCTCACACAGGAATAACCTGCCTATTCTGGGCTCTTCCTATGTGAGATATAATGACACCCTACTCTGATCTCACTTCAGAGCAAGTACAAGTTGAGTACAAGTGGCATAAGTGTATTACTGACACATCTCCGGACAGGCAGTGTGGTTTGAGGGGCAAGTACAGCAGAGCTGAACATGCTAGAAGAGGGGAGCTGATGTGCAATGTGATACAAGTAAACTCAGCTGCACTGCTCCACCCCCCTAAAAGACCTTATCTGAATGGTGTTAAAATACAACACACAAAAAACATATACCAGGACCATGGGACAGCTCCAAGATATCTGCCCAGAGGAATAAAACAATTATTCCATAATTAGTATCAATAATAATCCTGCCAAGGTATAAGATCTAAATGACCCTCACTCTCTCTTTCCTCTACCTGCCAATGGAGGTGCAACATAAAGTCACAATACACCCTAAAGGTAATGAGGTGCCCCCATTCCTCGGCGGCTTTCCCTTCTATAATGTCCCTAGTCTCCCTTATGTTATAATTCAGTCTAGGGGTTATAGCTTCAATTGTCAGGAAAAGATAGGAAAAATAAACTTATCTGAGAGATATTTGAGTCAAAAATAGTAGTCCCTGAGCAGTCCTTTTTTTTCATAATGTAGAGGCGTCCGGGCTTTCCATGGACTTTCCCTAGACTGAATTATAACATAAGGGAGACTAGGGACATTATAGAAGGGAAAGCCGCCGAGGAATGGGGAAACCTCATTACCTTTAGGGTGTATTGTGACTTTATGTTGCACCTCCATTGGCAGGTAGAGGAAAGAGAGAGTGAGGGTCATTTAGATCTTATACCTTGGCAGGATTATTATTGATACTAATTATGGAATAATTGTTTTATTCCTCTGGGCAGATATCTTGGAGCTGTCCCATGGTCCTGGTATATGTTTTTTGTGTGTTGTATTTTTTCACAGGTGGAACTTTTTGAATTTTAAATGAATTTCAATAAATGGTGTTTTTATGAAATTTGAATTGAGGTAGTATTCTGGTTCTATATTGATTTTCTACCTACGCAATAGGTTTCTAAGTGTTTGAATAAGCTGAATGGTGTTAAGTCATTTATTACTTCTAATAATGCAGGAAGTTAGACCAGGACATCAGGAGGCTGTCTATTATACATCTCAAACACCAAGAAACCTGCTGTAAGCTAAGGTGGCAGCATGTTCTTTCCTTTGAGTGTTGCTGCCTGCTTATGATTGATCAGCATCATACAGGGAGATGACTTTTCTTTTAGGTTGTTATATCCATGACCCTGGAGATCTATTATATAAAGGGTTGTTTTTTTAGGGAGAATAAGTGCTCACCCCCACAGAATACTATCTGATAACACCCACTTGAACTTAAAGAAGTACTACAAACTATAAAATCCAATCCCAATATGTAGTAGATGTAATAATAATAATAATAATAATATTAGCAAATACCTCCACTTAGAAATGTAGTATAGTGCTCCTGATATAGCCATATCTCTTACCTCATTTGCAAGGCATTTTAGCTTAGGTATCCACGGTTATGTCCACTCATATAATATATAATATTTATTCATTTATATAGCGCTATTAATTCCACAGCACTTTACATACATTGGCAACACTGTCCCCATTGGGCTCACAATCTTGAGTCCCTATCTGTATGTCTTTGGAGTGTGGGAGGAAACCGGAGAACCCGGAGGAAACCCACGCAGACACGGGGAGAACATACAAACTCCTTGCAGATGTTGTCCTTGGTGGGATTTGAACCGAGGACCCCAGCGATGCAGGACTGCAGTGCTAACCACTGAGCCACCGTGTAGGGATAGTTTGTTAGTTGCTCATGGTCGTAACCATGGACACCTAAGCTAAAATGCCCTGCACATGTAAGAGACATGGCTATATCAGGAGAACTATGCTACATTTCTAATTAGAGGTATTTGCTAATATTATTATTATACCTACTAACCTACTACATATTGGGATAGGATATTGAAGATGGGAATACCCTTTAAGATAAATCATTGTGTGGCAAATACAAGGTGGCCATAAAATAACCTTTGGTGTTTGGAGCCGTATGTAGACTGACCCAGTGGACAGAACTGGCTGAAAATGGGTATGCATGCTATTCAAGGCATGCGCAAACGGAAGGCAGCTTAAAAAAAAATATACCAAAACTCCCCACCAGGTGAAAAAGTGACGCTGTACAGTGAGCGAGCGGCCCAAAAACTGCGTGCTGATAATTGGAGATATAAATGCAAACAGTTGCACACTGAAAAAAGCCAAAAATTTACCAGGGAAAATATGGCACTGCATTACTGCAAAAGAGAGATATTTAGTTTATGTATTGGCCAATGCATGTAAGCCCGGAGACCAACGGCAAGGTATATCTCTGTAATCCGGGAACCTAACTTAAATGCCACTATCTAGGTTAAAAACATCCTTATCTGGGCAAAATGCCACTATTTGGACTACAAACCTCCATGTATGGGCTGCTAGGCTCCTGCTACAATGGTTAATTGGCCAATACATAAACTAAATATCTCTCTTTTGCAGTAATGCAGTGCCATATTTTCCCTGGTAAATTTTTGGCTTTTTTCAGTTTGCAACTGTTTGCATTTATAGTTACTATGTTTTTTCAGTTAGCACCTGTTCACATTTGTTGGATGTGCGGGTCAGTTTTTTGATATTTCTAGTGAGTCTTTTTCTGACGGAGCACTCCGCCCTAAGACCTGGCTGTGTTCATAACCATTGTAGCAGGAGCCTAGCAGCCCATACATGGAGGTTTGTAGTCCAAATAGTGGCATTTTGCCCAGATAAGGATGTTTTTAACCTAGATAGTGGCATTTAAGTTAGGTTCCCGGATTACAGAGATATACCTTGCCGTTGGTCTCCGAGCTTACATGCATTGGCCAATAAATAAACTAAATATTTCTCTTTTGCAGTAATGCAGTGCCATATTTTCCCTGGTAAATTTTTGGCTTTTTCCAGTGTGCAACTGTTTGCATTTATAGTTACTATGTTTTTTCAGTTAGCACCTGTTCACATTTGTTGGATGTGCGGGTTAGTTTTTTGATATTTCTGATAATTGGAGATGTCACAATTGTTCCACAGACTAGCATAACTGTACAGCGCCACTTTTTCACCTGGTGGGAAGTTTTGGTATAAAAATTTTTTTACGATGCCTTCTGTTTCCTCATGCCTTGAATAGCATACATACCAATTTTCAGCCAATTCTGTCCACTGGGTCAGTTTGCACATGGCTCCACACACCTTAGGTTATTTTATGGCCACCTTGTACTTTGCTAATTTCACTAAAATAAAGAGGCAAAATTAAAAAAATAAATAAATAATTCCGCTTTGTAGCCACTATTGTATGTACAGTTCAACATGACAAATTTGGTGAAAAGTCATCTTTAGTGGAAAGCTATCTTCTGTCTCCACCAGTAACATGGACACTGCATGTAGTCATACACGTTTGTTTCATATTTACCCAAACATCTAACAATGACTTTCTGGCCTGCGCGTTTTGTGGATATACCATATTTTTCGGATTATAAGACGCACTTTTCCTCCCAAAAATTAGGGAGGAAAGTGAGGGGTGCGTCTTATAATCTGAATGTAGCTTACCGGGGATGGTGGAGAGGGTCGCAAGACGCTGGGGGAATGCTGCAGTGGCTGTGCAGGGGCTGCCGTGGGCTGGTGCTGTGGAAGCTTTGCAGGGTCTGTGGCAGCTGGTGTGACTGTGCGGGGTCTGCGGCGGCTGATGCTGGGGCGGCTTTGTGGGGTCTGCGGGGAGGGCGGTGAGGACTTCAAATAATGCTGCCCAGAGTCAGAGCATGCGCAGATGGAGCTTTCGACTCAAAGTCTCATCTGCGCACATGCTGCCTCTGGCCCATTGATCTCTCAGCAGCGGACTTAAGGAAAATGGTGCCCGTAGGTTTCGGTTGTGCAGATGAGATCTCGGCTTGCCATTGAACCGCTGCTGCAACTCGAGCCTCAGCACAACTTTCACAGCTGCACCAGCACAGCCGACAGAGTTTCTGGGACATCCACCTCCCCTGCCTCGTGTGACCCCACTCCACCACCGCTGCCGCCCCCTCCATTAAGACACCACCGTATTATAAGACGGACCCCCTTTTTTTTTCTCCACCTTTCTTTGCTCTGAATTTGGGGTGCGTCTTATAAACCGAAAAATATGGTAAATTAAAGCAGATAGTAAAATGAAAGTTGCAAATGGCCACCTAATGTGTTGTTACCTGAACACACTGTCTTCTCAAGTCCTAATGATGCGATACTATACCTTGTACCACAACGTACTCATTTTCCATTAAATATCTGTATTTGTGCATATCTCAGACAAAAAAGATCTCTTAGGAATAAGTTTATCCAAGATGATGTCATAATATTTAGGTCTACAATAACCATGTATCATTGTTTTTTGTAGCATGTTTGCACTCATTAAGGATTCAATGGCAGAACATTCTCCTGTGATACAGAGAATCAGGAAAATCTATTTGTGAGAAACAAAGCAGGGAGGGGATTTTACATTCTGCCCAGAAACCACAGAGGAATTGTTCCAGGACATAAATTAGATTAAATAAGTGCTATTTATATGGTGATGAGGGGACCCCGTTACTTCCAAATTAAGGATTATGGGAGAGTAGGCATTGAACGTCTCTCCTTCAAAGCTCCCTCACACGCTTTGCTTACTCCCTCACTCTCCCTCTGCTGTAACTACATGTTCAGCCTACAGATTAAATAACCGACAAATGTCCCCATGAGGACATTTTAAGGTTAACTCCCTCCTAGCCTGAATGAGGCATATATTTAAAGAAAAAAAAAAATCCTTTCATGAGGGGGAAGAAATTACGGCTTTAGAAGAAGAGGAACAGCCTTCTGTATCCCCTGAGCCGTGCTGGTATCAGGCGCCTAAATTAAACAAGCCATTGTCTAAACATACATTCAATTACATTTGTTCCTCTGGTTTCCAAGCTGTGGTATCATAATAAAGATGCAGATGATATAAGCTTCCAGTATTCTTGTTTGATGTGCACTGAGCAAATTATCATATTTGTTGATTCATTATGCTGTTATTTCTTTTTCCTTTGCTGCGTTTCATTTTTACTTTTCGCCTAGATATTGAATGTCATTTGCAAGGAATCGCCCCCTCATTGACTTTGCTTTGATAAATAATTAAAATGAAGCTTCGCTGCCTTAAGAGTAAAGTTGACCATACACAAAAGCCAGCCAAACACCAAATCACCAAATGCACTAATGTATCAATCCCTATAGCTCAATGTGTGCCATTATCGGGCAGAAGATCAGATATACTTTATTTTAGCATTTCTGATACTTTATTCCCTAAGTGGTATGATGGAAGGAATTTATCAAAGCCTTTGTGCTAGTTTTCTGGTATCAAAAAGTTTCACATTTCATTGCGCGCTGTTTTATGTGTGACTCTATGTTAACGTCTTGTTTGCCCCCTATTCAGTGGTTCATCGAGGCTTATGTCCGAAAACACGCAAAGCTGGATTCGTGCGTAAGAAATAAAAAAAGTAGTCCAGCTAGGAATCCAATGAATACGATAATAAATAACGTTTATTCTAAAATTTAAAAGACAGGCTGATACACAGGCAAATTTAGTACTGACTACTTAGATGACTGATTGCCAAAACGTGTTTTCTGTACTATCTGTTGCCTTCATCGGGTCTACATTATTCTTTTTAGTTGGTTGATGTTGTGTGGTTGGGTTCCGCGAGGCCCTGCTTCTATCCTGGATGTTTACTTGGGGGGTTTATTCCGGCAACCTTCGGAACGGTGAGTAGTTCTCAAACATTTTTGTTTTTTGAATTTTATTGACTATAGTGATGCAGATAAAGTCACAGTTTGCACAGTTATGCATCATTTTTCGCCATATACGTCTAATTAAAGCAGACAAGATGTAGCTGACTGTGTCCTATGGTTTGTCAACTGGTGGAACTTACTGAAGTTAGGTCTGCAAATTTTTGGCAGAGTTATATAATAAAGCTTCTAAAAAAACGGTAAAGCACTACTCCAGTGGGGGGGGGTTTTCAGCACTGAAATTTAAGATCCCTGTCATATACTTGTGGCGCCCCTGAGGCTCAGTCGCCACAGGGTACTGCATCTCTTTTAAGATGTAGTATTCATTCCAGGTAAGAGGGGATTAATTACTAGTGATTGTTTCACTTACACAATCCCCAGCCCATGAGTCAGCTAGCTATGCAACACAGGAAGCCAGACAGCCTGGGGAATTCCCGGTTACCAGGGCAACAGCCACTAAGAGTCATCCCAAGGGTGGGGGCTGCCTGAGGAAGTGAGCAAACACAAACAGTTTCTAGTCAGACTAGTCTGGGACAGAGAAGCAACAGGTCCCTGGGGGGTGTGCGACCCAGCTCCCCTCAGGGAGACCTCCTGGGATGCGTGCTTCAGAGCTATCTCAGGAAAAGGAGAAAGGTCTGAGACTCTGAGCAACATGGTCCTTAGAAGGAGTGCTTCAGAGCTCTTCTAGGTTGAACCGGCCAGACTGGAAGAGGGCGAGAGGCAACCAGTGGAGCTTGTGAGACGGAGGAGAACATGGTAGCTGGAGGTCGAGCCTTACCGTTCTCACAGTGCCACCGCAGTCAGGGTGCAGAGACCTGCGGTGGAGCATATTCCAAGTTGGACCACCAGAATCTGCAGGGGTTGGGGATTTTAAGTCCCATCGCCCCCCACCTATTTTCCCAGAGCACAGTGACAAATAGGGTCCGGGGTCACGATCATGGTCCGGCCCCACAGCGAGGATCTGCGCCACCTGCATATGGGAAGGGACACTTTACAAGAACACCGGGGTCCCCAAGTTGCTTCAAGCCACAGGGATCCACAACTAAGCACAGAGGAGGAGAGTCTCACACTCCACAGACTCCTGTGGTTGCTTCTGATTTACCCGCGATCTGCTGGAGCCCATCACGGCAGAGAGCGGCACCTCTGGGGCATCTTACACACTGTGAGTAAAAAGAACTTTGAACCGCAGCCCCCCCGGTTTCGTCCCTGTCTTTGCCAGCGCCACCGCCCCGTGCTCCGGCGCTCCTGTGGACTACTGCCCTCATCATCCTCCCTGGGACCCGCTCCACCTGTGGGGAGCAATACCACCTCTGGCTGATACTACCATCCGCCCAGGAGGACAGCGACAGAAGCTAAAACCCATGCCGCATACCACAGGTGGTATAATGATATTCATCCTACTACTACCCCCATCATCATCCCTCCTCACTGGTGTACACCTCAGGGCATGAAGCTGGGCAGGCCACCGCGACAACCCAGATCATCACACCAGCCCGATGGCGAGTAACGTAGGTGCCTGACACCCCTACCCCCTGCGTGCTACATATTCACATTCCAGGGGCTTCATCTTATACTGACACTACTGCTGTGAATTCCTCCTTTTGTGGTTTAGCTTTTATATCAGTATAGGGACTCGCAATATATGAGGACCCTTGACTTGGGTTGTGAGCTTGTGTATTTTGGCCAAAATATCAACTAATACCTCATATATATTTTATATACAGTACATACCAAAAGTTTGGACACACGTTCTCATCTCTAGAACAACTGTTAAGAGGAGAATTTGTGCAGCAGGCCTTCATGGTAAAATAGCTGCTAGGAAAAAAGAACTAAAGAACACAAGGAATGGACATTAGACCAGTGGAAATCTGTGCTTTGGTCTGATGAGTCCAAATTTGAGATCTTTGGATCCAACCACCGTGTCTTTGTAGAAAAGGTGACCGGATGGACTCTACATGGCTGATTCCCACCGTGAAACATAGAGGAGGAGGTGTGATGGTGTGGGGGTGCTTTGCTGGTGACACTGTTGGGGATTTATATTTATATAAAATTGAAGGCATACAGAACCAGCATGCCTACCACAGCATCTTGCAGCGGCATGCTATTCCATCCGGTTTTGCGTTTAGTTGGACCATCATTTATTTTTCAACAGGACAATGACCCCAAACACACCTCCAGGCTGTGTAAGGGCTATTTGACTAAGAAGGAGAGTGATTGGGTGCTACGCCAGATGACCTGGTCTCCACAGTCACCAGACCTGAACCCAACCGAGTTGGTTTGGGGTGATCTGGACTGCAGAGTGAAGGCAAAAGGGCCAACAAGAGCTAAGCATCTCTGGGAACTCCTTCAATACTGTTGGAAGACCATTTCCGGTAACTACCTCTTGAAGCTCATAAAGAGAATGCCAAGAGTGTGCAAAGCAGTACTGAAAGGAAAAGGTGGCTACTTTGAAGAACCTAGAATATAAGACATATTTTCAGTTGTTTCACACTTTAAGTATTTTATTCCACATGTTTTAATTCATAGTTTTGATGCCTTCAATGTGAATCTACAATTTTCAGAGTCCTGAAAATAAAGAAAACTCTTTGATTTAGAAGGTGTGTCCAATCTTTAAATATATTTTAACTGTATATATATTTTTTGCACTTATATCTTTATACAGGATGCAGCCATGCCCATTAATTTAGACCTTGTACACTAGAGTCTCCATTCCTGTGTGGTACACTTATATACTGTAGTGCTGGGCAGCCCGCCTAGTCTAATAGCATGGGCATCATTAATAGGCTGTAAGCAAGACACTGTGTTCCTACATGTGTGAACGGTGCCCCATACAACCATTTGTGTGCAATTTTAATACTAAGCAATCACCCCTCCATGGTATGGCAGTGTGTGAATAGTTGCTTCATCAGCGTTTTGCACCTGTTGCCTACATCCTTATTAAGGGGTTTTGCTGCATCCTGTGAGTGCACTTGATTCAGTAGCCCGGGCAGGTAAACATTGTTGCCCTTTTTTGCTGTGAATTAGTCTTGAATTTTTTTGGGGAAAGTAAATTCCTCTTTTTGTGATTTAGCTTTTAGCCAACTGGCCTTTTTAACTGTTTTTAATGTCCTTTGACTCACCGGGCGTACAATATTTAATAAAGCATTATTTTTATTTTGGTGACCACCTCTTCTTTTCCTCATATTATTGTTTAGTATGCTCTTGATTGATCCCATTATCTTGGTGGTCACTCCTCACAATAATTTTCACCATCCTATGGAAAAGGCCATCAATCAAAATAAAACAAAAATGACCAAGTGACCAACCTCTTTAACCTGACAACAATCGTATACATATGGCAGGCTAAGGTACGTGTGCCATCTAAATATGCTGCTCTGTGTAACGGCAGCATATTACAGACAAAGCTGTTTTCTCTTATTAGCCAAAGTGGCCCCCCAAAAAATCTGTCATTTGGACAAATGAATACAGCAAAATCATAGTTAGGAATCCGCTATATTCGTTAGCAGAGTGATTCCTTTGCATTTCTAACACGTGACATGATGGGTGGTCATCACTCTTTTCTATGTTGTGTCAGAGTAACTGTTTGATAACTCCTGTTAGCCAAAAGACACACTATTTTGTGGTGCCATTTTGGATGATAGGAGAAGAGACCTGTTTATATAGCAAGTGAAAGTATTGAACATGCGACCAATTTTGTAAGTAAATATATTTGTAAATATAATGCCATCAGTATGTTTTGAACAATAAGGTCGTGAAGCTCTTAAGACAGCACACTGGTTTTACCCATCATGAGATGTTTCTTATGTGTCACCATTGTAATGAGACACGTTTTTACAGGCCATCAGTTGAACCAACTGATATTTTTCACTAAGTGGCAGGATTGCTTTCTTATTACCAATAGATTTCAGCTGGTGTCCTGACTTTTTATGGTCTTTTGCCCCTCTCTTTCTTCATCTGTTCAATACATTTCTAATTATTACTCATATGTTAATTTATGGACGTCTATGAATAGATTTCTTTACCAATGTGGATTGGATGCAGTGGCGTAACTAGAGTTGGATGGGCCCCGGTGCAAAGTTTAGACCTGGGCCCCCCCTCCACATACACAGACACTTGGGGTAAGGCATACCTCCCAACTTTTAAAGAAGGAAAAGAAGGACAAAGTTTGCGGCGCGCATAGCGCGCCGCGGCAAATTTTTAGGCCACGCCCCTAACCACACCCATTTCACAGTCACGCCCATATCCACTCCCCATCCACACCCATTCAGCATGGACACGCAGGCAGCCGGCGGGCCTCCAGAATGGACACGCAGGCAGCCGGCGGGCCTCCAGCATGGACACGCAGGCAGCCGGCGGGCCTCCAGCATGGACACGCAGGGAGCCACAGTGAGGCGGCCGGTCGCCCACACAGTGAGGTGGCCGATCGCCTTCACAGACAGGCGGCAGGGGGGCGCCCGCACAGACAGGCGGCAGGGGGGCGCCCGCACAGACAGGCGGCAGGGGGGCGCCTGCACAGACAGGCGGCAGGGGGGCGCCCGCACAGACAGGCGGCCGGGGGGCGCCCGCACAGACAGGCGGCCGGGGGGCGCCCGCACAGAAAGGCGGCCGGCCGACCGCACAGACAGGCGGCCGGCCGACCGCACAGACAGGCGGCCGGCCGACCGCACAGAGAGGCTCCGGCCGGCGGTGAGGGGGGGGGGAGGGAGGGAAATCAGCGCTGGGGAGATTTTACTGTACCAGCAGCAGCACAGGCAGCGCTCCTCTCTGTTATGCCACGTCTACTGGGATGGTAGGAGGGAAAAGCAGGGAGGCGGAGAGAGAGTGGGTGGGCGGAGCCCGGGAGCCGGCCGTCCCGATCGTGGCAACGGGACAAACAACGTAAAGCGTGAAAGTCCCGCTGTATCCGGGACGGTTGGGAGGTATGGGGTAAGGGATAATGACACTGACACTCGGGGTACAGGATAATGACGCTGACACTTGGCTCTCACCCACAGCACCCTGAAATCCCTCTATCAGCACCCAGCTTTCCTATGTTCTGATATTTATCTTGTCCTCAGCACCCAGCTTTCCCATATCAAAGCATGAGAAAGCTGGGTGCTGAGAGATGTATATCAGAACATGGGAAAGCTGGGTGCTGAGAGATGTATATCAGAACATGGGAAAGCTGGGTGCTGAGAGATGTATAGCAGAGCATGGGAAAGTTGGCTGCTGAGGGAAAGAGCCTTTTTCCCTCAGCACAAAACATTTCCATCCCATACTTGTATCTTTGTCCCCCCTGTATAAAGTTCTCAAAATACTATAACAGCCCCCACATAGCCTTCCAAATAATTGTATAAAGGGTCTCACATAACCCTTCATATATTAGAATGCAGATACATAGCCCTCCATATATTATAATGCACCCCCATAATCCTCCATGTATAAAGTAGCCCTTCAATTATAATGCATTTCCCATAGTTCTCCATGTATTAAAATTCACCCCATAGTTCTCCATATATTATACTGCACCACATAGTCCTCCATGTTTTATAATGCACTTCCATAGTCCATGTATAAGGTAGCCTCCATAGTCCTCCATATATTATAATGCAGCCCCCATAGTCCTATATGTATTATAACACAACCCCATAAAACTTCAGATGGTATTATGCAGCCCCATACTCCTCCATGTATAATTCACCCCTATATTCCATGTATAAGGTGTCCCTTCATTTTGTATTATACAGCCCCCCCCCCGACCTCCATTTTAATGCAGCCCTATAGACCTCCAGTATAATGCAGCCTCATAGACCTCTATGTATATTACACCTCTATATTCAATGTATAAGGTGTCCTTCATGTTTATTATGCAGCCTCACCAGGCCTCCATATATAATAATGCAGCCAACCTCTCCAGGCCTCCATGTATAATATAGCAGCCAGCCTCCCAGGCCTCCATGTATAATATAGCAGCCAGCCTCCCCAGGCCTCCATGTATAATAATGCAGCCAGCCTCCCCAGGCCTCCATGTATAATAATGCAGCCAGCCTCCCCAGGCCTCCATGTATAATAATGCAGCCAGCCTCCCCAGGCCTCCATGTATAATAATGCAGCCAGCCTCCCCAGGCCTCCATGTATAATAATGCAGCCAGCCTCCCCAGGCCTCCATGTATAATAATGCAGCCAGCCTCCCCAGACCTCCATGTATAATAATGCAGCCAGCCTCCCCAGGCCTCCATGTATAATAATGCAGCCAGCCTCCCCAGGCCTCCATGTATAATAATGCTGCCAGCCTCCCCAGGCCTCCATGTACAGTATAATGGAGTCTCCCCAGGCCTCCATGTACAGTATAATGCAGCCTCCCCAGGCCTCCATGCACAGTATCATGCAGCCTCCCCACCCCAGGCCTCCATGTACAGTATCATGCAGCCTCCCCACCCCAGGCCTCCATGTACAGTATCATGCAGCCTCCCCACCCCAGGCCTCCATGTACAGTATCATGCAGCCTCCCCACCCCAGGCCTCCATGTACAGTATCATGCAGCCTCCCCACCCCAGGCCTCCATGTACAGTATCAGGCAGCCTCCCCACCCCAGGCCTCCTTGTACAGTATCAGGCAGCCTCCCCACCCCAGGCCTCCTTGTACAGTATCAGGCAGCCTCCCCACCCCAGGCCTCCATGTACAGTATCATGCAGCCTCCCCACCCCAGGCCTCCTTGTACAGTATCAGGCAGCCTCCCCACCCCAGGCCTCCATGTACAGTATCATGCAGCCTCCCCACCCCAGGCCTCCATGTACAGTATCAGGCAGCCTCCCCACCCCAGGCCTCCATGTACAGTATCATGCAGCCTCCCCACCCCAGGCCTCCTTGTACAGTATCAGGCAGCCTCCCCACCCCAGGCCTCCATGTACAGATGCAGCCTCCCCACCCCAGGCCTCCATGTACAGTATCAGGCAGCCTCCCCACCCCAGGCCTCCATGTACAGATGCAGCCTCCCCACCCCAGGCCTCCATGTACAGTATCATCCAGCCTTCCCACCCCAGGCCTCCATGTACAGTATAATGCAGCCTCCCCACTCCAGGCCTCTGACCACCGTGTACTCATATATATATATATATAAAAAAAAAAAAACAAGTACTCACCGCTCTCCTCCTTCCACTGCTGCTCTGTCCTGACGTCTCCTTGTTCCACTGATGCTGTACTCCCTGCTCTCCTCCTTCCACTGCTGCTCGTCCTCCCGGTGCTGCGGTCGGCGTCCTCCCTCCCTGCCCTCTGTGCACTCAGCACAGCAGTCGCACAGAAGTGACGTCACCGCACAGGCACAGGGGGAGAATGATGATGCAGAGCGGCGCCGGCAGCTCTTTGCTTCATTATTACTGTGCGCGGTGACGGGGGAGGGGGGCCCCGGTGCCGCCGCTGACATCGGGCAGGAGGGCCCGGTGTCGGGGGCGGCAGCGGGTCATATAGTGGGCGCGTGCACTGTGATAGATCAGCGCAGCTTCTCTCTCACTGAGAGGAGCTGGCTGCTGATCTGCCGGGTCCCCGCGGGCCCCAAACCGCCCGGGCCCGGTCGCGATCGCGACCGCTGCGACCGCGGTAGTTACGCCACTGATTGGATGGGTTGTTACTAACATTATTGAGAAATTCATGTCAATAGCACCTTTAGAAATACATTTACTTAAAAAATTGATGACGTGTTCAATACTAAATTTCACCCGCTTTATATGGTGCCTTTAATAGGCCAAAATTCAGGTATCAGAGGAGCTTTAAGGCACACTGCAGTTTTACAACACAACAAATTAAAATGGGACCAAAAGACCATTGCTTTGATTGAGCAAATGCAGGCATCCCGTCTGTCATACTCTTGTGCTGTATAAAAAAAAAAACCTCATAGCATGCTGTAGAAGTAAAAGAAAACATCAAAATATGTATTTTCCAATGCAGGTCAATGATAAATATATTAAAATGTAGAGTATGTGTTTCCATTTGCTTTGCATATATTTTCATACATTCTTTTAGATTGTATGGAAAAAATATTAGTTACAATGCATATTACTACTGTATGTCAAAATCATTGCACAGACTTACTGTGTGTGATGTAAAAACAATATATTGCTGCCGAGAATCTGTCAACAGACAAGCTAGCTGCTGCTGACTGATCTTATTAGGTCTCATTTCTGTTTCTTTACCTTAATATGTCCTGCAGCAAACATTCAAATCATCTGCTTAACATCAATATTTAATACTTGCATTGGGTATTGTGTTAATGAGCAGAGCTGCTATCGTATTAAACTCTACAGTCCTTGAATAACTTTACATTCATTAGGCCCCTATAGGCTATTAGTGATCATAGGCTTTGAAGAGACTTTTATATCCCTTATCTCTTATTTTAGTCAGGTCATGGTGTCATAGTGCTTTGTTTACAGCTGCCATTTTGTACATTTCCTAAGCACTGATTGGAGCTTATTTGTCACATGACTGCGGGAAATCACTGACACTTGTGTGAGCGTAAAGTAAATAATGTATATCCTCAGTGAAGCATAGAAGTTCCCTCTACAGACAGCTTGTCGTTCTCTGATAGGGTAATAATTTATCTTATGTTCCCTATATCTCTCCATCTAGTCTATCACTCAGCAGGGAGGAAGTAAAGAGCTCCTCCAACTTGGCTCTATACGGAGAAAACTGGAACGTGCAGCCTGCAAATAAATACAGTTTCTGGGTATAAGTCATCAAACAATTTATGGTGATTTTCTGGCGTAAAACTACTTAAAAATTTGCATCTTTGGTGTTTTTACCATAACTTAAATCACAAATAAGGATATAAATTACAATGCAAATTTACATCAGTCTCTCATGTACAATTCTTGGAAAGGAAGCTGCGGACGCCAGGCCGTGAGGGCGCCACATCCCTACGCCAGAGAGAGTCAGTACTTCTATACCACTTTGGGCGGTGTGTGCAACACTTATTGTAGCCTTCAGAGTAGCATCCATCACCTTGCAGCTGAACGCCATCTTGGATGGTTTAGTTAAACACAGGACAGAAAAACAACTGTAAACATTTATTCAACACTTTTACCTTCACGATAGACAAGGCCAATAACACCCGATTCTGCTGCCACTGTTTCACGAGGTACTTCATCTGGCCTAACCCACTGCCTGAGACCTAGTCATCCAGCTGCTGTGCTTAAGTCTCCGCTTTCCCCCTGTTCTCTCCGTGACTACCCATTCCCAATCACTGCCTTGGCCGGCTTCCAACCTCTCGACTTCCCTAGGCCTGTCCCGAGAAACACTTTCCTGGGCACCGCCCATCTAGTCCCTAGACTCTTCTAAGCCCATCTCAAGGTCAGACATAGGCTCTGGACACTTGTAAGATACCTCCGGGTTCCCTGATGGGCCCAAGTTATAAAGCACCATCCACACACCAGGAATTCCACTACAGAACTGAACTCTCTCTTGCCTGTCTTTACAGCCAAACTCCTTTGCCATATTTCACTCCTCCCACCTTTGCTTTCAACTCTCTCAGTACTCAGGAAACATCCAACACTACTATACTTAATTACCGTAAAATACAATTATATAATATGATTACTATATAATACAAATTAGGCAGTAAAACACATTACAGTCTCGGCTGCTAGGTGAAACCAACCATTGCAGTGCTCTGGCACTGTTACATCTCCAGCCCATGTTCTCCAGCAGCAGTACTTAAATATTCACTTTATAAAACACAACCATATTACAGTACATTCGTTATATAATACATCAGATATCATGTAAACACCGTAGGTGTAGGGGCAAGCTGACCACCTCCTACAAAGACACAAAGCATCTGAAAGAAGCACCAAATACACATAGTGGCTCATGCCTTTTAATAAATTATTGACCATCATACCCCAGCACACACTTGATCAAGACTGGAGTAAAAAAAAAAAAAAAACACCGGTCTCTATGAGCCAGGTCCATGGAGATTTTTGCTGCAGGTCATTCGGAGATGCTTCATCTAACAAGTTTTTCCACTATTTCTTGCTTTTTATATGACACGAGTGGCATGAGTCATCACTTTGTAAGGACATCACAACTAAACATTTCCGTCAGACAAAGGTATACGGGCATTCTCCATATAGACTCTATTGAAAATTGTTTTTATATTTTGTCAGCACTTTTCTATTATTATTCCCCAAAAATATATATTTTACTGTATAGTGTACAAATCTGCCAAACAAACAATTTTGTAGCTGCTTAGAAGATAAAATATAGATGGCCTATACAAGAACCTATAAACATTATTTGTCTGCTTCCAAATCCAGCAGATTCCTGAAGGATAAGGTACTTTGGCCAATTGATCTCAGAGAAAATAAATTGGAGAATCTAATTCACAATATAATTCCTTCCCTGACCATCTAAGCAAGCCTGGCTTTGCTTCTTATTCCATATCCAAGGGTTTTTATTTTTGTTATATAAAACAGAATAGACAAAAATACCAGCCAGGAGCATCTCACAAGTACAAAGAACTGCAGTATTTGTAGAAAACAAGCATACAGAAATGAAACAATGGTGCAGATTAACTAAAAGTGTCAAATTGTTATACCTTCTGGACAGACTTAAAATCTGCCAATTGTGTCAAAGTGGTTTGTGCGGTTTCAGATATTTGGTTCTTTTTTAAAAGCCTTTAGTGACCAGGTCTTAATAGGCCATTTAATTTAATCTTTGCCTCATGTTTTTTAATTTTTCATCAACCTAGATGTATGACGCTTTGTTTTACACGCTACAATTTATACAATTTTTTTTGCATTGTTTTGGGGTACATATACATTACTATGTAATTTATAAAAAAATTTTGTTTAAAAGAACAGAAAGTCCTCAATGGTTGATACCTTTTAATGGCTAACTGAAAAGATGGTAATAATTGCAAGCTTTCGAGACTACTCAGGTCTCTTCATCAGGCATGGTATAACACAAAATCTGAAGAGTCACATATTTATACACAACAGGACTTAGAATAGTGCAGTAAAAAAAAAACCAAAAAAAAAAACAAGTTATATATATATATATATTATTTTTTTTTTTTTACTGCACTATTCTAAGTCCTGTTGTGTATAAATATGTGACTCTTCAGATTTTGTGTTATACCATGCCTGATGAAGAGACCTGAGTAGTCTCGAAAGCTTGCAATTATTACCATCTTTTCAGTTAGCCATTAAAAGGCATCAACAACTGAGGACTTTCTGTTCTTTTAAACAAATTTTTTTTATCTCTACTGGCTAACACTGTACAAAGATATATTTTACTTGTATGTAATTTATGTAATTGTTTTGGGAAAAAATATAGAACCTGTTTATTTTTTGTTTATATTTTTTGCTATTCACGTTCATCACCAATTAACCTGTTGAACAAATGCTCAAATGCTTTAACAAGTGAAAATCAAAAGGTAATTAGCTCGAAAATTAAGTGGAATACTGACATAACCATATAGAATGAATTAATGAATATAAATATGTTGCACCTTTATATAATAAACTTTTAAATTAAATTATTCAGATAATGGCTTAGGTGTAACCATACAGCATTTATACAAGCAAGTATATCTCCTGCATAGAGATTTGCCCAAATGCAACTAAAGATATAAAGTGCAAACGACAGACTTCAAACATTCATATTAGAACCACTTAGAAAGTAGGAAGACTGATTGTGTGTGGTACATGTCAATAATTGTGCGGCTATAATGGTGTAGATACTTGTTGGTCTGTAAAGAAACTTGTTAGTCCATATACAGTTTCCAATTATCAGTCTCACTCTAGCAGTGCTCCGAAAACCAATGGATTTTTTAATTCGACACCTTGAAACCTAAAGGTCTACATAATGAGATGGAATTGTTTGTATTACATTCCAAGTGTTTTCAGCAATGTTAAGAGGTTGGGCTATATAAGACCCAATCTACTTATCTGGACCATCCCTGAGGAACAAAATTGTTGTTTCAGAAATGCGTAGGTTGGAAATTGGTCCATTCTGTTTTCCATAGCGGCAACTTGATGTCACGCAATGCTGCATCATTGAGGAATACCAACAAGCTCCAGGAGCTACTTCACCTGTGATTGAGAACTACCGGCCAGAACGCTGTTCAACTGAGACTGGTAACTGGAAACTCTAAAGCAGCAGTATAGACAGCTATATGAAGGAGTTGCACAGATTTTGCAAGATGGGACATTTTTAAGGCTACTTTCACACTTGTGTTGTTTTGCATCCGTCACAATCAATTGTGTGACTGATGCAACGGATGTGTTTCAGATAGTGACAACTGATGTGACTGATGCTGCAAAACAACGATCCATTGTTTTGTTTTTTTACTGTTTTACCGGCGGCAGGCTATTGTGAACAATCAGCTGATCACCCGGCGGCCGGGCGATCAGCTGATCGTTCACAAAAGCCAGCCGACCAGCTGATCGCTCTCAAAAGCCGGCCGATCGGCTAATCGTTCAGCCGCCGAGATATAGAGAGAGAAACATTGATTTCAATGATTAAACATGAGCTGAGCATGCGCAGTGAAAAAAAAATGATTCCACCGCTGAAAAAACTCTACATGCTGTGTTCCTGCCGCCCGACGGTCAGTCGTTCTATGAGTGATCCGTCACGCGGTGGATGCTACGCAGACACATTAGTCGCAATCCGTCGTCCATACAAGTCTATGGGAAACAGCGCATGCCATTAACTGATTGCGCAGTTTTCCAAAGCAGCGGATTGCGAGAAACGCAAGTGTGAAAGTAACCTTATTGATACTAATTAGAAAGTTTCTCCGTTTTTTTAGGCATTTAGGAAGCAAATGAATAAACAATAATTCAGTGCAAAAACGTCCAACCAATTTGACAGTGCTCAGTGATTTTAGTTAATTAAAATTAATTTAGTAAAGTAAAAAATACTAGAGAAATTTCATGCAAACAAATGTTACAGTTTTGTTGTCACTATTATTATATTTTTGTTCTACTTCAGCAGTTTAGCACACAAAAAATGTGAAAGTGTTCTAAGTGAAGGAAATATTTTTTTAAAATGTTATTTTAGTAAACAAGTACAGTAGACCCGTATAAATGCAGGTAGACTAATGCGTGTGTCACACGGGACGATAAATCGTGCAATCGCATAAGCGATCGCACCCGCCCCCGTCGTTTGTGCGTCACGGGCAATTAGTTGCCCGTGGCGCACAAAGTCATTAACCCCCCGTCACACATACCTGCCGGACAACCTCGCTGTGGGCGGCGAACATCCTCTTCTTGAAGGGGGAGGGACGTTCGGCGTCACAGCGACGTCACACGGCAGCCGGCCAATAGAAGCGGAGGGGCAGAGATGAGCGGGATGTAAACATCCCGCCCACCTCCTTTCTTCCGCATTGCCCACGGGACGCAGGTAAGCTGTGTTTGTCGCTCCCGGGGTGTCACATGGAGCGATGTTTTCTGCCACGGGAGCGACGAACAACCGGAGCACAGAAGGAGGAACGAGATTATGAAAATGAACGACGTGTCAACGATGAACAAGAAGGTGAGTATTTCTGCTCGTTCATAGGCATAGGTGTCACACGGTACGATATCTGACGATGCCGGATGTGCGTCACCAACGACGTGACCCCGAAGACATATCGCCAGATATATCGTACCGCGTGACGCCCACATAAGGGTATGTTTACCAAGACTGACCAGTGGCACAAAATTACCATCAATAGTAAGTAATGTGCAATGAGTGACCAATACTAGATCACTCAGTGCTCATTTGTTTTTGTCAATGCGAGTCCTGTTAACAAAGGAGGATGAAGCACCAAGAAGAATGATGTTTTATGCTGCATAAAAGATCATGTAACCCGGTTAACAAGAATTTGCTCATATATCAGGTGATCGACAGTCTTATTACACAGCAAGATAATTGTGAAACAAGCATTTTAAATAAGACTCATTCATGATTTTCTTGGAGTGTAAATGTGCATAAGGGTTAGGTCCAAAGACTAATTGTATAAGACTATGTGCACACGTTGCGTTCTGCCGTGACATATATTCTAAAGCGTTTTGTCACTGCATGTGCGTGTCAAAACGCAGCCAAAAAGCTGCGTTTTAGATGCATTGTGAATGCAGAATTCATGCGTTCTGGATGCTTGCTCTGCTATAGACAGAGTGGGAAAAGCATCCAAAGCGCACTAAAGAAGTGACATGTTGCTTTTTAGAACGCATGGATTTTGTCAAAAATTTGGCATCCAAAACACTGTTTTAAAACGCAGCGTGCGCATGGAATTTGCTACATTCTCATAGACTTTGCTGGGGACGCAGAACGCATGTGTTTACGCTGCAATTTAAAACGCTGCGCAAACGCATGAAAAAACGCAACTTGCGCACATAGCCTAAAAGTAACATTGGAATCAGTTACATGACTCACTAGCTAAAGTATTTTTTTTTCCTCTACTTCCTTATTTGGTGTAAAAACATAGGTTACGTAGTTACCTTTTTTGTTACCAATAAAGCATAAAAGCAAACCCAAAAGTTTAGACACACAATATAGCAGGATAGAGGGTACTGTCAAATATGCCAACAGGTAAGTATAAGATTTATTGGAAACCAGCAATATTCTATACTGCTCAGACAGGATAGAAAAATGTAATGGCACGATAGCAGTACAAGGTGCAGTGGTGCGATGTACTATACTGCCCAAACAACGCAGAGAAATCTAGTGGCACAAAGCAGAAAACAAGCATGCCACTAGTTTTCTCTGCGTTGTTGGGGCAGTATAGTAAATCGCACCACTGCACCTTGTACTGCTATCATGCCATTACATTTTTCTGTCCTGTCTGAGCAGTACAGAATATTGCTGGTTTCCAATAAAACTTATACCTACCTGATGGCATATTTGACAACAGCCTCTATCCTGCTATATTGTGTGTCTAAACTATGGGGATAATGTAATATTATTTTTACCCCCTTTTTTGGTTTGTATTCGGTCTTCAGGTTCCTTCTGTAGTCAGTATAACTCAGGTCTCTCAGAGGTACGTCTTTGATAGTGACTGTTATAGGGCCACACTACTGCTCACCTGTCTGCTTCCTTCCAAGTCTTGGTGCCAACTCCTCTCTTACTTGTCTGTCTTTCTCTTCAGGCAACAAAACGCAAACCGGAAGTGACTAGATCCTATGAAATTATTGACAAACGTATGCAAACGCAAGTTTTATTTACAGGATCCTGAAATTTGCAGTTCATGAGTCATGCGATTGGGAATGAGCTGTATTGGGCGTGGATTGAAGTGAACAGCTCTGGAAAGAGAGAGAAGGAGAGGGAAAGAGAGAGAGGGAAAGAGAGAGGGGAAGAGAGAGAGGGGAAGAGAGAGAGGGGAAGAGAGAGGTTAAAGAGAGAGAGAGGGGAAGAGAGAGAGGGAAAGAGAGAGAGGGGAAGAGAGAGAGGGGAAGAGAGAGAGGGGAAGAGAGAGGGAAAGAGAGAGAGGGGAAGAGAGAGGGAAAGAGAGAGAGAGGGAAAGAGAGAGAGGGAAAGAGAGAGAGAGGGAAAGAGAGAGAGAGGGAAAGAGAGAGAGAGGGAAAGAGAGAGATGGAAAGAGACAGAGGGAAAGAGAGAGAGGGAAAGAGATGGAAAGAGACAGAGGGAAAGAGACAGAGGGAAAGAGAGAGGGAAAGAGACAGAGGGAAAGAGACAGAGGGAAAGAGACAGAGGGAAAGAGAGGGAAAGAGAGAGACACTGATCACGCCAGCATGGTTTCTGGGCATGCTCAGTAGAGCAAACAGGATCCATCAGAAAGGATACAACCGCAAGTGCTCAAGCAGGATCCGGCACCCATTCAACTACATTGCACCAATGGCCGCAATGTACAGGATCCGTTGACCTGCAGTATTTGGACGCAGGTGAAAAACGCAACATGTTGCATTTTTCAAAAAAGTTAAACTGCAGGTCACCGGATCCGGACAGTAACGCATGCGAACGCATGATACCGCAACGCCATTGAAAATGCATTGGATGAAAAACGGATCCGTTTTTTGCGGCAAAAAAACGATTCCTGCCGCATTTCAAAAAACACTGATGTGAAACCAGCCTTACACAACACCAGTCTTGATGAATCGGCCCTTTAATACATAGGAACACTGCAGTAAGTAAATAACACAGGGTACTTAGTTAACCTTTTTTTAATCAATCTATCACGTCAAGGTATACCCAATAGGAATGGTCCTTATCTAGTACTGCATCTCGTATTACTATGTACCAATGCCAACCATTAGATGGGGGCAGAGCACGACCAGCACCTGTAGAAAGCTGGGTGGATAAAGGTGCACAGCCCAAAGAGGTAAAGCACACACATTATTTTGATCAAAAAAATCGTTACCCAAGTACCTCATGGTTTTATTTTACGTTTTACTACTTATTTACTTGATGCAGTGTATATATGCACTGTGTTTTTAGTCTAGGTTATATTTGTTTGTTCATAGCTAGAGCGTGCACGTGCACCAACACATTACCCTTATACTAACAGGTGTGCTAGTCCTTGTTTTGGCTTTTTAATGGCATCCTTTCTTTATCAAGGCAAAAACATGTATTATTGATACTGCCATTTCTAACATACTTGGAATCTTGTATTTGGAACATAGAACCATAATTAGTTCTTATTCTTCCACTATACAATCAGGAAAATTGGGCAACCAGTCGTTTGAAAACTAACCTTTGCAATTTAAGAGCAACAATTTTAACTACTTCAGACCAGGCCATTGTACATGTGGTTTAAAGAGCTAAATTTCATTTCATTTTTTTTTTTTTTTTGTACACTGTGCTTCAACTTTACCTGTTTACCTGTTATATTCTGTTTTTCTTTTTGCGAATATAAAATGATATAGCTGATGTCACGCTGTACAAAGGCTAGTAAGATGTAGTACAGCGTAACCCCACTAGGTGGCAGCAGAGTAGTGAAGGAGAGACAAAGAAACACTAACGAAAAGGCAGCTGAAGTATAGCAGAGTAACTTCAGCAATATTAACAGGCGAATCACCAGGGGGCAATAGAGTAGTCAAACAGTCAGGGTCTAGCCAGGAAAGTCGAGTCACTGCAAAGGGTGGATCAATATCAAAGTCAGAAAACAGAACCGAGTCAGAAGCCGGGAGATCAGGTATGCAGAGGGAAACACAAACAACAGACAAAACAGGGGCGTCAGGGACAGGCGAACAAACGGGGGAGGGTCAAAGTCAGGACACAGTAGCAGGGAGGCAGGACAGATCAGGAACACTCACCAGAGCCAGTATACAAGCTGCAAGGCAGAAATATCACTGTCACTGAGCCATAGGTAGAGAGGCAATATATAGCATCCTGGGATGAAGAAGGAGGCAAGGGAAGTTAACCCATGACATGACCAGGCCAGAGCTGGGTGTAACCAGCAGCAGGGAAAAGCCGGCCTGGATCATGACAGCTGATAACTAAGGGGAAAAAGTATCCTTTTTCCCCTTTTTTTTTTTAACCACACAGGACCATTACATAGAATTAAAAATCTGTTCCCCATTCTGTACAAAATATTTTTATATATATATTTTTTTTTAACAAGGGCAAGTCAAGTAACAGAGCTTTGGATTGACAATGGCATTTTTTTGTCTCCTAATTTTAATTTATTTTACACATTGTGCCCCCAGAAAAGACCTTAGGGGCCATTGAAATATTGAATTATTTTCATCTTATTTCCCTTATACAAGGGAAATGCGGCCTAATGACTGCATAGCAGAGCTGACAAGGTCTCTTATGGCCCAGCAGCTCCTGCTCCCTCACTATACACTGTAATCACATATTTGCTGTGAAGGAGGGGGGAAGAGTTGTCAGAGCTTCCTATTACTTCATATACAACACTTCTGTAGCAATGTGTATACTGTGGAGGACTGGTTTAATAAACAGACTGTGCTTTCTCTATGGGGACTTCGGCTGTCTCTGACTGCTGGATTCCCACTTCCGCAGCTTCATAATCGCACGTGGCTATTCTCCTGTGCAGTGACATTTTACAAAGTCACTATAGAATAGGAGCTGGGCCACTCAGACGTTTTATAGCTTATGGGTGGATTGGAAGCAGTTAAAGAGGTTGTTCACCTTTGTAGACTTTTCGGGGGGTAAATGTATGTATTTGGGGCTAAAAATAATTTATGCAATTAGGTTTCATTAAAAACTTTGAACAGTTTGTCTTTTACAGGCTCTTTGATTCCCTGCATTTTCAACTTTGATGTGGTCTTTGGTGATAAGTCAACTTAGAGGAGCTCAGAAGAAGACAAATAGGGTCAAATTCATACAAGGAGTATTTTTACTGTGGAAACTGGCCTGCAGTGCATTTTTTTTTAGATACGCAACATGTCAATATTTCTTGTGAGGAGGCCGAATTTTTTGTGCAGATGTTCCTCATATAATTACATTAGATATGGAATAGCCATAGGTTAAATGCGCGTATGAATTGTTAGAGCTTTTCTGCATTGGAAACTCACTTGAAAACACAGGTAATCTGCACATGACTGTACCAATATAGTTGTGTTAATGCCAAATATCAGGAACTATCAAAAACAAAGCCGCTTTTTTTTTTAACCCGGAGCCAATTTTGACCTTATTGACTTGTGTCATC
This sequence comes from Anomaloglossus baeobatrachus, assembly GCF_048569485.1. Lineage (NCBI taxonomy): Eukaryota > Metazoa > Chordata > Amphibia > Anura > Aromobatidae > Anomaloglossus > Anomaloglossus baeobatrachus. The sequence goes on from NC_134353.1 coordinate 658,103,948, forward strand.
TTGAGGTAAAAAAACCTCAGGAAATTATTCAACGTATCCCAATGATCCTGAGAACGTTATCTTGTGACACATTGTACTTTGTCTTACTGGTAAATTTTGGTCGATATTTTTTGCCTTTTATTTGTGAAAATATCTGAATTTTGGTGAAAATTTTGAAAATGTCGCAATTTTCAAACTTTCAATTTATAGACCCATAAACTAGTTAGTCATGCTGTACAAAATAATCAAATAACATTTCTCACATGTCTACTTTACATCTGCATTTAGCTGGATCTTACCTGCCCATTACTTGTATTTTTTTTAAACTCAGATAGAGACATATTAAGATAGGGTCCCGATAAAGAGAGATACGCCTTGTCGTTGGCTGTTGGGCTAAGGCCAGAGTCACACTTGCGAGTGCCTCGCATGTAACTCGCGCTAGTTCCTCATTGAATCACCTGGCACAGACTCACACTCTCCTGACAGGAGCGTCTCAGCTGCATAGAGATGCATGCAGCCGACTAGCTCCTGTAAGGAGAGTGTGAGTCTGTGCCAGGTGATTCAATGAGAGACTCGCGCGAGTTACACGCAAGGCATTCGCAAGTGTGACTCTGGCCTTACACAAATTGGCCAATCTATAAACCAAGTATCTCATTTTTTCCAATAGCAGTAATGCAGTGAAAAAAATTTTTATATTCAATGTTTACATATTTTAGCTTGTCAGAGTGTTGCTGTACATATTTTTGTAACTGTTGAATTTTCAGCTTGCACCTGTTCACACCTAGTGGATGCGCTGGTCAGTCTTTTTATATTACTTTACCTCTGTATCATTTTTCAAACGTTATTTTAATATTTAGGATGTTATAAGGCTAAAAAGTTCAGCAGCAATGTCTAATTTTTTCAAGAAATTTACGAAACCTGATTCTTTAGGGCTCTATTCAGATTTTAAGTGGACCTGTCATGTCCAATATGCATCCAGAACCACAAGCAGTTGTGCGTACATATTGCGGATCCCTGCCCAACTGTCCCAGGCTATAGTAGCTTACATAAAGAGATCCTTAGAAGTATTTCTAAACTTCCTTTATGATATGCTAATGAGCGCAGGTAGTATTTGCTAGGGCATTATTTCCCCCAACTAGTCCATCCTCTTAGCATGCCCACAGTGGCATACTAACATTCTATTCAATGCCCAGCATCGTCGGCATAGACGCATGCACCTGTGTCCACTGTCACCGCCTCAGATGCCGGGTTTAGGCTCAGTGTGCAAAAACCCCACAGTTTCTTACCCAGATTGTTATGAGCATGGTGTTACCCCACATGTGGTCAAAAAGTTCTGTTTATTACCACTGAAAAAGTGGTAATAAATGGTTGCACATTCAATTGGAAGAGTGTTACAAGTGGGGTACCACAAGGCACTAGATAAGTAAACTGTAGGTAAACTAATCAAATTTGCAGACGATGCAAAGCAAGGAGGGATAGCTAACACTGAAGAAGACCGAGAAAGGATTCAGTAGGATCTAGATAAGCTGGAGCAATGGGCAGGGACTTATAGAATAGTATTTAGCTCCTTTACGATCAAGGACGTAACAGTATCTCCTTGGTCATGTCAGGGTAATCACCGCCGGCTGCTGTGGTGAGCCAGCAGTGATCCCTGCACATGTCTGCTAATTTGAACAGCAGTCTTGTGGGACAAACAGGTGCGGGTGGATCCACCTGCGCCTTTTAACCTCTTAGATTGCGTCAAAATATGACAGTGTGATTTAAATAGCCTCGGTGCATTCCTCGCCATCAGAAGCCCTGTGGTGCGATCATGGAGAGCCAATGGTTGCCATGGTAGCGACGGGTCATGCGATGACTCCTGTTGCTATCATGACGTATTTCTTGTTAGAGCTGACAGAGTGCCAGCTGTCACAGGAACGCTGCATTTCTGCTGATCAGAGCTGTGCTGCTCTGATCAGCAGAAATGAAGAAGCGATCAGACTGTCTAATGATAAAGTCCCCTAGGGGGACTAGCAAACTATATAAAAAAAAATGTAAAAACAAAAAATATTTAAAAAATATGAAAAAATAAAAAAACAATCTTAAAAGTTCAAATAACCCTTCATTCGCCCCATTGAAAATAAAACAGTAAAAAAAAATATACCCATATTTGGTATCATCGCGTTCAGAAATGCCCGATCTATAAAAATATAAAATCAATTAATCTGATTGGTACACGGCGTTTCGAAAAAAAATTCCAAAACGACAAAATTACGTTATGGGCCCCACAAACATTTTTAAATATGCAATAACAGGTGATCAAAAAGTAGCATCCGCACGAAAAATGGTATCAGTTAAAATAACAGCTCTAGGTGTAAAAAATAAGCCATCACTAAGTCCCAGATCCTAGCATTTGAGAACGTTATGGGTCTTAGAAATTGGTGCAAGAAGCGTCATTCTTTTTTTGGACAAGTTTCTGAATTTTTGTTAACCCCTTAGATAAAAATAAAAGTATACATGTTTGGAATCGACAAATTAGTACCGACCTGAAGCATTATGCCAATACATCAATTTTAAGTCCTTTTACCCTGACTTGAAGTTGATTTCTCCCATCTGGAGCCCGCGGGGCTGCTGCAGTCAGATCAGGAGGTGCTACTTCCACTGACGCTGTAACACGGGCCTGGTTCTACACCGTCACCGGGATCACGAGACCATTCGGTTGGAGGAGTCGCTGCCCGCAGCTGATCCAACGGCTATGCTCTGCACGTGTCTCTGGATCGCATCAGCGGCTACACAGGTGAGGACTCAATCGGGACTGACAAGACAGGATTCCGGCGGTAAGGAACAGTGAGCTGGGGAACCCCCGTCAGCATCTTTTACAGTGTTGTACCTGCTGTACAACACTATCAGGTGAGTGTATTAAATTACACCTCTATCCACTGTTTTTACGGTTCCACACAGGAGCGCCCTCTCTCCTTTCTTTCCAATACATCCATTTTACCATATAGTGAACATGGTGAATAAAATATCTTAAAAACAATAGTGCAATCGCACTTTTTTTTGCAATTTCACCGCACTTGGAATTTTTTCCCGCTTTCCAGTACAATATACGGTAAAACTAATGGAGTGTTTGAAAAGTACAACTCGTCCCACAAAAAATAAGCCCTTATGTGGCAATATTGATGGAAGAATAAAAAAAGATACGACTCTTGGAAAAGTGGGAGCAAACAACGAAAATGAAAATTGGAAAATCGCTCAAGGGTAAAGGGGTTAAGAGAGAGAAATGAAAAATTGTACATCTGGGCAATAGAAACTAAGCAACAGCACGTGTGAAAAAGACTTGGATAGATCACATACTGCATATAAACAGTCAATAGTGTGATTCAGCAACAAAAAAGGCAAACAGTTCTGGGATGTAGTAAGAGAAGGATAGAGTCTAGATCACAAAGTAATTAGTCCTCTAATAATGATCTACTGCTGAGTAAACAGTGATTTTATAAAAACTACACTAAGCAGCCCAGTAAGTAAGTGATATCGCTGGAATCAGGATCTCTGCCCTTACATTATGCTGCTCTCAGATTAGGTGGCAAAACCATGGTGATAGATTCCCTTTAACAGTGGTCTACAAATATCTAAAGCAGGGGTCTCAAACTCAACTAGGTGTAAGGGTCACACATAGAAAAAAAATTTGAGAGAGGCCGCATTCTTTGCAGGACAAAGTGAAATTTTTAGTGATTCCATGTTTTTTTTTCTATACACCTTTCGATCATTTTTTCGAACATTTTTTGCTTGTTTATTATACCAAACCTGCACTTTTTTTAGTTAAGTTTATATATAAATAAGCATTTTTAATGGCAAAAGAAAATAATTCATGCTTTATTTTGATTTTTTTTTTTTACATTTTATCCCCTTCTTGTCATATATTACAATTAGCATCATATAGTAATCTTAGCCAACATCTTGTAGTAATGTCCCCATCCATGTGCCCTGTAGTAAGGTGCTCATTCTTGTGCCCTGTATTATTGTGCCCATTCTGTATTATTGTGCCCTTCCTTGTGCCCTGTAGTATTGTGCTCATCCTTGTGCCCTGTAGTATTGTGCTCATCCTTGTGCCCTGTAGTATTGTGCCCAGTAGTACTGTGCCCATCCTTGTGGTATTGTGCCAATCCTTGTGCTCTGTAGTATTGTGCCCAGTAGTATTGTGCCCATCCTTGTGCCCTGTAGTATTGTGCTCATCCTTGTAGAATTGGGCCCAGTAGTATTGTAGTCATCCTTGTGGAAATGTACCTAGTAGTATTGTGCCCATACTTGTGCCCTGTAGTATTGTGCTCATTCTTGTAGTATTGTTCCCATCCTTGTGCCCTGTAGTATTGTGCCTAGTAGTACTGTGCTCATCCTTGTAGTATTGTGCCAATACTTGTGCCCTGTAGTATTGTGCTCATCCTTGCAGAATTGTGCCTAGTAGTATTGTGGTCATCCTTGTGGAAATGTACCTAGTAGTATTGTTCCCATCCTTCCTTGTGCCCTGTAGTATTGTGCCCATTTATGTGCCCTGTAGGATTGTGCTCATCCTTGTAGTATTGCGCCAAGTCATATTGTGCCCATCCTTGTGCCCTGTAGTATTGTGCCCAGTAGTGTTGTGATCATCCTTGTAGCATTGTGCTCATCCTTGTGTCCTGTAGTATTGTGCCCAGTAGTGTTGTGCCTATCCTTGTGCCCTGTAGTGTTGTGCTCATCCTTATGCCCTGTAGTATTGTGCAGAGTAGTATTATGCTCATCCTTGTGCCCTGTAGTATTGTGCCCAGTAGTATTGTACTCATCCTTGTAGCATTTTGCTCATCCTTGAAGTATTGTGCCCTGTAGTATTGTGCTCATCCTTGTAGTTTTGTGCCCAGTAGTATTGTGCTCATTCTTGGGGAATTCTACCTAGTAGTATTGTGCCCATCCTTGTGCCCTGTAGTATTGTGCTCATCCTTGTAGCACTGTGCCCAGTAGTATTGTGCCCATCCTTTAGTGATACGCAAAAAAATTTCTCCTCATCTTTCCTCCATTCCATCTTATTAGTATACGTGCCCATGATCAGTCTTTGCAGAGTTTTGGATGCAGCATATTTCAGCTGCGTCCAAAACGCAGCGATGTACAGTACAAGCACAGTGGATGGGATTTCTAGAAATCTCCTGCGCACTGTGAGTGTGCGGCTCAGAGCAAACACTGACCTGCAGTGCAGCTGTCAGAGGCCGCAGCATGTCAATTGTTTGCAGCGGAGTTGCATGCACCCTCCCTAGGGAGGAGACTGCAGCACTCCGGACCCTGAACGTGGGCACGGGCAGCTGCGGTCTCCTGCAGAGGAGACTCGTGACCCCGCAGGTCAGGACCTGCTTCGTGGACATATACCTTACCTGCTTGTTGCGGCCCGTGACAATAGCAGCCCTATGCCCGGGGTTCGGCGCCGGCAGGACTTTACTACAGTTGAATTATTTGCGGTGACATGCAGAGGAACTGTCTGTGCTATACCAATGGCTGCCGCCTGCCAATCAGATGCAAGGAGGTGACGTCATACATAGACGTATGTCTAGGTAACGTAGCCTAAGATCGCGTGCACACATTGAGTATTTGGTGAGTTTTTTTCCCTCAGTATTTGTAGCAAAAACCAGGAGTGGAACAATCTGAATTTCTTACCCACTCCTGCTTTTGGCTTATAAATACGGAGGTAAAAAACTCACCAAACACTCAACAGGTGCAGACGGCCTAACGGGTCAGCAATGGACAGTACAATACAGAGGATATAGAGGGCAAAGTATGCAAAATTTTGAATGAAACCCATTTGCAAAAATGATCTTTAACACCAAATAAGTACGTTAAGAAAAAAAAAAAAGTCCCTAAAGGTGGAAAACTTTAGTTGACTATCAATGTAGTTGTAGCAGGGCTATATATCGGTACTGTACGGTTTTGTAGTGATTTTTTTTTTTACCAATTGTTATATAGTAGAAATAACAAGTAAATTCTTATCACGCCCATTGTTGTGGTAGTAGTAAATGTGTGAAATATTTTGGAAGTGTTTTTGTTTTTAAGTGGGTAGGATACTTTGGTATTTTGTAATAATTCAAAGCATTATTTCCAATTTTCTTACTTTGAAAGGTCAAGAATTGTGCTAATGGAGGACATTTATAGGCCCGGCTGTCTGGATGCCCTTCACTACGTATAGATCACGCTGCTGATAGGCACAGTGAGCTTCAATGCAATTCTACGCTACATTGCGAGTCGCAGTTGGGCTACTCAGCATGGCTACAAGTTCTGTACATTGTTGTATACTGACAGAACGGTCCAAAGTATACATGGGAGGTGTAATTATACCACACTCTCCTGCTAAAGGAGCCTCATAGAACTAGGAATAGCACTGATGCGTGATTAGTCATAAAAAAATGTCCTATTTGGCTCAGTCAGACAAAGAAAGAATACATGGACATTAGTCATTGGTGAAAATAAGTAGCGTCCACTCTATTCTTTGTTAGGCCATGTTCCCATGAATGAAAATGTGGTTTCTCCTTCAGGTTTCTTACATCAAAATATGCAAACTGCTCTGATTACATCGTTGCTGTGTTTTCCTCCTTTATATAGGTTATTGGTGCAGAATTGATGTCATTTTTTTTCTATGCAGAAACACAAACTCCTCAACCTACACTTAGATATATCCAACACAAGCCGCTCCATGGTCTTTTTTACATCAGAAGACATCTCTATTCAAGCAGCAGCAGGACCACAGCGACCTGTGATTGGCTGTCACGTTCAGTTGACTTCAATAGCGCACCATGGGAGACATCAGCGGTGATGTGCTGAAGTCACCTGATCACAGTAGCCAATCACAGGATACAGCAGTCCTGCTTCTGGTGGAATGGCAATGTCGCTCTTCCAGTGTCGGTAGGCGAGTATAGCTTTGTTTGTTATTTTTCTTTAATGTACAAAGCCACCGGTAACATTTTAATCTTGCCCGGACAACCCTTTTAAATTACATACACTTTTCTTCAACTGAAACGCAGCAGTATTGTGCTTGAAAGAGCAGTGTTTACATTGTATGGGAATACAGACTTGTGCTAAATAACCAACTTGGCACAAGACTATTTTCTATGCACATTTGGGGGCAGGTCTATTGCACTTCGAGCCCAAACTATGCTGCTCTTACAGATCTATGTCCAGACACCTTAAAGGGAACCTGTCACCAGATTTGGGGCCTATAAGCTGCAGCCACCACCACCGGGCTCTTATATACAGCATACTAACATGCTGTATAGAAGAGCCCAGGCCGCTGTGTAGAACGTAAAAATCACTTTATAATACTCACCTAAACGGTCGCTGCGATGGAGTTGGGTCATATGGGCATCTCCGTTCTTTGGTGCCGGAACCTCCTCTTTCAGCCATCTTTGGCGTCCTTCTGAAGCCAAGGTGCAGGACGCGTCCTACGTCATCCACACTCGCCAGTATTGAGGTCCTGTGCAGGCGCACTTTGATCTGCCCTGTTCTGCGCGGGACCGGCGAGTGTGTATGATGTAAGACGCGCCATGCACACGCTTCAGAGGAGGACGAAGAGGGCCGAAAGAGGCGGCACCGGAGAACGGAGACACCCATATGACCCATCGCCACTGCAGCGACTGTTTAGGTATTATAAAGTGATTATTATGTTCTACACAGCGGCCTGGGCTCTTATATACAGCATGTTAGAATGCTGTATATAAGAGCCCGGTGGTGGTGGCAGCAGCTTATAGGCCCCAAATCTGCTGACAGGTTCCCTTTAATGTAAATGTATAACATCCAGAATACAGAAGGTTTGTTTTTTTCTTTTTTTAATCGACATCTAGTGGTAATATTTCTTGGAGTCTGTATCTTTAATAAGGCCGAGAGATCCACAGAAGATGTTGACCTCCAGATTATACACGACTCATGCATTTAGGCAGTGCCAGTGTTTGTTTTTTTTATTTGTGGATTATAGCTTTGTACAACTTCTTTTCTTTTTCTTTTGTCTTTTGTATTCCATATGAATCTGCTAAAAAATAAACTAAAAACTTCAATAAAACACCTTGCATGTGAGATCAAACATCTAATTACAATATAATGTAACTGTCACATAGTCACACAACGTACCACTCTTGTAACAGAAAATTAACAGAATTCTGAGTTAATCTTTAGACATGAAATGAGAAGAAATCCTAAAAGTATAAAGTAATGTATTTGAGTATTTTGTTAAAGGAAATGTAAAGTAATAAAGGACAAATCTCAATTGCTACAAAATGTCTTCCACAGGTTATTCTAGAAATCGTAATATTGTGGCTGCAGTATTGAAGACAAGTTTGTTTGCATCTTATTCCCCCATCTGACGGGCTTATCTGATCTTAGTACTGACGACAACGCTAGACGTTCATCTGTTTTTGGAAACTGTACTCAGATCTTAAATCTTTTATCATGACTGCAGTGCCGAATCATTCCCTACTGTAAACCTCTGACAAGTGTATGAATACAAAAACTATACATTCAATCCCTTATACAAGATTGATGTGTCTCTGGTTTTGTTCACATCTGCATTATGCTGTCATAAATGGAAATCACTGCGCAGTGCTGGATTCGTCACACAATGTGTGGTGGCAGTAACCATTGACCTCAGTGACTTATGGGCTCCATTGGGTTCTGATGCGGTGAGAAAAAGAGAGAGCTATTCAATGCTATTATGTCCATAAAAGATATGGACTCGGCAATCGGGGCTTACAGAGCCCTGCGACAGATGTGAATCAAGCCTCATGCGACACCCTCTCGAATCCAAGCCTCTTCAATAATCACACACTTTGTTTTTGGTTTCTTTTATTTAAAATCAACACTTTGTTTTAACAAAACAATACTGAAACACTCCCTGCACCAGTCAAATAACCTCGAGACTGGCAGGAAGACACAGGGTGTATATATATATAAAATATACATAGAAAAATACTGTAGTTTCATATTTTAAATCCATCAGAGAGACCTGAATTAGGTCAGTACAATTTCATGGCAGCAGCCTCTCTTCAAACAACTCCCTCCGTTCTCTTCCCAGTCCCCCGCCTCACTTACACGGTCACAGATTTAGAAAATGTTACCCATGCCAAATGTGGAAGGCTGGGGAAAAAGAGAGCCTTAGCAGGGTTTGCAAACCGAAAAGAGTCACTTGTCAGTCATGTGAGGGACCCATTTCAGCACATATTGATATCACATCCTTCCTTATATCAACATGCGGGTTTTCCAGCCACAGTGGCGGCATTGCCAGGCCTATTGAAGCATAGCGATGCTGTCTTTGGGCCTAAAGTAGACTGATGTTGTATAGCCAACCATGCAAAACTGAATACTAAAATAAAAAAGCAAGAAAATGAGTTGTGATCATACAAAACAAGCATTTATAACAGGATAACCAGAAAATATTTAGTGTTCAGAACTATGTAGTTTACAGGTTCTCCGCTGCAATCCAATAAAATTGGTTGGGATTGGTAGTTTAAGTTTAATATGGTTTTCCTAAAAATAATATCCACAAGGGTCCGAGAAGCAACATTATTATGAGTGGTTTATATCAGAGCATAAAGAGAAGTTGGTGATCTTGGTTTCAGTGTGATATGGAGAAACACTATGATGTTGAATACTATTAAAAGGAACCGGTCACCAGGTTTGTTCCTTATAGGATGCGGCCAGCACCAGTGAGCCCTTACATACAACATTCCAGAATACTGTATATAAGAGTCCAGGCCGCTCTGTATAACATAAAAAAGACCTTTATTATACTCAACTGCGGGGGCGGTGAGGTCCAATGGGCGTCACTGGTCTCTTGGGTTTGGTGCCTCCTCTATCCTGGGCAGTCGCCATCCTCCTTCCCATCTAAATGTGGTTGATGCGCCCTAACTCATCCATACAGAGGCCTCTATTGCGCTCCCATGCAAGTGCACTTTGACCTGCCTTTTGACCTTTCCCTGCGCATTACAGTACTTTCTTCTGCCCTCAGCAGGGCAGATCAAAGTGCACATGCGCAAGAGCGCATGGAGGCCTCTGTGTGGATGACATAGGATGTGTCACATGGAGCTATAAAGGAGGATGGTGATGGAAGATGGAAGGAAGGGAGGAGGTGCCGAACCAGAGACCAGCAGCAACCATCAGACCCGAGCCCCCCCCCCCCCCCCCCCGAGGTTGAGTATAATAAAAGATGTTTTTTGCGTTATACAGAGTGGCCTGGGCACTTATAGACAACATTCTAGGATGCTGTATCTAAGGGCTGACTGATGGTGGCCGCAGGTTATAAGATAAAATCCTGGTGTCAGGTTACCCTTTAAGGGTAAATCCTGGTGACAGGTTAACCTTTAAGGGTATCTGTCACCAGCTTTTTGCTACCTCATCTGAGAGCCGCATAATGTAGGAAAAGCGACCCTGATTCCAGCGATGTATCATATATTTTATTGGGTACAGTAGTTGTGACAAAATCAGTTTTCTCTGCTATACATGTAGCAGAGCTCAGAAAGCTGACCCCGCCCACACCTCTGATTAGCAGATTTGTATGCACATTGTATAATGACCGTAAGCTACCAATCAGTGCTGGGGATGGGGTTGGACCAGGTCTCACATGGGCACCTAGTCCAGAAATAATAATCTCCTTCTAAAAGGATTATATTGAAACAACAGCACATAGCCTAATAAGTGACACATCAATGAAATCAATGTCTCAGCCCCTAACTCAAGATTACATAGCAAAAACCTGCAGACAGATTCTCTTTAACAGGATCAATAGTTTGTATGGTGAAGGTTTCAAAGTGTATTGTTGGACTTCAAAGGATCGCTATTAGTTTTAGTCAGGAAAGAATTACATGACCACTGTTTTCAAAGTCCATGCTCATAACCGCATATAACTAAGCTTGTCATTATGATGACTGTATATTAGGGTTGACTTCAGCACTGCTTCTATATAGTGTTGGATATGAAGCATATGTCCACATTTGCAACCAAAATATTTTCATGGCACCAACTGCAGGATCAGATAATAAAGATTTTTTTTCTAGTCTGTAACCAGAGACACGTCATATGTGAAAGAAGATATGGGAAGTAAAATAAATATTTAGTTACAAGATTGGACATAAGCTTTAAGAAAGGTATTGCATCAAACATGAACTTAGTTTACATATCTAGCATGTATAACAAATCATATATTCTTCACACTGCAAAAAAAGTAAAATTTGTACAAGCATTAAATATTTAAAAAAAAGGAGCTGTCACTTGCCATTAATGTCACTGCTTTTATTTTGTGTAGTGCTGCTGTTTAGTACCTGTGCCTCTCCATTTCTAAGAAATGGCCCCCACTCCCTTGTTTATAAATATATTCTTCTTAGCCAAGGTGGTGTGAGCCTTATGAAGAAGCGCACAAAAAAAATAATAATAATTAGGACAAAGCCTACTTCGCTTAAAAAAAACCCCGATTTATATACAGAGAGGATGGGTCATATTTCACACCATACTTTAATCCAAGTAAAAAACACACACCGTATTTTTCGGTTTATAAGACGCACCGGAATATAAGACGCATCCCAAATTTAGAGGGGAAAAAAAGGTGAGGGGGGTCCGTCTTACAATTAGGTGGTCTCTTACCAGGGGCTTGCAGCGGCGGTGGAGCAGGGTCACAGAATGCAGGGATGGAGCAGGTCAATGCTGTGGGCAGCGGGTGTCTCAGATGCTGTTAGGTAGGCAATTTCCAGAAACTGTTGGCGGTGCGAGATTCAAAGAAATGGCGCCCGGAGTCGACGATTAGGCTCAAATGACAAGCCGAAATCTCATCTACGCATAGGCCACCTCCAAGCGCCATCTTCCTTAAGTCTGCTGCTGGGAGATCAATGGTCCGGAAGCAGCGCGTGTGCAGATGAGATCGAGAGCTCCATCTGAGCATGCGCCGCCTCCGGGTGCCAATATTTGATCCTCATATCTTCAACATTTTCAGGATGCCCCTGCCTCACCGCCTGCCCGCCGCACAGGCCCCAGCACAGCCTGCAGCACAAGTCCCAGAACAGCGCCTGCCTCCCGCTACCCCTCTCCACCACCTCCCAGTAAGGTGCATTCAGTTTAAGACCCACCCCTTATTTTACTCCCAATTTTTTCAGGAAGGAAAAGTGCGTCTTATAACCCAAAAAGTATGACACATTATTCTGGCAAAAGTAAGGTCCTCTTTTATTTACAAAGTAATATTACTGTAGTATGTATAGAGATGACCTACCATGTTAACCCGAAAATAAGACCTAACACGAAAATAAACCCTAGCATGATTTTACAAGATTTTTGGAGTATGCTTGAAATATAAGCCCTACTCCAAAAATAAGCCCTAGTTACAGTCAAGTCCAGTGTTGGGGGAGTCAAGCTGCGCAATTTCTCAGGGCCCCACTTTCTTAGGGACCTCAGCAGTTGTATTCTGAGGTTCAGATTGTTTAAGCGCTTTGACGACTTCACAGTCATGTGACCAAAGGTTTCTTAATTGCAGGAGTCTAAAAGAACTGAACAGGAGAGAGGCTGGTATGCAGTAAGAGGTAAAACATGGCACTCATATGCAGATGAATTACTTTTATTTGAAAAAACTAAAATAAACAGGCCCAAACGTTTCAGTCTTTTAGGCCTTCATCAGTGTGCTGATGTTACCTCTTACTTTGTATGGGATCGGATCTTACTTGTGCACCATCATCTACTGGAAGTGCCATGTCAATTTTACCGATAGGCTAATATGCAGGACTGGCATCGGGGAGAGGAAGAGGAAACTGGGCAATTTCACAGGGCCTGCATTCTCCTAGGGGCCCCAGCGTTTACGTCTTAATGATGACACCGCTTCAGGATCTTTGTGAGATCATGTCTTGTGACTAGGTTGTCACCAAAAGGTCTCCTAACTGCAGGAATGTAAAGCTGAAGAGGAGGCAGGCTGGTCTGTATGTGCAGTGTGTGTGTGTGTGTGTGTGTGCAGTGTGTGTGTGCAGTGTGTGTGCAGTGTGTGTGCAGTGTGTGTGTGTGTGTGTGTGTGTGTGTGTGTGAATGGATGGAGATATTGAGGGAGAGAAAGACACACGTGTTACACACAGGGTTTGCAGAGTTATGTTGATGTTCCAGAATGTAATATGATTGTATTTGAATAAATATTGTTTTTTTTTTTTGTTCAAGAATTAATGTGGATTGTTGTTCATGGAAAAAAAATAAGACTCCCCCTGAAAATAAGCCCTAGCTGTCAGGGAAACAGGGTATATATTCTAGCCGGTCATACCCATCCAAAGCAGTTTTTAGATAAAGTCTAAAAAAGCATGGTCAGCAAGTGTGTAAGAAGCAACCTCTTAAAGGTGCTTTACACGCTGTGACATCGCTAACGAGATATCGTTAGGGTCACGTCGTTAGTGGCGCACATCCGGCGCCGTTAGCGACATCGCAGCGTGTGACACCAAGGAGCGACGATCAACGAGCGCAAAAACGGCAAAAAAATCGTAGACCGTTGACACGTCGCTCCTTTTCCAAATATCGTTGGTGGTGCATGCCGCTGGTTGTTTGTCGTTCCTGCGGCGTCACACATCGCTATGTGTGACGCCGCAGGAACGACGAACATCTCCTTACTTGTCTCCACCGGCAATGAGGAAGGAAGAAGGTGGGCGGGATATTCCGCCCGCTCATCTCCGCCCCTCCTCTGATATTGGGCGGCCGCTTAGTGATGTCGCTATGACGCCGAACGCACCTCCCCCTTGAAGGAGGCATTGTTCGGTGGTCACAGTGACGTCGCTGAAAAGATATGTGCGTGTGACGCTGCCGTAGCGATCACCAAATGTCGCACGAACAACGGGGGCGAGTGCTATCGCGCACGACATCGCTAGCTATCGCTACCAATGTCGCAGCATGTAAAGCACCCTTTACTCTTCTAACCCTAGTCAAACCCAATGCTTAATGCAATTCGTGTTCTCAAAAATGCCAGGAGATTTTTTGGTAAATTTCTTGCACCAGATTCTGCTTGCACCACAAACTACTAAATCTAAAAGTGCACATCAGGTTTTAATAATTTGCCTACTTTTAACTCATTGCTAGAAGTCGTTTGATAAAAATTATACATTGCCTAAATTCAGTTCTGAGCCAGTATCTTAGATTGGAGCAGTATGGATGTGTTATATTGCTGGAATAGCAGCTATACATAGGGTTTAAAGCGTAACTCTGCTTTCACCAATGATTAGATAAGTCATAGAGCCATATCAAACGCTCTGATTAGTGGGGGTCTGCATGTTGGCACTCACATGCCTGTATTCAGCTAGTGAGACAAAACCTGCCTGAGCTCTTTTATTAGAAAATCGATGGGAATCTTGGAACCCACACATAAAATTTCTCATATGACCCAAGAATATATGTCAATAGTGCATCTATGCATGTAAGTGGATGCATATGTCTGTTAGGCTGAATTCACAAAGCCCCAATACAGCTTAAAGCACCACTCTGACATTTTTTTTTTTATTTCACCACTGGATTGGCATCACTAATACCCTCTCTGTAGTAAAATACTTATCACTCATCGTCTTCTGCAGTTTGTGACCTGCCTGATCGCTTTAGTGTCTGCTGAGAGAGCTGGAAATCGCTCCTCAAAGTAGGTCTATGAGAGCCAAAACAAGGCGGCTCTCATAGACGTACATCAAGAGCTTGTGACCATTAACTGTGACTTCCAGTCAGTTCAAAGCTGTGATGACAATATGGAAGTAGGGAACTAGAGCAGCGACTGGAAGAGCAAGACTAAGGGTACCTTCACACTTTAGCGATGCAGCAGCGATCCGACCAGCGATCTGACCTGGTCAGGATCGCTGCTGCATCGCTACATAGTCGCTGGTGAGCTGTCAAACAGGCAGATCTCACCAGCGACCAGTGAACAGCCCCCAGCCAGCAGCGACGTGCAAGCGACGCTGCGCTTGCACGGAGCCGGCGTCTGGAAGCTGCGGACACTGGTAACTAAGGTAAACATCAGGTATGGTTACCCGATGTTTACCTTAGTTACCAGCTCACACCGCTTAACTTAGCGTGTGCAGGGAGCAGGAGCCGGCACTGGCAGCATGAAAGCTGCGGAGGCTGGTAACGAAGGTAAATATCGGGTAACCAACTTGGTTACCCGATGTTTACCTTGGTTACAGCTTACCGCAGGCTGTCAGACGCCGGCTCCTGCTCCCTGCACATTCAGGATTGTTGCTCTCTCGCTGTCACACACAGCGATGTGTGCTTATCAGCGGGAAAGCAACAATAAAAAAATGAACCAGGGCTGTGTGTAACGAGCAGCGATCTCACAGCAGGGGCCAGATCGCTGCTCAGTGTCACACACAGCGAGATCGCTAATGAGGTCACAAAAACCGTGACTCAGCAGCGATCTCAGTAGCGATCTCGCTGTGTGTGAAGTATCCCTAAGGCTGGTATTTTACTTTCAGCAGAGAACAAGCATTAGTCATACTACTTTGGAACTTTTCATCTCTGGGGTTTGAAAGAGGGAATGTGGCCAACAAACAAATGTATTTATACAAATGTATCTGCTTACAGTAGTGTAGATTGCAAGTGCAGGAATAGTTTATTAAGGGACATGATCCCCCTAATGGACTTGGTACATCTTACTTCACTGCACATCAGTTTTAGACTGGCATATAACATGCAACTGTAAGCAAATTTTCCTTTT